>NC_142867.1:49900000-50206500 GCF_051225735.1 Oryctolagus cuniculus | reverse complement strand
TGAGTCCTTCATGGAACTCAACTAATGAAAAAAATGCAGAGAAACAACTTTTTGGGAACAAATCAATGTTTTTATTCAGTGATCCTTCAGATTGGTTTAACAATACAGTTTGTAGAAACAGAGTAGTGTGAATTGCTTTCTCTAAATCTGATAAACAATTCTTTTTACACCCATTTCCAGTAGGTTATACTTCCAGAATGGTAAGACCCTACCAAAAAATATTCCTCAGAGCTTGCTCTTGTGAGCTGTGATTACTGGTATATCAGAGACTAGAAGCAGAGCCACATGCCACAAAATGTAGAGCTGAGTAGACCATACAGTAGGATATCAGTTAATATTTAATAGAATGAACCTTGAGATAATATCAGAAAATAGTATCCAATGAAAAGATAAAAGGCACTCATGAAGATTAAAATATCACATTCTATCTAACAAAGCATTTTATTTTAGTTCCAAATAGCATTATCTTCAGATTGAATATTTTAGATTTTACTTGGATGTTGTCATTGGTTGAATATAAGTTCACAAAACAATTTCAAACCTCACTGTCTAAGGAACATCAGTTGAATGTGTTCTGTGTGTAAAGCTCTATACTAGGAGCTGAAGAGAAGTCAGTCTTAGCCCAAGTACATAGCCCTGGAAGAGATGTAGAAGATAGATCCTTAACACTTCATTTGTATCTTTCTTTTTTTTGAACATTATGTTTTGTTATGCATCTTAACATGCTTGATATACATGTTAAGTTTATTGAAGACATGACAGATAGAGTTAGTTTTGAATGTCTAGTACCAATAATGGTGTCTTGTAAATAACAGATATCAAATCAATATTTTATGAATTAACTTAAAATATTAAAATCATTACCTATTTGGAAGGAGAGATTTAGGTGAGGCAACATAAGTTGTACATGTTTATAATTATTATATATACAATGAACAATTTTGTGGTGCTGAGTTTAAAAACAAAACAAATAAATTTAATCCCAGGTAAATTAAATTAGGTGCCAGCATCATGGCACAGTGGATAAAGTTGATGCTATGATGCCAGCATCCCATATGGACTCTACTTTCAATCCAGCTGCTTCCTAATGCACCTGAGAGAGTAGCAGAGGACGGGCCATGTACTTGGGACCCTGCACTCACGTCAGAGACTCAGAAGCTCCTGGCCTCTGGCTTCAACCTTACCTAGCCCAGGCCACTGCAGCCATCTGAGGAGAGAACCAGCAGATGGAAGACTAATCTCATTCTCTCTCTCTCTCTCTCTCTCCCCCCTGACTTTCAAATAAATAAAATAAATGTTAAAAAATTAAATTGGTTCAAAAGGATGATTCTTCTGATGTGATTTGTTAAAATGTTAACTAAATAGTTATTCAATAACTACTATCTTCACTCATTTGTCTTGAATTTTCTAATATAAATTATACTGTTTGAGCAGTAACCAAGGAATAGTACTAACATTTCCTTGCATCCTAGTTACTTAGAAACTTAAAGTTTATCCAATGATACCACATCATTTTTTGAAAGAATATGAATTATATGGTTGTTCTAACCAAATAACTTGAATTTAAAAATCCCTTTGCAGACTAAAGGTTTAGGAATGAAAAAGGTTCAACTCTGATAACTATTACATAAGAGTTTACGAAAATGCCATTCTACATAGGATTCGCAGATCATAGTTCATAGTCATAATGATGGTAATAACAAATATTTATTCCTATACATCTGAGGTTTAAAGAAATCAACAATATAGTGATGCTTATAACCAATTTAGCCAAAGTTCCATAAATGTTTAAACTTTGGTGAAGACTGTTTTGTAAATATAAGATTTTTTTTTTCCATTTCAATAGTGAAAAGTGCTTAGTGATTGTTTGGGATATTGAACTGTTTCTTTATCCGAGATTTATAAAGGCCATGCAGTGCATACACGTAAAAACAAACCTAGCTAAATATTTTTTCAAGATTACAAAATAAC
This sequence comes from Oryctolagus cuniculus, assembly GCF_051225735.1. Lineage (NCBI taxonomy): Eukaryota > Metazoa > Chordata > Mammalia > Lagomorpha > Leporidae > Oryctolagus > Oryctolagus cuniculus. The sequence goes on along the minus strand of NC_142867.1, from coordinate 50,204,529 downwards.
TCATATTTTATGTGAGCATTTTAAGAAATGCATTTACTTTATAACTAAAATATTCCACCTTTATTATTGGCATTTTACATAAAGTAGTTTGCATCAAAATTTTGGTAAGCTGAACAAATGACATACTTGCCACACCGAACTTTATAAAGAAGCCTCCTATTCTACTGATGAGCTGAGGTCAAACAGGCAGAAGTAGTGGCCCAAGTTCATATAATTTGTATTGGAGCTAAAAAAAACTTTCTAGTTCTCATTTCAACTTTCCTCAAATGTCATTTAAAGAAGAAATGGATATATGACAAAGCAACAGTTTTTACTTTTCAAGCATGTTTCCAGCACTGAACAATTTGCTCAATAACAAATCTGTGTTAAATATTTATTAACTAAACACTGTGCTAAATACTGAGGATATACCAATGAGTAACTCAGAAATAGCTGCTGCCTTAATGGAGCTACCAAGAGAAATTTACATTGCATAAGTGCTTAGACATAACTATGAAATTATAGGTAGGATACAAGCTGAGAAAGAAAATAGAGACTGTCTTCATCTAACAGAAGCATTGAACATACTCAGGAGATCAGAATAGCTTCTCTAAGGAAGTAACGTTCTACGTGAGTAAGAATTATCCAGATATAAAGGATGATTAAAAAAATTCTAGAGAGAAGAAAGATCAAGTATTCTGGCTCTGAGGTGGGAAAAAAAGCAGAGTTTTTGAGGGATTTAAAAAAAAACCTCAGTGTGGCAGGACTGTTAAGAGTGTCCTGAGATGAGGCTAGTGAGGCACAGGCTTTTGTAGGCTTGTCTTAGTCAGTTTGGGCTTCTATAACACAATACCATAAATTGAATAACTAGTAAACTACAGAAATTTATTTCTTAAAGTTCTGGAGGCTAGGATGTCCAGGATCAAGACACACAAAGATTCACTTTCAAGGTCTATCTTCCCCATCCAGGGCTGTCCTTTCATCTAACCTCTCTTCTCAGGCATTATTTTTGTAAATTAATTATATTTGTGACAGCCCTGTGCCCATCACCTCACAAAGGCCTGCCTCCTAACATCATTACCTTGGCAGTGAGGACTTCAATATGACTTTTATGCAGAATAATTTGACCATAGCAAGGTCACATTAAAAATTTCAGAATTTATTCTAAGAAGAGATTTTCAGAAATAACAATTAACTAAAGCAGGCAACAGAATCTTTTCTATGTTTTACTGCTAATCTATTGACTAAGTTTTAAAATAAATTGGATTAAGACTGTCCTATGAAGACCTCACAAATCCATAAATACATGCTTCTAACAGTATTTCTAAGAGTTCTATGTACTGAGATTAGCCTTAAATATAAGTGTTTCTTGCATTTAGATCCTATTGACACTTTAGTAACCAAGTCTGCTTAGAATCAACATGAAATGGTAGGTCTTATCAATCAAATTCAGCCTTTTTCTTAAATTCCCGAGTGTCTGCCAACACACACACACTCATCTATGGCAAGACCTAAGAAGTGTTTTGCGTCTAAAATTCTTGTTATGATATTATTATTATATAGCTAGCTTTGTTACAAAGCATGCTTTGTCCCAAGATAACCAAATTGATGTCAATTATATGGATAGTGTCATGGTATATCTATATTTACCATAATTTGAAATATATTTATTTAAACCTTCTTTCTATGATAAAATCATACAAGATCTCTGGTGGAAAATGTCATAGAGATAAGGTACAAGGACTTTTATCTTTTTAATCATATGATTTTCACAAAATCCCATAACTAATCATCCAATTACCATTCCCACTCATTCATGTGTTAATTCAACAAATATATATTGATCATTCAGTCAAGCACGGTGCTTGGTATTTTTTTATTTATTTTTAAAATTGTCACAATAATTATATAAAATAAGAATTATTAATCTCCCCTTTATCCCATATTCTTTCTGCTTCTAAGATTAAATTATTTAAAATAAGCTATCCAGTGAATCACTGTGAAACCTATTTCCTGTTCCTGGCCACCAGACAAAAGTAATTGTCCAATAAGAAGACCCATTCTGATGTCCTGGATTCTACTGCTCTGCAGTAGCAAACTGAATTTTCATATGGTGTCACAGCTACTCTTTCTAAAATGGCATTACAAGATCCTTGAGCAGACAAGAGGCTAGAAAAGCACTTACCACTTTGTAGGAGTAAGGGTCACACGCTTTATCTAGACCACTCCCTTCTCCAACTAATCTTTGAGCCATAGCTGAAGATATTTCAGAAACCTTAGTTGAATACACTGATGAGGTAAAAAGAATTATCCAGAGTTTGGGTGGAAACAGAACTTGATTAAAATGGAAATGTACAGGGATATTAAATTGGCACCAGTATGCTTCAGTGTGTGGAAACCAACAGAAAAAGAGCAGCCATAACTTTACATACCAAATTCTCTTTGGAGCAGACTCTCTTGTGTTTTGTCATTTCAATTAGAAAGGGCATTTTAAAGCAGCATGCGGGAATCTGGACCAGAGAGAAAAAAAAAATTCCCCCTCAAACACAACCTATCTTTTGGTGGAGAATGAAAAATGGAAGAATAAGGAAAACTACTATTCTTTAAAAATCAGATTCAAAATGTGCTCTTGAAAGATGTCTCTTACCTTCATATTCACTCCCATTTTACCATGGTTCCCACCTAACGGGGAACCCTAGGAGGAGTTCAGCTACCCAGGTTAACAGACCCTTTTCTTGCATAGCACACACAGGGGCAACAGAAGCAATTAAAGGAAACACTAAGATAGAATAGTGAGGTATTCATTATTGATGCCACCTAACTCCAGGCCACAAACCTAGCTCAGTTCTCCAGGGATATCCTGGATTTTGCTACCTTCTCAAAACAATGCTGATGACCATTTAACTGCCTGCCAAGCAAGGTGTATTATAAAGCTAGACATGTTCAGCTGTGAGAAGTTAGAAACAGAGACAGGGGAAATTAAGCAGCCTGATTTAGTGCTTGTTCAGTACAGAGAAGAAAATACGTCAGTAACAAGTCATTACAGAGAAAAGGAGGGGTGGGAAGGGAGCTTAAAAAATTATTTGAAAGAGTTTACAAATACTTTTACTTCTCATAAACCTTTTATGTCAACAAAGTAATCCAGGAAATATAGCTGTGGTTTTCTGGAAGAACAGAGCTGAAGTTCCTATTTGCAGCATAGAACATAGTTGCTTAGCTACACCTCTAATACTTGAGGCCAAAGAAAATTGGTCTGTTGGGATAGGAAGCCAGAGAAGGAGTAGGGGAAGAACCACACCACTCCCAATACTACACACTGGGTTAATTTGCAAATTAATTTCCTTGCCCCTCCTGCATATTTTCCCTCTTTCTTATTAACTCTAGCTCTGTGTCACAATTCTACTCATCTTTTGATTCTCAGCTCAAAAATAACTTTCTCTTTGATGCCTTATCTGGCCACTGCTGTCTTCATGTTCCTACCACATCTCATCTTCTAACTCTGCACTTGGTGGAATTTCTCTTTGATGCCTTATCTGGCCACTGCTGTCTTCATGTTCCTACCACATCTCATCTTCTAACTCTGCACTTGGTGGAATTTCCTTTTTATTTCATGTCTTTCCCAACAAATTTTGAGCCCCTTAAGGGAAAAACTGAGTTTTATTTCTCTTTATGTCCCTAGCCCTGACATAATGCCTGGTATTTAAAGGTTCTGTTAATACTGGACATTAAATCTCCTTTGTTTCATTACTGTTTTTACCTATACCCCCCCTTTCTCAATGTATCTTTCCTTCTTCAAAAGGAACTCCAAAGGTGGAAGTCATCTTTGTTTCAGTCTTTTGAAGTTATAAGCATGTGAGTTCACCATGTAAGGCATTAAAATTCTTGCAAAGAAATACTAGATAATGCAATGTTGACTAAAGAAAGAATTGTGAACTATCCAATTCAATCTTTTTGCTTTAGAGATAAAGAAATCTCAAGTCTAGAGAAGGAAAGTGGTTTGTATAAAAATAGCAGTTAAAAGTGCTTTTCCTGAGAATATGAGTAATAGCTAGAATGAAATCTAGGACCCAGGTTCCTACTATCTTTATCCACTGTTTGTACATACTCATTTTTTTCTTGTGTTTTGCTCTCTTGCAGGACTGTCTGCAATAGAACTAGTGTGTCCTGTTAGAACTGTTGGTTTGGAACACATGAAAGGGATATTTTCCAACCATTCTTCTTGGATTAAAAGAGAAATCTAGCCTAAATATATCTGGAAAGTATATAAAGATGAGTTATTTTATAGAGTTTTATTTTAACATTTCTTTTAAAATGTAGAAAAATGCAACCATAGCAATTAGGTCAATTATATTCATGTTAAGGTGTTTCAGATATTTAAAATTAAAAGTTTATAGAAATATGGGTCAGTGTTGTGGGGCAGTGGGTAATGCAATGCTAGCATCCCATATGGGCATCAGTTTGTGTCCCAGTTGCTCCACTTCCAATCCAGCTCCCTGCTCAAGGCCTCGGAAAAGCAGCAGAAGATGGCCCAAGTGTTTGGGCCCCTGATACCCATGGGGAAGACCCAGATGAAGCTCCTGGCTCCTGGCTTTCGCCTGGCTCAGCACTAAGCATTGTGGCCATCTGTGGAGTGAACCAGTGGATCAGAGTGCTCCCTCTCTCTCTCTCTCTCTCTCTCTCTCTCTCTCCTGTAATTCTTTCAAATAAATAATAAACCTTTTTAAAAAAAGTTTATGCAAATATATATAAAGTGTCCAAAATTTGCCTCAGGTAGCAGTGGCTCTGATTTTTATCACCTTTGAGACTTTTTTTTGTTATATAGTTATTTTTTTATTTAATAAATGTGAATTTACAAAGTGCAACTTGTGTATTGTTGTGGCTCCCCCCGCCCCAAACCTCCACCTTTGAGACTTGCCAATTGCCTTTCCACATCAACCAAAAGAAAAATGGAGCAAGCATTAACTATCAACCACTGAAAACCAGGACCTGCTTAATTAATTTCATTATTGCTTGCAGCTGGCATAAGAATAGTAAATAAATAAAATGAATAGGCTAGAGGTCCTCTTGCCCATTTTCCCCAGCAGTGGGTTGTTCGTTCCTCTGACATTGCTCCTTGAGCTAACAGGGCAAGGATGTGTAGGGTGTGAAGAACAGGAGAAACTGTAAAATGGAAAAAAATGGTAGAAGAGAGGCTCAAATCAAAAGTCATTTCCTTTTACTATGATACTCAAAAGAAAATCCAACTTCACCAGTCCTCTGCCAGCAAACAAAAACACAAAAAAAACAAAAAAATTAAAAGGAAAACACTTCAGTTACAATTCATTCTCTGATTGCACCAATTACGTTGGAATGTATTCAGAACAGCACTTCCCATGGAAGAGAGTTGTATAGTACAAATAAGAATAAGCAAAGCAACCCCCAAAAATTTTAACAAGAAACACCCAATCTCTACTTTTCCCAAGGATCTTCTCTTCCTGGGTGCTAAATAAAACATGTAAATACAGAGTGCCTTATTTACATAAATATAAGTTCAGTTATTCAAAAAATTAGTAGTTTAGTTCTTAAAGCGAGATATTCACAGAGGTGATATTGAGGGCAGTTGGAAATCAGTATTATGGAAGAATCTGTATTCCTTCCATTTACAAGAGTTGGGCAAGCAATGCTGAAGATCCAGTTCTCTGAATGTGCTCCAAGCGGTACAGCGTGCATCTGTAGGCTCAAAGCTGAGCTGCAGCTTACCATGTAAACCTTAAACAGTTGCATCTGACATTATAAAAACTCATCACTGAATCCAAAGTTGGATTTGAAACCTAAGCATTATTTCTCACAAACTAAGAGTCATAAGGACTTTTCAATGTTTTTAGTACATGTTTTGAACTGTACTTTTGGTAAATACATATATGCTACTTTGTCAATATTTGAAAGCACAAAGGCATCTAAAAGGTATACTCATTCATTTCTCCATCCATTAATTCAAAAAGTACTTGTTGAGTGGTTATCATGAGTCATCTATAGTTTAGGATTTGGAAAAACAGAAATGAACAGTGATTTTGGGGAGATGACTGGAGAAGATATCTGACTCTGTGACTGATGTGTACCATGAAATATAAAGCAACCCAGTATGTGAGTCTGGATACAGAGCTTAAATATACAGAGATCAGGCAAACCCAGAGCAGGGGACATTTGAATAAAGAAGCGAGGGAGTGAGCCATGTCCTTATCTAGGGACAGTATCCAGGCAGAGGCAAAGTATTGGTTAAAGTCAAATGGCAAGGCTGTGCTTATGGTCGGAATACTTTAGAAACAACAAGAAGGTCAGTGGAGTACGCTGAACAAGGGGTAATAATTCAAGAGTCAGAAAGATAGCAAGGAGGCCAGATCTTACCAGCTTTGTATACTTTGAAATGGATTTTGTATCCCATTCTGAGCTTCTAGGAAATACCAATAAAACAACATGGCAGAGCTGGAATCCCTCAGCAGTACCCACATGAGAACCTGGAGGTACGCCAGCACTGCTTTGCCTGGGCCCATGACGACTGCCAAGGAACCAGATGCTGCTGCTAGAAAAAATATTCTACAACTTCCCAGCTTCGATGCCCTTTGATTTCCATCTGTAATGAAGCTTTCAAAACAATACAAATGAAGGCAAATATGGATAACTATATAGTGAAAAAATGGTTATTTAAATTGTTATATATATATAAATTTTGGGGAAAACAATTGTATGAGTGGAATATTTTTTTTTTACTTTAATCACTGGGCAAAACAAATGCTACTAGCTGCTAATGTACATTTGTATTATGTCAAAATGTTTTTACTGTTTTTAAACTGACTTTGGTTTCAATTTCTCAGCAGACCTTGGAAGACTGAACACAAGAATCATTCTAGTGAACAAAATTCATAGCTATGATTAAATGTATAGATTTACTAAACACAAATGTCTTATAACACTAACGGAAAATACATATTTATTATAAATATTGAAGAAAATAGGAAAGTATATCTGATTCATTTTAAATAGGTAAATTAGATAAATAATGCAAAATATCTTATTTTACTATTTTCATCTCTTCTTAAAAATTCAGGTGTTTTACTCTGTTTCAAAGCCAAATCCACTGTCACTTTCTAAACTGCAAATTATTAATATTGCCAATTGGAAAGCTTCAGTATATTTTGAAGTATGTAAATATGCCAACTGTATCCTACAACAATGCCCACAGTTTACTCTCTAATTAGCAGAAAGAAAGGGTACTTTATTCAAAGAAATCATTGCAAGAACACGTTTAAATAGTGTGCCATAAGCACAGAGCATGCTTTATTGCTGTTAGAGATGCTATGGCTACATATCTCCACAATCCACCTTGAAAAATTCCTAGAACAGATGAAGCAGGTAATGCTAACCATAGTTTAGAAAAATGTGGTCTTTTAAGTTGCTATGAGAGGCAAGATAGCAGTGATGTGATTTTGTAAGTTGCTATGAGAGACAAGATAGCAGTGATTAAAAGTGCACAGTCTTCAGTTAAAATCATTGATTACTAACTATGTGATCCTGGGCAAGTTATTTAATCTCGCAGGTCTTAAGTTTCCATAGCTATAAAAAAGGGATAATAATAGAACCTACTTTGAAAATCGTTGTGTGGAGTAAATGAATTAATGCATATTAACATGCAATACTTAAGACAGAGGCATACTAGAAAGACCCAATAGTGCAGGCTCTTGTTATTTTTATTGGTGCATCTTTTTAAAAACAGTCACTCCAAATATCTTATTCAGAAAAACAACTACCTGTTGGTATGTTATTTAATTCAGCAAAACACGTTTTAGGGATGCAACCAAGAAGATAAGCTGTCTTTCAGGCCAGCAAAGATATGCGTCTCACAGCAGGATAGGAAGGAGACAGGGAAAAACACCCTATGGTAAATGGCATAAGGAAAGCATCTACATAGTACTACTGAAACACATCACTGGGAACAGTTCATTTGACTGGAGATAGTAAGATAGATTTGGTTCACAGAAAAGCCCAAGAGAGAGGTCCTTGGTTAACTAAAAGATAAAAGAACCATCATGAGCAGACGGGACCCCAATCCCTACAACACGGGAATTGAATTTCTGTTCTGTATTTAATAATGTCTCCCTCTCCCAGCTCATTCCCTTAGGCTAGCACACCAATGCTGCGTAGAACTAGCACTCCATTGAACTAAGATGTTCACACTAAGGGCCAGCATGGCCTTGAGAAAATGTCCTACATTTCTGGAAAAAAGGAAACCACCCTTGGCCATTCACTTAAGAAACAGGAACTTTGTTTTATTCTTATTTTCATTATCTATTGTTGGATAAAGAAAAAATTTTAAGCATTGAAATCCTAATTAAGGGAAGAATTTTATGAATCTTAGCATCTCCAAGCCTACACAACACCCCTAGAAAACTCACTCCCTTTACATGACATAAAATCACAGCTTTAGTTTGTTAAGAGGGCGTAATTCGGAGTGGACCATGGAATATTTATGTCTCTATGCAGCTCTTTGAAGGATTAATCTTATGTTTTTGTGCCTGTTGTGGGTCAGAGGTTCAAATCAGCACTTCTTCCTGTCATTCCTTATATGTTTTACTATAATTTACAACTCAGCAAGATGAATCATAGAACAAAGTGTCTACTTTATTTCGGCAACTAATTCCAGTTAATCAAAGATTTCCAGCCCAACACCCAGCATGAAACTCTACATGGAAAATATGAGGAGAACAAAGCATTTTGTCAAATCACACATTTCATGATGTAAGCACATATGTCTCTTAAAGGCAATTTTATCGTTTCCACATTATTGGCACACAAAAGGAGCATTCTTGTCGCAGACCTGGTGCCGCTGTGGAGTCATCCTCATTGGAAACAAGAGCCTGATTAGGTTCCCACACAGATATGAATAGACTTTCCTTTTTTAGTAAAATAGCTGCTTTTATTCCCTTTTAAAACAGACTGGTAATTGTCACCCTAAAAAACACTGAATTGTTCTAGGGCAACATTTGTTTCTGCTCTTTTTTTCCCATCTTTTTAGAATCAGCCAATAACCTTACTATCCCTTCTGGTTGGTCCTCTTCTGGAAAGTCTGAGTTAATCCACAGCTGTGTGAATGTGAAAAAAGGTACACAGCAGGCTAAGTCTGTTGGGTCTCTTGTCTGCTAATAAAGTGCACAGTCTGCAGGACAGATGTTAAGAGGATCTGTTAAATAAGTCAGTGGCAGGATCCTGACCTCTGCCAAGGAACATTTGATTATTCCAGAAAGGGACATAATTACAAGGCATTAACAATTAGAAGAACCATAGCTTTTCTTTATAGAGTTTTTACTTCTTGTTTCATCATTTGGTTAAAATACAGTATCAAGGCCCATTCATTGAGAAGCAATGTGCTAAATATGATTGGGTTTAGTACAAACTGCAGATTATAGGATTTCCCAAAATCCCCAGGAAATGGCTGGACCTTGGCTTTGCTTCAATCTTTAACAGTTTTGTTTATTCAGCGTGTATCATTACATTATTTGTACAGTCTCACTTGCCACAGAGTACCATTGTACTAAAGGGACTATCAATCTTACCAAACATAGTTCCCTAACTATTAAACCTAGTGTAATGGGAAATGTAAACTAGAGATCAAATTAATAGAGAAATATCACACCATAAAATTGTTCACTATACCTTATACCATTTTACCATTTACGGTGTGAATAAAATCACATCTACCACATGCATTGCAAATTCCATAGTGTGGTGTAAAGCACACTCTGTGATCTGACCCTTTGCTTACCTTTCCAGTGTCACCCTCCTTTGCTCCTGTACACTCATCCTGGGTCAACCATTCCTGAATGTGCCATGTTATCTAGCGCAGCTAAGCAATGGCAGGCTGTTCGTTTTGTCTTTCTCTTCTCTGCCTCCCTGTCATTCTGGACCCTTCCCCAATAACCAGGTGATCATATATTCTGATTTCAAGGCTCATCCATGAAGATGATCAGTACTTTCCGAGGCAGGGCTAAGCACTTCCTCCTCCCATATGATTCCCACTAGGGCCATACATCTAACAAACACACATTGTTTACTAGACTGAGGGCAGAGGTCAAGTTTTATTGATCTTAGTAGTCCAAAGTAGAAAAGACCGCTTATCACACAGTAGGTGCTTAATAAACATCTAGAGAATCAATGTATGTGTGAACTAATTTAATAAGTCATCATGTTATCTGTTAAGTTTAGAATGTGTTCTCTTTACTACTACCAGCACTGTGATAGGGTCTTCTACTTTAATACTCTTTACTTTCATTTTTCAATGTATAATCTTCAGTAGAATAGCACACTCAATTGCAAAAAAAAGAAACAAACAAAAATAAACCTCTTCTTAAATTCATCTCCTATCCATCCTCACCTAAAATAGGTGGAAGCGTGAGATACTATCCTCTTGTTTGTCTGGATCCATTTAGTTCTCTTCAGGTAACATTTATATATAAACAGCAATCCAATTTAATTCTTTACACTGCTGCCTACAATTCTAGACACTTAATCCTAGCTACTTTTTAGCTGTGTGGCTTTGGTTGTTTAATCCAAGTCTCTGAGCCTTTGTCTCTTCAACTGTAAAATCAAAAAATTCACCTAGCATTTGGCAGAGTGTAAAGCATTTCTCACAAGAATTTTGTTTGATCATCCTTACAACTGCCCTGTATGGGCAGTTCTTATTCCTAACCCCATTTAATAGAATATGGGTACAAGGAACATTAATTTAGCTAAACTCACAGAACTAGGAGTAGAATTAGGACTTGACTTTCAAGGTCTCTGGAGGGATTTCTAGCTCTGGAAGTCTGTAGAATTTTAGAACCTCATTGTCTTTTGTTAAAAGGTGTTCTTTCAATATCACAGCATGTTGTTCTTAATTAGCGGGACACCCAGTTTACAGTCCCCTGATTGCGAAGTGGCTGCCACTTCTTGCTGAGGAACACTGTGGCTAGGCCTCCTTCTCTTTGAAATCAGCAGCACTCATCCAGCACTGACATTATGACGAAAGGATTTCAAAGTGCTTACACATAGCCAGCCTGCTAAGTCAGTAAAACAGTACATTTATACACATATGTGCCAAATAATCAGTCCTATGTTACCTGTTTTCCTTCCACTGTGAAGCATTGCCCACTTAATATATTTTCTCCCTAGACTCCTGTTGCACGAAGGCAGAAACTTACTCAGTTTTCTTGCTGAATAGAACAACTAAAGTAAACAGCAGAAGCTTTAAAGTAATTAGCTAAGGAGTGAACAAGGGGGACCAGTGTTCTGGAATAGCAGGTTAAGCCTTTGCCTGCAATACCAGCATCACACATGGGCACCGTTTCCAGGTCCGGCTGCTTTGCTTCCGAACCAGCTCCCTGCTAATGTGCCTGGGAAAGAAGCGAAAGATGGTCCAAGTGCTTGGGCCCTGCACCCATGTGGGAAACCCAGAGGAAACTCCAGGCTCTTGGCTGTAGCCTGGCCCAGATCCAGCCATTGTGGCCATTTGGGGAGTGAACCAGAGGAGGGAAAACCTCTCTCCCCCATCACTTTGACCCTGTCTTTGTAACTCTGCTTTTCAAATTGACAGGTAGAATTAGACAGTGAGAGAGAGAGACAGAGAGAAAGGTCTTCCTTTTTCCATTGGTTCACCCCCAAAATGGCCACTACAGCCAGTGCGCTGTAGCCGGCACACTGCACCGATCCAAAGCCTGGAGCCAGGTGCTTCCTCCTGGTCTCCCATGCGGGTGAAGGGCCCAAGCACTTGGGCCATCCTCCACTGCCTTCCCGGGTCAAATCAGAGAGCTGGACTGGAAGAGGAGCAACCAGGACAGAATCCAGCACCCCAACCGGGACTAGAACCTGAGGTGCCAGCACCTCAGGCGGAGGATTAGCCAAGCGAGCTGCAGCGCCGGCAAAAAAAATATCTTTAATAAATAAGAGCGAATAAGAAGATACTAATATAATGGTATGGAAATAAGTGAAATTTATTGAGTACCTACCACACAGCAGACATTTTACAAGGCAAACTAGCTTATACTACCTCATCTAATCCCCATAATAATGCTATGGGAAGTATCATTATCCCTATTTCACAGACGAGGAAACCAAGGTTCAGAGAAGATTATCTCATAGTCATTTAGCTCTTTTAACTACAGAGGTCTTAAAGAAACAAGAAATCATCAAGCAATTCATTCCTGCATTGACAGAAAACATCTAAGAGAGCAAACCAGCTGCTTAGCAAAAGGAAGTATGCTGTTTCAAAAAATGACCATAACTCATGACTGCTGATATACAGTCATCCTCCCATTTCATAATGAGGCATGTCTGTATGTGGTGATGGTCTTTCCTACTAAGGAAATGGAGGCAGAGGTAGACGTAAGATCAGGAGTATACAGTTGGACTTCTGTGAATTACAGTTGACTATTTTGTTCTGCAACTAAGTGCCTCTTTATGAAAACAATTGATAAATGTATGGAGAAGTGCCATATTTCCACCCAAATCAGTCACATCCAGGCCTCTATTATTTCAACAAAGCATTTCTCTCTCCTGACTCTTGTGCTCTTGGTCTTCTGCTCGACTGCACTATGTCCGAGCCAGTGACACAGCCACACAGTTTGCGGGGACGGTCCCCTGGGATCTGCAGCTAGCACTTCCCAGCTGAGGAAGCTGTCCTGCGCACTGCAGAGAGGGCCTGTTTCTCCTGTGTGGGCTGAGAGCCCCTGGGTTCTGGAGGGCAACCCCAGTGTGTGCAGACTGCTCAGGGTCCCATTCCACCCAGGGACAGGGAGTGCGTCTCCTTTTTGCAAAACTTCCTTCTATTTATTTGCAGTTCTTTTTAAGCAGACTGAAAGAAATCCATTGAGAATGTGATGCTAAACTACTTTTCCTACAGAGTTTTTAAACTGGGCCTCCGAGAAGGAGTTTGATACAATTCAATGACTGAAGTAATACCTTTGTCCATTTGCACATTCAATGGCCCGTTGAAATACAGCTTAGTTAGAGGGAATTTCAGAAAATAGTATTTTCTAATTTTTTTTTATTTCTCTCCCAGCTGACTAGAGCAAGGCTTGGAAAATGCAGCTCCATCACTTTCCATAGCCTCTCAGGTCAAACTCTCACCAGTGTTAATTAAATATAATGCCCTTAGAATATGCGAGGTTAAGTGACAGCAACATAGCATTCCTCTCCAACATATAACTGTGAACACCAACTGCCATAACCTGTTTCTAAGAAGACTTCTTAGAGCACAGAGGTCTCACTACTGAAAAATTATAAGAGGCACAGCAACATAATGTGACAACTGATCTTCACAAAATACATTTTAAACTACACAGTTCCATATCTGTTGTGTTCAAATGACACATATCATAAAGGAAATTGGTGTAACAGATGGTTTCATGTCTGGTTAGCAAACAGACAAGTTTTGGGCATGATAAGGTGAAACAGTATAACCTAGTCAGCCTCTTCCCCAAGTCTGCCTTTCCCACTAACAGCAAGTATTAGGGTATTTGTTCTTTTTTACCAGGTGCTCTGTCTTCTCTAGCACAATGTGACCAAACTCTAAAACTACACAAGTGCTTCTGTACTCGCCATTTTTAAAACAGAAAAGTCTCTTTTAGTTACCAGGGTTTTTTTTTTTTTTTTTTTTTTTTTTTTGTGGTTCTGAAAAGTTTCATACAGTGTCCAGAGCTATTTGTAAATTGAATCATTTAAAATAAAGCTCTTTAATACTCTGTAATTAGTCTTGTCTCTCTGAACACGACCTCACTGTAAATGCTCCTTCCTGACTTTCTTATTGTCCCGAGATTCCTGAGAAGAAAGCAGTCAAGCGATAATTCAACATTACTGCTGCTTCAGTGCACTAATCTCTTAAAGAGCAGCAGAGACTCAGCGCTCTCTGCCCCACGACTCCCGCAGCCTCGGGGGCCCGAGGCGGGCCTGCCGACCCAGCAACGGCCAGATGTCAAGAGGAACGCCCAGCTCCTGATGCAGCAGGCGCACCGTTCCAGTATGGGCAAACATCTGCTTCAGCTGCTGGCATGCAACCTGCTGAACACGCTCGCAGGGCAGTGCGGGCTGGGGATGGGCAAGGACACAACTCCCCGGCTACTCCAGGAGACACACCAAAACTTTAACATTCTCAGACAGACCCGGAAACCCTCACAAGAGTCGGGCTCTGGCATTCAGCAGAAAGATTCTCAGCATTTTCCTCATAGGAAAGCTACAGAATAAGACAAGACAGTTTTCATCAACCCGGTTCTTGTCCTTGCTGAATTCTGTTTTGGCTTGAGATTTCTTCTGGACAGTTAGCTGGAAACCTGAGGAATACAGGAACTCTGGGGGATACTGAGAATATCATGTGGACTTTGAAAGGTTTCCTGTTTGGATTTAATTAAGCTACTTTAGTTCACTTAAATATTATAATAGAGGTACACGTTTTGTAAGAAAGCTTCCTACACATCAGTTAGCAGAATTTAAAGAACTCTGACTCAGAAGCAAATTTTAAAATATACTTAAGCTATCCACTGTAGTCCTATTTTGTTCATTACATGAATAATCTGGTCCAAGTCACCTGAGCTTCACTTTCTTCTAAACTATGGAGATAATATTAAAATGCAGTTATTACCAGGGTGAAATGTAAATTTTCACTTAAACTATATGTCTATAAAATAGGTATTATATAAACATGTATACAAAAACACATATACTCACATATTTACACATATACATAGTATCCATACTACTTATCTCCGCTGTCTTGTTTTAGAAGGCAATTCAGGCTTCCTTTGTAATGTCTAATTTACATATCAAGTATAAGTTCTTTGCCAAGAATGATTCCATTCATCCTATGGGATCTTAGTAAACAGCATCCTATAAAAACTAATGAAGAGCTCCCAAGTCCTCACCAAATTTCACGAGCACTATTGTGGAGAGTTGTGATGACTCCAGCCAAAGGTGACTGCATAGAATTAAAGTTTTAGTTTTAAAGACTGAAGTGAAGCAAAAAAACAAACAAAAATAAAACCTGAGGATAAACAATTGAATAGTTCTCAATTAAAAAATAAATCTGCCCATCCAGATTCAGATGGATAGGTAGATATGTAGGTGGGGATATTTCTGTTCAGATGAGGATGATTTGTAATCCCAATGCCTTAGTCTATGTTCCTTTCCTGATTTTCTCTTTCCCTCACTAGAATGCAAACTGTGAGGACAGGGGCTCTGTTTGATAGTATTCACTGATATTTTCACATTATCTAAAACAGCAGCCTCAGCACAACTGACACTTGGGAATGGCTAATTTTTGTTGGAGGCAGCTCTACTGGGCATTGTAGGGTTTGGTCTCTACCAATGAGATGCCAGTAGTAATCCCTGCTCCCACCAATCCAAACAATGGAAATTGTCTACAGATATTGCCAACCAAACCCTGGGATGGACGAAAGAAAGGTTCCCATCTCAGGACCTCAGTGTAGAACAGTGCCTGGCACACAATGAGCACTAAGTATCTGTTGACCATCTGAGTGATGAACTTTGTACTGCTTGGATTTGCCAGTAAACTTTTGTTGAAAGACTATTTTAGAGCAGTTTAAGGCTCAAAACAAAACTAAGAGGAAGTACAGACATTTCCACGTTCCCTGACCTCATTCATGTATAAGGGAGACTTCAAAGGAGACTTCATAGAAATACATTCTCTTTTAATTCCATTTCTCCATAAACTTTATAAAGCACACTTGTATAGTCTCCCCCATTATCAATACAACCTACACTGACACATCATAATCACCTAAATACCAGTTTATATTAGGACTTATTCTTGGTTTTGTACACTCTATGGATTGTGACAAGTATATAATGATATACTATCATAGTATCATAGAGTACCTTCTCTGCCCTACAAATCCTCTGTGTGCCACATACTCATTCCTCTTTCCATCCCAACCCCTGACAACCATGGGTGTTTTTACTGTTCCTATAGTTTTGCCTCTTCCAGAATATCATATGTTTGCAATCATAAAGTTTATAGCCTTTATCAATTTCCTGATCATGATTTATAAACTCTCTTTAAAGACACACTTTGATACAGCTGTGATATGATATGTATTATGTTATTGTAATAGTTACATTCAAAGCTAACAATTGTGATTTAAGTAAGAAGAATTTTAAAAGAATACTTCACTTTTCTTTTAATTTAAATGAGCAGGTAATTTAGACCAGAAACTTGGTACACATCTCAAAAATACAATTTCTAGATGAAAAATAGCTCTATTTTGAAATACTTTCCAGGAAACACTGTATGCTTATGTTGTGTAGGGTTTGAGATAGTTGAACACATGGTTATATTTTAAGTATTAAATTCTTGATATCACTTATGTCATACTGCTCAAAGTCAATAGCTCTAGGGAAATCACGACAGAGTACTAAGGATCACGGCTTGGGTTAATTTAGACATAAAATCAAGGGCTATTTGTAGCTAGTGTTATAAGAGAAATATACAACCATGCATGGAACTCTTAATGAAGTTCACTGGAAATGAAGGATTCGAGTTTAAGTCTTTGCTTTGCCAAAGGACTGTTTTGCTTCCATTCTTAATCTCTCTCTCTTTTTTTTTTTTTTTTTTTTTTTGGACAGGCAGAGTGGACAGTGAGAGAGAGAGACAGAGAGAAAGGTCTTCTTTTTGCCACTGGTTCACCCTCCAATGGCTGCCGCGGCCGGCACGCTGCAGCCGGCGCACCGCGCTGATCCGATGGCAGGAGCCAGGTACTTCGCCTCATCTCCCATGGGGTGCAGGGCCCAAGGACTTGGGCCATCCTCCACTGCCTTCCTGGGCCACAGCAGAGAGCTGGCCTGGAAGAGGGGCAACCGGGACAGAATCCAGTGCCCCGACCGGGACTAGAACCTGGTGTTTTGGCGCCGCAAGGCGGAGGATTAGCCTAGTGAGCCGCGGCGCCGGCCTCTTAATCTCTTAAATGAAAATGAAGATATTTAGGGGCTCGTGCTGTGGTGTGGTGGGCTAAGCCTCCACCTGCAGTGCTGGAATCCCATATAGGCACCGGTTCCGTGCCCGGCTGCTCCTCTTCTGATCTAGCTCTATGCTAATGGCCTGGGAAACCAGTAGAAAATGGCTCAAGTGCTTGGGCCATCTATACCTGGGGGCCTGGAAGAAGCTCCTGCTTCCTGGCTTTGGATCAGCTCAGCTCTGGCCACTGTATGTGGGAAGTGAACCAGAAGATGAAAGACCTTTCTCTCTGTCTCTCCCTCTCTCTGTCTGTAACTCTAGCTATCAAATAAATAAATAAAAATATTTTTTAAAAAGAAAATGCAGATATTTAACTAAATCTGAATTAAATGATTAACAATATAAAGGAACTCATGTTTTAAAATTAGGAGGAGAATGAGAGTTAATTGCTTTAATTCAAAATGACTCGACTGCTGTCATCAGTTATGAATGATGACAGAAGAAAGAAGGGAACACACAATGATTTTTTTAATCTACACAGAACCCTGTACAAAGTATGTAGTAGATGTTAAGTGCTTGTTTATTCACTTTTAATTGAGAAAAAATCCTTCATTAATAACTTTTAAGTTTGGAAGGTACGTAACAGAATCTAGTTATCATCCTAGTTATTATCCTAATCCTTATAGTCTAAAACAGCTAAAATAAAGTGAGATGATTCCAAATCAGTACAAAGTACTTAAATCATTAAATTTTCCATGAACTTATAATTAATATGGATTTTCACAAACATGTAGACCTGTGCATATTAATTATTCGATGTTAAAACAGAAAGAGGGAGCTACAGATCATAAACAATTATGTGCTAGCTCTAGTAGCTGGAAACTTTAGCCCGCATCTGAGACATGCCTGTTGTGAAAACCACCCAATTCCTCTTAATTAAAATATAATTGAAAAAATCTTATAATTTAAAAATATAATGTCCTGTTCTATATGTACTGTTACCTTACAGGTCAAAATGTTTTATTATAGCTTTTTCTTATATAAGTTTCTGAAATGTTGACTAATGTGACTTATTTGATGGTTGGACACTGGAACAAAGCATTTTCTAAAATAGAAATTTTTTTAAGATTTTATTTATTTATTTGAGAGGTAGCATTACAGAGAGGAGAGGGAGAGACAGAGAGAAAGGTCTTCTATCTGCTGTTTCACTCCCTAGATGACCACAATGGCTGGAGCTCTCCCAATCTGAAGCCAGGAGTACTCTGTGGTGTCCCATGTGGGTGCAGGGGCCCTACCACTTGGGCAATCTTTCACTGATTTCCTAGGCCATAGTAGAGAGCTGGATTGGAAGAGGAGCAGTGGGGAATCAAAGTGGCGCCCATATGGGATGCAGGCACCGCAGGCAGAGGCTTAGCCCACTACACCACAGCGCTGCCCCTAGAATGTTTTGCTTTCAAATTTTCTGACACTCATATATCCTTAAGCATCTCTCTGAATTCCAGGGTTCTTCATTACAACATATACATATGTGTGAAAAGGGCCAATTTGCTCAACTTTCAATTATTACCTTAAAACCAACTGAAAATCAAATTTCCAAAAGAATATCCAGTTTATCCAATGTTTTAATGTGTGGGTGGGTATAAACCTCTGCTTTATTTTCCACAATGACAAATCATACTTCCGAGCAGTTAGAACTATCTTCATATTTTGCATTCTTCTCAGATATATTATTTCTTCAGCCTCATCAGATTCACTCAGAAGCTGTAATTTTTCTTCTAGAAATTAAAAGTTGGCTACATAAAACAATGTCTCCTGCAGAAAGAGCACTTGACTAAACTTTAATAGAAATGGGGTTTCAAAGCAGCTTGGGTCTCAGATCACCACCAAAGATGAAATTTATTAACTTACTAATTTTACCAAATACTATACCAAGAAATGCTGAGAATTCCACAATAAATAAGAGACAAAAACTGGAGTGCGTACTGCGGCATAGCGGGTTAAGCTGCTGCTTGGGATGCCCGCATCCATATCAGAGTACTTATTAAAAGGCTGAGTCTCAGCTACTCCACTTCCAATTCCGCTCCCTGCTAATGTGCCTGGGAAGCAGTGGAGGATGGCTCATGTACTCGAGTTCCCACCACTCAGAGAGAAGACCCAGAAGCTCCTGATTTCAGCATGGCTCGGCCTCATCTGATGCAGCATTTAGGGAGTAAATCAATGGATCTCTCTCTCTCTTTCTCTCTCTCTCCTTCTTCATCTCCATTTCAAATAAATGAGTCAATTAAACCTTAAAAACCTTAAAAGGAGACAAAATATTTAAATTCAGTGGCTTATACTCTAATAGATTAGACTTGCTAAACGAAAGCACTTTTGGTAATAAAACTAGAGTAAACTTGATTATTATTAGGGTGCTGGAAAGTTTTATGCCTATTCTGATGATGGTTTGGCTACATTTGATGAAATCTAATGAATGACTCAATATCCCATTTACTATTCACAACAATTCTGAGAATATGCATTATGATCTTTTTATAATAAAAAAAAAAACTGGAAAAAAAAGTTATTCTGAGAACAATTCAGGACAACACGGCAAGTAAGTAATAGTGGAAACTCTAATCCAAAATTCTAATTCCGTAAATGGAGCTTATTCCATTAGCCGGCAGCTCATCTAGTCCTGGCTGTAATGGTCCTCTCAAGTTCTACCATACTCTCAAAAGTCATGAAAAGAGTCAGAGGGGGTAAGTGAAGGCTGATTAAGAGAAAAAGAAAGCATTTCCCCTCACAGCACAGCCCCATAGTTGGCATCCTTAAAGCCAGCTTTGAATCGGTTCCTCTTTCTCCATTGGGTAGCCAGTAATAAGTCACTCTAATCAACCCTTTATTCAACCCTCTTCTCTATTAGAAACCACAGCCTCCCAGTATCACCCAGGAAAGCTAACTCACCTTCCCATTTCCCCACAGCACTCAGGAATGTTTACAATTGCAAATAAGAAGACAAGAGTAGGAGGCATTGCTATATCTAAATACAATATCATAAAGATCCAGGCTGGAAGTGAGATGGAAATAGAGCTTTCCCCGATGCTGATGGGTACTTCTTCACTTTCCATTTGTGGCATGAAAATTGACAATATCATTTAAATAAAATATGTGCTTGTATTCACTTTTGCAAAAACTTCAATTGTTCTCCTTTATCTTTGCAAACTTGGCAAGACTTTTATAGTTTCATTTAAGAGTAACTTATGGTTGATAGGTTTTCTTAGTGCTTTGAGGCTCTAATTACACTCCTTTCCTCAAATCTCCTCTAAACCACACATAAAACCCATCAAATGAAAGTGAAAATGTATTTATATTGATATTTTAATTTTCGTATACAATTCTTTCACTTAGAATATTACCCATATTATCATAATAAGAACCAGTCTGTTAAAATATATTCCAACTAAAGCTTGGTAGCTTTGAATGCTCGATAAAAATCATTCTCTGAAGCTAATGAAGACAGAAGCTCTGCCTGTAACAATATTAAGTTTGTTTTCTCTGGTGACTCAGAGAAGTGAGCAATCTGTCAGTAATACATTGAGTGAAATTACTTGTCTTGTAGGAATAACTGCTGACAGTCACTTTATCTTAGGCTGACCCAAACATCTCCCTGCTGACAAACAAATTACTATGTCTAACTTTGAAAAGGTAACTAGCTTGTTTTAATTTTGATTGGTCTTTCAGAATCCCTTACACAGGAACTCAGTCCCATCCTTTATTTTGTGTGTGTGTGTGTGTGTGCATGTGTGTGTATACTTTTAAAAGGCAACAAAAATGTTTTGGGGACAGGTTTGAATTAATAAGTAAGGTGTAGGGGAAGAAGTAAAGAGAGAAAAACCTATCATTTGAAGCTAAGAAAAAACGCTGTTCTGCTTCCTTTCAAGACTGTTATGTGGAAGAAACTGGTAAGTGTGTCTACGAAACATTAAGACTGGCAGTGCTGCCAGTGACTGACTGGGTGAGTGAACACATTACCCAGACAGTATTGTAGGAATTAATTTTCTTCAATAAAGTGCTTTTTAAGGCTCATATATTTCACAATCTAAACATATGTCACTGTTTCATAAACAAAATAAATGGATTAAAATAATACATTACCAATATGCTGACACGTGGAGATATTTTAATTAGAAATTCTTAAGCTGTGTGATATTTAACTGCTGTATTTGCTAAAGAGAAGCATGCATCATTTAATAAGAAGGCATGAAACAGGTGTATCATTTTGCATATGGTACCAGATTGTGTTTAATATAAGCTGCAACTTTGAGGCAACATTACTCCCAATTAAAAACAAAACAAAACAAAACAAAATTAAAGATCCATCTTATTGAAAGTAACCACATAAAATGAATCAATACACTTAAACCTCTTTTTCATGTTTAAAAAAAAAAAGGCATTCAGTGCATAGTTCCTGAGATTACATTTCTACAAAAATAATCTCACATCATAGCTATTTAAAATGCTGTATTTACATGACTGCCTCATTATACTAGTCTCCTTTTCCTTAACATTCTTTTTGACTTACTTAAGGACCAATGCTAACATAGCTGAGGAAAGCAAATGGCAACTCGTCCTGAAATTTATAAGGCTGAGAGAATTGGAAAAGGTAGCAATATAATATATTGTTTACTGTAGCAAGTGCTCTCTGTTCTCTAAAGGTCAAAAGCATTGTAACCTTAGAGTTACAGTTTCTGATTGTTCCCAGGGTTAAATACATTATCAAAATTAATGGTTCAAGTCCCTCAACCTTCCAATATATGAGTATTCATGTCTCCATCTGCTGAACTGTTCAACTAAAAATAGCATTCTTTGGCCTTCTTTCTCCTAATATTGTGCCCCTGAGGCGCAGAAAACCATGCCTTAGATCAGCACAATAGTATTCAAAAAATGGTCTTTGCTGCATCTTCTTTATTTAAAAAAAAAAAAAAAACACCTGGAATATGCTAATGTAAGGAAGATCTTTCCATTCTAAATACTTTTTCTCTACTTATTATGAAACCTCGGGCTTTTACAGAATAACTATAAATGCCATTAAGATTTACCAAGGCTGATTTATATTACAAATGGCAATCTTGGAAGGCTAAATGAACTGTAACATTAGGTAGAAAGGACCAGTTCTGAACAACGCAAGGCAAGTGGAAGAACAGGAGAACAGGGGTGTGTGTATTGTGGAATTTTCTTCCCAAGAATGTTTGTTCAGACACAAAACTTGCTAACATAGTTGTAATATTTTCTTAGTATCAATAGTTTTCATAATCATGCTTATGACAGAGCTGTGACATTTTAGCTTGCACTGGGGGAGAGAAAACCTTAGCGACAAAGGAGAGCAAATATAATACCAATAAGATGAGAAACTATTAAAATTTCCTTCTACCTTTGCTCAAGATTTAAAATCTGTCTAGCAGCTTGGATATGGTTGTTCACTGTGCTGTTCATGGATGTCCCAATACCAGGGACACCCACCCCAGGAAAGTTTAAGAAACCTGCCTCTTAAACAAGGTCAGCCTTGTCTAACTAGTGTACCACATAAGAAAACAGATCAAAGGTTTCCAAACATGCAGGAAAAAAAGGTGGAAAAAAGGAGGCAAAAAATAAACACAAACCTAGGAAACTCTCAAATTAGCCAAACTGAAACTGCAAAGCTAAAGCAGGCTCTTGCACTAATGGATTCCCTATGTAGTCTAATTAAACAGACAGCCATGTGGCACATTCTGGGTTTCTAGATCAGCATTGCTACAGCACCTGTAACCCTGACACTCATATGTGTGACATCGTGGTTTCCAGAAAACCAATGGAAGCCAACTTGGACATATCAAGGGTCAGTGACGGTGTGTGGTGGGTAGGAAAAGCCAACCTTAGTGAAAAATAAGGCAAAAGAAGAAATTGGTAGACACTTGGAAGGGAAGACTGAAGGGACAGAACATAAGTATCTCATCAGGAAAAAAAAAAAAAAAGTGAAAGTAGAGGAAGTCTTTAGCTTGAGCCAAGGCCACCTGCATTTACATTCTTCTAAGCACTTAAAGGCTCCTCAAGCTGACTGTCGTGAGTAGTAAGCTTGCTATTACCACACAGAAAAGCTTGTCCCAAGGGCCACTTATCCCTCTTTTTGACTCTCTAAAGCACAGTGGATTTTCAGAATGCCTAGAAATATGGTGCCCTCTCCACAGTCAAAAGAAAGCCACAGGAAAGAAGCCTCGTTTGGCTGTGTGGAAGACAGCAGATATCCTGTCAGAATGTATCCAGTCACGTCTGAGTGGAAACCTTGGGTGCCTTTTATAGAAAGCGGAAGCAAAGCGAAGGGCAGCCAACAAGCTCTGGACTCTTCCCTAGGCTACTTCCAAGGAGGCCTGTGATCTTGTCCTTTTTACCTTAGCATGGAACATTTCCTGACTTTTCCAAAAAGGAAGACTCAAAGCAGCAGAGAAGATAATGTCAATGGAATCTCTCATTGATTGCATGTACAGACAGGGAGAGCCAATAGGAGATGAATATGTAAAGCTTCTTGGATGTAACTGTTTCATTTTTGAGTTGAGTTTCCCACAGTAGGTTAGAATGAACAATTTGATACTATACCTAATGCAGAAAATTAAAGTATGTTTCAGTCTGAGGTAGCCTCTCTCCATTTTTTTTTTTTTAATTGGCAACCCTCCAATATTTGAGTGTCTCAGAGGGAGACTCCAATGACACAGAGAGGAATTAAGTTTGAAACTGGAGAAAGGAAGACTGGGTCCCTATTGAAGAAAAGGATTTGCTTTTCAAAAGATCCATGTAAGCCATCTCTTTCCCCAAATAGGAAAAAGATCCCATAAATGGTTAAATAGGAAGAGGATACTACAGAAGTTTATGGTGTAAAAAGCAACCAGCCAGATCCTAGCACCATGGGAAAACTAAGTTAGGACACCAGAATTAGGTTAAGTTAGAATCCCTAGTAATAACCCTGTTTTGATCAATACTTTATAGCACTGTTTACATAACTTGGCTTCTCTGAACCTCAGCTGATTTATCTACACAAGCAGAATTATATTTTTATCAAATTTATAGGGTTGGTATGGGACCAAATTAAAGTTTTTAAAAAACATTTAAGCATTTTTTAAATACTACACAGTACTATGTGTAAGAAAAGGTAGAAGAGTGTGAGACAGAAAGGTGGTTTTGAGATGCTCAAATGTAAAAATTTTCCTGAACCTATATAGTAATGCACAACTTAATTTGGGGCACTGATTTGAGAAGTGCCCTTTTCTCTGAAAGAAAAAAGCAAAAGAACAGCCGCCTTAGGAATGAGAATGAAAGGAAAGGTTAGGTTTTAGTGTTTACACTGAGTGCTACATTTTTAAAAAGCCTAGAATATGACTGAGCAATCCAGTCCCCCACCCAATGAAGCACCAGTGGAAGCAGTCATACCTCAATCTGTTTGTGGTTGTAAGAGTGGCCACCACCATGTTCAAAGGTGTCCAAATTCCTGCCAAAACGGTCACTTAGGCCCTTTAGCCTTGGGTTAATTTGTGGGTGGGAGACATGACCCTTCTGTTTAGTAGCATATTCAGAAAAAAAACAAAAAGACAAAACATACTGTCAGAACTCATGAAACAGAACACATATTTGTAAACCCAGGGTATTGACTATATCAAAGAATGGAAAGTAGAAGGTTTAAGGCCCAGCCTCTCTGTTTTATAGGAAATTTCTTCTAGGATCAAACAGTGGTACTGGCTGCTTCTTGTCCTTTTTTTTTTTTTTTTTTGCCTCTGACTCAAGAACATAGTATATACCACAGCTGTAGGAAAGGGAGATATACATTAGGTGTACCAGTAGTGAGAGGTACTATTTGATTTTTACCAGTTTTAGTAAGCGTTCCAGTGTTAGCAGGGTGGAAAGTATAGGTTTGCAAGAGGGGCAGGGTTACTGCTCCTGACAGGCTATGCTTCTAGCTCTGCCAGGCAGCCCAAAACAAGTGGACATCTTTCATAGATTCCTGGATAAGGCGTATGACAAAAACTTCTCCATGTATTGCAAAAATTCTTCATTTGACCCAATTGAAAATTTTCAAAATGATGTTTCTTCATGATATGATAGCTGTACATTTTACATCTTCAAGACATACAGGATATAGCAATTTAGAGACAAAAATTTTTCACCAGCTACTATTCCATAGATTATTTAAAAAAACTAAAAATTAATCACATTTTAAGAATAAAAGTGCTCTTCAATAAACTTTCCAGTATACTGAAATTCAGGCTATTTATTATTGTACATGTACTAAATATTCAAATACCAAAGATTTTACTTATTTTGATGATCTTATCTGCTTAATTTTATTCATTAAAATATACATTCAGATTTTAAAAGTCAATTATCCATTAAAATGGTAGTACTTAGAAGGATAAGAATACAAGCTGGTCCTATCCCAAAGTCTTCATTTTACTCTGAAGCGGATAAAGTGCAAATGTTTTCTTCATTCAGCTTCCAAAACACTTTGTCACCAAAGTTAGCTTTATAAATAAACAACAGAAACCCGGACCCATAGCAGATACCATGCCAAGGCTTTTGATCCTGGAAAGAATGAGGATACATATACTCAGGAGCACGTGTGTTAACATTTTACCAAATAATTAACAAATAACTTGTAAATAACAATCCCTTTTTCTGTGAGCTGCAAGAAGGAAAATAGCCAACATTATTCTCTGTTTTACTACTTAAATGCAAAAGCCAATCTGGACATAATGGAGACATGGATGAAAGCCTGATAAAGAAAAAGTGAGCATATCCAATAATAAAATGTGTGAAACTTATTAACTCACCTGAGAGAGAATACATACTACTAAGTTGTAATATCAATTTTCCTTTAAAAATACTGAAACTGGCAATTTTCTCTTCTATTTGCAGTAGAGTAAGTACACAAGGTGTTAATCCTTCTGGGCTATGCTTAAAATATTATTTAACATTCAGACCATTATTTAGCATACAGCTGGTTAGCAGTTTTCCACTAAAGTACTGGCTCATATCCCACATTTTTTTCTTCTGGCACTTACCTGGAGCTGTAAAGGGCTGAGTCCAGAAGCAGCAGCAGCTGCCATTGTTGATGGAATGAACTGTACGGGGTAGTTATCACCTGTCGGGAAGAACAATGCATACAGGTTTAGACAATGCCCAGGCAATCGCGGCAGACAAGTACAAACATGGTCCTTGGATTGCCTGAGCTTTACAACATTGCTCTAAGCCCAAACATCTGCAGAAACAAAAGGCTTCGTTGGGCACAGACTTGCAGTGCTGCCTTGGAACTTTTGTTAACAGATAGCTGGTAGGCAAACTGGCAAAACATGAATGTGATGTTTAAAAAATTAAATGTGCAAGTCAAGCATGTTCACTCCATTACAAATCTTGTAGTACATCATTTCTTAAGAGTAAAAAAAATATCTTAAAGCCAGGCTGACACTCAGTGCATGGTGAAGGCACTGAGGCCTTCATATTAGAACAACAAAAAGTTTTGGCTTGGTAGGCGAGGCCGATTATGAGAGGCTGAAAAAGACGATGAGCTATTAACTGCCAATAACCTTCAACTTTATTTTATAAAAAATTAAAAATTTGTAAATATAGCCTGTGCATATGATAGGGATGAGAGAGCACCTCAGCTTAGATCATTGCATTCTGTGAAATGCCTGGTATCCTAATGACAGTGGAAACCATATTTTTCCTGGATTAGCATCTGGTACTCGACTGGCACGATGGGCTCTTATCATACCTTCCCTCATGGTGACTTTATTAAACAGACATCCATTTCACACAGGATGTCTGAACTAAAACCCGGTAGAGCTTGACCATGGTTCAGCAGAGACCAATGCTCCATCTTAATGTATTTCTGACTCCAGAACACTCCTGTTTTGGGGGGATGAGAGCACTTTCTATGACTTATGAACATGGGATCTACAGGAACCTGGGGAACCAAGAAGGTCATGAGGAACATATCGTGACAATGGTAACTGAAATAAAAATTATTTTTGTGGTAAAATTGTACATCAGTGATTTAATAGAGTATCACTTTGGCCTCAGCTACTTATTTAAAGTCAGTGTTATGTACTATCTCTAGGCTATATTTTAATAGGCTGTTCTTCCACACATTTTTGACATTTATAATAATCATGCTGTTTAGCATGAACTTTCCACACTGAAAGCTGACTATAATAATGAAGAGACAGTGTACAAAGAATCATAGTAATAAAGGTAGTCAACTAGAAAGCAATAAAACCTCTTTATTTTCCCCCTGCATGGACACTAATACCTGGAACCTTCCTGGTGCCCTTGGTTCCTTGGAACTCATCCTGTTTGCCACCTGAAGTGCTACTCAGCTGGCCCCATGTAAATGTTAAGTTGCTTTCACTTTTAACAAATTGTTAGCTTCTAATCTACACAGTCTCTTTGCATCATATCCATAATACCTCATCAGACCATTGAGCACAGTGTGTGCTTGTACACAGTCCAGTAACAATTGGCTTCTGATTGCATATGGAGTGCTGCTACAATGCATTCACTAACACTATATTGTGCTGGTCTCCTATGGAGTAATGTTCAAAATATCTGATCTTGTTTTTTTGCTTCCATGAGGTTGATTTTAGCTTGCAGTACTATATGAAATTTTTAAAAAGGATAACCAGGTCAAATTATTTTTATAGTAAATGACAATCACTTTATGCTTAGATAATTTTACTGATCTTCTTGATATTTAGGCCAAATTATGTGAAGAAAGAATATCCTAATCTAAGTCCAATGGTATTTTTTTGGTTGATATCTTATCAGGTTTTTTAAAAGATCACAAAACGATGCTGAATTAATGATGCTTCAAAAACAGGGGGGGAACATCACCATTCCAACCATCAACATGGACTGCCTCCCAGAACATTTTAGAGCTGTTCTTTCTTTAAATATCATGCATTATTCATACTAACTCTAAACCACAACACCCCCTCTCTGTAAGTTTAATACCAGTTGCTTTATTTGTACTAAAACATTTTTCATGTCAAACATATTTTTAAAAATCAAACTCTAAAGAATTCCCCGGGGCACTCCTTTTTTCATAGCTGTCATGCTTCTATGCTATGAAATAGCTGATTTTTTTTTTATAGTTTTTGGCTTGCCAGTTAATTTATTACTATCTCCACCACACCCTGTAGTACTCTCCGGCTCACCTGCTGGCTACAAACACCTTTCTTTCCACTGCTGACACGCATATTTTAAAAATGTTTTTAATCTTTCTGCTGGTTTGCATCTGTATATCTGAATGGAATCTTTAAAAAGATATTTCTCTAGAACATATCATTGTATCAGCACTAAAGGTAAAAATTAATACATTAGAGCAACAGAGTTTATCACAGAGAATGATTAGAAGAGAGAGAGGAAAAAAAGACAGGGGAGGGAGTAGAGGAGATTTAAAAGCAGACAAGAAAACCTTAAGAGCCAGAGAGATTTAAGAGTACTATGGAGCCAGAGATTTAAGAGTACTACGGAGTTGAGTTTTGTTGTTGTTGCTGTTTTTTTAATAACAAAGTCACATGCTTTTCCCTACTCCTCTCTAATTTTTTTCTGTGTAAAAGTCTAACAAGAAAAAGTTGTCAGTGTGCCTGACTTGGCATGGAATCAGTCAACAAGTTGTAGCAATTTTTTTCAAATTTGTCTCTGGATTTGAAATGCTTGCGTGAGGACCCATTCTTTTTAAATTTGTACAAAGGAAAATGAAGCCTGTTGGAACAGGAAAATTTTAGGCACTATTGTAATCTTTCCCTTGCTAACTCCAGTGTAAGAAGGCAACCTCCAAACACCAACTGGGAAAACAATGTCCATGCTGGACACTGAGCTTTCCAGCCTTTTAGATAATCCTGACTGTCTTTATCTAAACATTACAGAACAAACCAAAACAGGGTCGTACAACTGTGGAAGACTTGCTTGATATCAGTTTCACTGGTCAGGATAGACAACAATCCTTGGGAATCAAAGGTGCTCCAGAGCAAGAGTCCTTAAGCAAAGAAAGACGATCCTTTTGTTTAATGGAAATTTAATTGACATATAAAAATGGCACATATTTATGGGAGGAGGACAGTGTGAATTCTCAATACATGGATAAAATGTGTAATGATCAAATCAGAATAACTGGCATTTCTATCTCCTCAAACATTTATAATTTTTGTATTGCTAATCTTCAAAATCCTTTCTTCTATATATTTTGAAATGCATAATGAATTTTTATTAACTGTGTGCTATAGAACTCATTTCTTCTGTTTGTATTTTGGTACCCATTATCCATTACCTGAGAGAGAGTAAATTCTTAAATTTTCAGAGAAATGGAAATGAATCCAGAACTTAATCACAGAAGAAGAGGAGCTTGCAATAAGAACTATGAGCCATTAGATTTAGCCAGTCTCCCACAAGAATATTCCTAATATGTGTAATTCAGATATAAATTCCACTTTTTTAAGTAAAAGTACTGAGTAATATCTGCCCATTTACTTCCATTCTTAAGAAAGATAAGCAACTGTGATAGCTGTAGTATCCAGCACTATTAACTTCAGATGTTAATACTTGGAGAAATTATTCACAGAGATTTGGAGGAGCAGAGGAAGAAAAAAGAACTAGAGACTCGAGGATTCTTAGTGAGTGTCCCCAAAGAGAGAATCTAGTGTCACAGCTGATTTTCCACCCATTGAAACAGAAGAAAAGCACACTACAGATTGCTGCTTTTTTTTTTTTTTTTTTACAAATTATTCCATGGTGGCTTCATAGGATGCTGATAAGTTACCAAAAAACCTACAGACTCCACTATTCTGAGAAATCACCATTCTTGCTACATTACAGAGATACCTGAATTAAAAATCCCAAAGTAAACTTAGAAACGCCACTTGCATTGGTTGCATATAGTTGATATAGAAAAACATTACAATTCCTCTGTACTATGAGGGAATGCCATAAATCTGAACTTATCCTGGGCAACATCACAATACAGCAAGAGCCAGCAGATAAGAGCTGAATTCTATTTAGAACCATTAAAAAATTTAAAATTTCAATTTGTTTTAAGGACAAATAGACAAAAAAATTAGCAAAGACTGTAATACACATTGATGAAACCACTGTGGTCTTTTTCCTCCTAGTGATTTCTCCTGGATTCATCAAAGAATAGATAAATGATAAAAAGATTTTTGATCATGATACTTTTTCTATAATCATCTGCATTGTTTTTCATACCTTTCAAAATGTTAAGAATCAAAGATAAATCTTAATTTCTTCACTTATTTTATAGCCACATCCCAACCTTTGGCCAGTCATTGAAAATCACAGAATTTGTAACAATAGTAATTAACTGAGTGAGTGTGAATGAAATGATATTAAATCTATCTCCTTTATAAGAAATCAATGTTAAAAATCTCCATTTTCAATTCTTAATTATATTTAATAAATAATATAGCTCCCATATATGAAGGAGGAGTTAAAATAATTCTTGATCTTCATAAAACTAAGCTACTTTAAACAGGTTAAAATATTTTCTTCCCAGAACTCAACATTTCTCTTTTAAAAATTAGGGTATTAATATGAACAACCCCAGGAATGCTTTGATTCCAAGTACATTGATTTAACTAGTCAAGTATTCTAATAATGTTTACAAATTTCTGCTTTGAAATATTTTGGAAGAGCAAGAAATAGCTAGCTTTACAAGATGTAATTTGGTTAATACCAAGTATAAAATCATATTTTCTCAAAACAGAAAAATTCAGATTTTTCTTAAGATTTCCCACACTTAAGCCGTGTCTCCAAGAGTAGGGAATACTAAATCAATCTGAAATCTGTCTCTACTATTTTCTAGATGCAAAACTTTGGAAAAGTTAATTAACGTTTTTGAGGTTTTCTTTAACAAGATAGAGATAATAACCACCTCTACCACTTTTATCTTGCAGTTGCTATAAAAATTAAGTGATATTTTATATATGCATACATGGGTATCTTGGCAGATAAGTGGCATTCAATAAAATGCTAACTGAAACAAATTAAAAAGCATTAGTTACCAATTGTATCAGACGTACCCCATTAGACAACCTACAAGAAATGGGCAAATTCCTTAAAACAAATAACCTAACTGTCTCAAGAAGAAAAAGGAATCTCAATAGGTTTAAAGCAAGAGATCAAATCAGTAATCAACAAATCTCCCAGCAAATCAGTAGTCAAAAGTCTCCCAGTAACCACATGGCTTTACCAATGCCTTTTACAAAATGTTGAAAGAATTAATACCAATCATTTCTATGCTCTTACAAGAACTGAAGAGGAGGGAACACTTTCTACCTTATTCTGCGAAGTCAACATCAACATCACAGGAAAAGAAAATTATGGACCAATATTCTTTATGATTATAGATATAAAAATCCTCCACAAAATATTAGCAAATCAAATATAATGGCACATTAAAAGAATTATTCACCATGACAAAGTAGGATTTACTGCCGGAACACAAGGATGGCACCATATAACAAATCGATGTAATACATCACATTAATAGAACAAGGAGGAAGAAAACACACGATCATTTCAATTGATACCGAAAAGGCATCAGACAAAAATCCAACACTTTTCCATGATAAAAATCTCGGAAAACTAGGAATAGATGGAAAATTCCTCAGCGTGATAAAGAATATTTATGACATCAATTCAATGGGGGGAAGACTGAAAGCTTTCTCCCTAAGATTAAGAACAAGAAAAGGATGCTCACTTTCACTGGTGCTACTCAGCCTTGTACTGAAAGTTCTAGTCAGTGTTATTAGAGGGGAAAAAAACAAAAACAGTAAAAGGTCTTTGTAAGGAAGAGGTAAAACTATTCTTATTTGCAGATGATATATTCTAATATACAGCAAATCCCCAAGAATCCATGATAAAGCTACTAGAACTAACAAACAAATCCAACAAAGTGGCACTGTGTAAGATTTAACACATAAAAATCAGTTATGTTTAAACAAACCACCAATGAACAACCCAAAAGGAAATTAAGAAAGCAATTCTATTTACAACCATATTTGAAACAATTAAATACTTAGCACTAAATTTAACCAAGAGACTGAAGAACTTATATCTTTGAAACTTAAAAAACATTGCTGAAAGAAGACATACACAATTGAAGGGAATTTGTGTTCATGGATAGCAAGACTTAACATTGTTAGGATGTAAGTACTACTCAAAGTGATCTACAGATTCAATGCAACTCTTATCAAAATTACGACATTGTGGAGTAGCAGGTAAAGCCTCTGCCTGTGATGCCAGCATCCCATATGGGCACCAATTTGAGTCCCTGCTGCTCCACTTCAGATCTAGCTCCATATTAATGTGCCTGGGAAAGCAGCAGAAAATGGCCCAAGTGCTTGGGCCCCTACATCTATGTGGGAAACCCAAAAGAAGCTCCTAGCTTTGGTCTGGCCCAGCCCTGACTGTCATTTGGTGAGTGAACCAGTAGACAGAAGATTCTCTCTCTCTCTCTCTTTCACACTCTCACTCTCACTCTCACTCTGACTTTCAAATAAATAAAATAAATCTTAAAAAAACCTTTTTCACAGAATTGCAAAAGCCATTTCTCGAATTTATATGGAATTACAAGGGGCCCCAATAGCTAAAACTCTCTTGAAAATGAAGAAGTTGGAAAACTCACACTTCTCCACTT
Source organism: Oryctolagus cuniculus (assembly GCF_051225735.1). Classification (NCBI taxonomy): domain Eukaryota; kingdom Metazoa; phylum Chordata; class Mammalia; order Lagomorpha; family Leporidae; genus Oryctolagus; species Oryctolagus cuniculus. The sequence goes on along the minus strand of NC_142867.1, from coordinate 50,171,869 downwards.
CAAAATCTACATAAAGGTACAGTAATTAAAACTGTATAGTATTGGCATAAAGAAAGAACTATGGACAACTGAAACAGAATTGGAAGCCTAGAAATAAACCATTATACATAAGGTCAAATATTTTTGACAAGGGTACCAAACCTTTCATTGGAAAAAAGGCTATCTTCAACAAATGATGCTGAGGAAACTGATATCCACATACAAAGATGATCCAGTTTTTATATTTTATTCATGGTTGTACCTTACATCATATGCAAAAGTTAATTAAAATGAATCAAAGATATAAAATTAGGTGCTAACACTATAAAAATATTAGAATAAAACATAGGGACATAGGGGTAAATCTCTATGACTTGGATGTAGCAATGATTTCATTGTTATGAAACCAAAAGCACAGGCCACAAAAGAAAAAATAGAGAAATCAGATTTCATCAAAATTAAGAACTTTTCTGCATCAAAGCATATTATCCAAAAAGAGCTAAAAGACAACCTAAAGCATGAGAGAAAACACCTGAAATCATATACCCAGTAAGTTACTAATATTTGTAATTTCTTAAGAACCGACAACAACTCAACTATAAAATGGGCAAAATACCTAAATAGACAGTTCTTAAAAGAAGACATAAAAATGTTCAGTAACCACCTGAAAAGATGGTCAACATCATAAATCACTAAGGAAGTGCAAATCAAAATTGCAATGAGATACTTCATACCTACAAGAATGAGTATAATAAAAACTTTTCTTTATTGGAAAATAAGTGTTGGTGAGGATGTTAAGTAATTAGAGCCCTTTTATATCACTGGTGGGTACATAAAATGACTATCTGCTATAGAAAATGGCTTAGTGTTTTCACAAAAGAGCCAACACTAAACTCATAATACAACTCATCAAGCATTCCTCAGTATACATCCAAAAGAACTGAAGGCAGAGAATCAAACAGATATTTGTACATAAATATTCATAGAAATATTATTCATAATAGCCAAACATAGAAACAACAACCCCCTGTCTACCACCAGACAAATGGATAGGCAAATGTGACACATACAAACAATGGAATATTATTCAGCCATTGAAAGGAATTAAATATTGATCTATGCTACCACATGGATGAATCTTGAAAACATCATGCTTGCTGAAATAAGTCAGACACAGAAGATAAATATTGTATGATTACTTTTACATGGACTACCTAGATAATGAAATTCATAGAAAAAGACAGTAAAATAGAGGTTACTAGAGTCTAGGGATAGGGTTATAGGGAGAGTTGTCATTTAATGTACTACATATTTCTCTAAAACAAAAGTAGAGGATTTTGAACGTTTTCTTTACAAAGAAATGTTAAGGGCCAGCGCCGCGGCTCAATAGGCTAATCCTCCACCTAGCGGCACCGGCACACCGGTTCTAGTCCCAGTCGGGGCACCGGATTCTTTCCCGGTTACCCCTCTTCCAGGCCAGCTCTCTGCTGTGGTCCAGGAAGGCAGTGGAGGATGGCCCAAGTGCTTGGGCCCTGCACCCCATGGGAGACCAGGAGAAGCACCTGACTCCTGCCATCGGATCAGCGCGGTGTGCCGGCCGCAGAGCGCCAGCCATGGCAGCCATTGGAGGGTGAACCAAAGGCAAAAGGAAGACCTTTCTCTCTGTCTCTCTCTCTCACTGTCCACTCTGCCTGTCAAACAAACAAACAAACAAAACAACAACAACAACAGAAAAAAAAAAAAAAACAACAAAGAAATGTTAAGGGGCAGGCATTTGGCCAGTGGTTAAAACATTGCTTGGGACACACATGTCCTGTATCACAGAACTTCAGTTTGAGTTCTGGTTCTGCTTCTGATTCCAGCTTTCTGCTAAGGCACACAGTGGAAGGCAGCAGGTGATGGTTCAAGTAATTGAGTCCCTGCCACCTGTGTGGGAGACCTGACAGCAGTTCCTGACTCCTGACTCCTGGCTCCTGGCTTCCATGTGGTGCAGCCCAACTGTTACGCGCATTTGGGGAGTAAACCATCAGATGGGAGATCTGTTTTTCTGCCTTTCAGATAAATACAAATGATTTTTAAATAAATATATATGCCTAACCTGTTTGGCTATTATACAATTGTACACATGTATTGAAACATCACATGGATGGGGCCAGCGCTGTGGCACAGTGGGTTAACACCCTGGCCTGAAGTGCCGGCATCCCATATGGGCGCTGGTTTTAGTCCCGGCTGCTCCACTTCTGATCCAGCTCTCTGCTATAGCCTGGGAAAGCAGTAGAACATGGCCCAAGTCCTTGGGCCCCTGAACCCATGTGGGAGACCAAGAGGAAGCTCCTGGCTCCTGGCAAGAAACATTACATGGTAACCCATAAATATATACAGTATTTATGTCAATTGAGCAAATGTTTTTAATTAAAAAGTAAAAATTAAAGTTTTGGTTATAAATCATGGTGATAGTTATACAAAATTATAAATGTTTATTAAACTCACTGAGTTGTACCTTACAAATCGCTAAAGTGATAAATATTATGTTGTTTACATTTTACTACAATAAAAATATTATATACATTTATAAAATAGCTTCTGGTCATTGAGTAGAGGGGCATTATGACTCAGCTCAACTTTTAGATCATATTTCTAACAGATAAGAATATAGTTTAAAGGGTCAGTTAAAAGTATTCAGTTTCATTGTCAAACTTTACCCAATTCTAGCGCTGCATAATTTTCAAAGAATGCTCATTATTTTAATAAATTTGTCACATCCACATTGAGTAGAGACCAAATCATGACACTTTTTTTAGGTTGTAAAAAAGTATGATTCAGTAAAGCTAAACGGCATGTTCAAGTAAGAATGAAGTAAATGATCCATGTGAACAGTTAACACAGTGATTTGACACAGTGATCATATAGTAAATGATGATATATTATAACACGTGAGTAGATGGAGGATTTGGGGCAGGCAGACATCCTACACCCAGGATCTCCTAGCAAATTTGCTGATGTTAGTAGCAATTTTTTTTTTATTTGAAAGGTGGAACAATGGAGATTGGTGGGATGGGGGAGACCCACCCACTGATTCACTGGGCTGCAACACTCAGGCCTGGGCCAGACCAAAGCCAGGAGCCAGGAACTCCATCCTGGTCTTCCTCCTGGGTGGCAGGAGCAGAAGCACTTGAGCCATTATCTGATGCTTTCCCAGGAACTTTAGCAGGAAGCTGGATGGGAAGCAGAGCAGCAGTGCCTGGAACCCAGTGCTCTGGTGTGGGATGCCAGTCACAAGGTGTTGCTTAGTCCACTGTGTTACAACACTGGCCCCTGCAGCAATCATTTTAAAATCCCAGCTACACGAAGCAATGGGTCAGCCATATCATTCCTGGGGCACGAAAGAAGCTCTTTATTGTTTTTGTTTTCCAGGCAAGTGAGTCTTCATCTGAAAAACACTGGGAACTGCAAAAGAGGCTTTCTATTTTGATTTTCTCAAACAGCAGTGCTCACATGTATTTATCTTATCCTTGATTGCCACAGCTCTCAGTATCACAACGTGAAATAGCAAAGCAACCAAAAGCCTGTGGGTTTTGTTCTGATGATGAGTTCATTTCTAGAAAACGTCTCTTATTATAAAACCAGCATCAGAGTAAAATCGTTTAGAGATCAAAACTCATTAAAGCTATTGATCAATTTGAAAGCTGCTCCCCTAAAGTTGTGCAATGCTGTGCATGTGGGCAACACATTCCTTAGCAATACACAGGGGTGGGTGAACAGTCCGGGTGGTCACTGCACACTGGGACCCTGAAATACACAGACCTACAGGCCAAATCACCTGGAGGGGGTGAGGGCCCATCGTCCCCTGTGTGTTTGTTTATATTTTCCCAACATTGCTGCAGAACATTACCCCCATGTGGTCCCTGCTCTCCAGAAATCAAGACAACTATTCAATCAGCTGGAGAGATAAACACTATGGAATTATTTCAGATTACAGGAGGGTGGGTAGGGAGCAAAGAGAAATTTATTTTTTATAATCTATTAAGACCAAGGTAGCACGTTTTCATCCTATTGTTTAGGCACCAGAAAAAAAATTATGCCACCATTTCAAGGCTTTTATGTGCAACAAAATTACTCCCTTCTATAAATGTAATCACTGCCTTACATACATTTCAAGTGAAGTCATCATAGGTCCAGTTTAAGGCAAAAAAGTGTTTCTTGTCCAGACTCCAGCCCAACAGTAGTCTACTGTGCCAGTTCACGTGAATGACAAAAACACCGCATAGATTGTCTCCCGACTATGTGATTTCTCTACTAATAGTGTAAAAAACAATTTTAATCCACTTTAAATAATTTTTGTAAACAAGGAATCCTAGATTAGCCAAAATATCAGAGGAGTTAGAGTTCTAGCTACTTAAATTTTTGACATAACCAAGGCGGTCACTAGAAAAACACCTTTTTGCCAGCCTTGCTTCGATTACAGATATTCCTACTTACCCAAACCTATTGTCCTATCTTCCTCATCAGGTTTTCACCAGCATAATCAAACTACAGCTTTGCTGCCAAAGGACACGACTCTAACTGCACTCTGACGCCGGGAACGAACACCTGCACAACAGCATCCCAATGTCTGTGTTCTCGGCCACAGGCTACAGTCTCACTGAAGTTCTTTGAAGAGGCTTGCTAACAAGTGATCTAATTTCACTGAATATATAACAATACCTTGCCCCTCACCAAAAGAGAGAAAGAGAGAGAGAGAGAGAGAGAGAGAAAGGAAGGAAGGAAGGAAGGAAGGTAGGAAGGAAGAAAAGCTGTCCTTTCAACATAATTAGGTAAGGAACAGAGTTTCAAGATGTCTATGTGTAAGGCATAAAATAAGGCCCATCTCTGATTTTAAAATGTGAAGGTTTTACTTTAAAACATACATCTGACATCAAATAGAGTTCCCCATATTGTTTACTATAAAAGTTTCTGGCACTGGTGCAGGAGTGGCACCTAGATTCAGGATAAAGCAATCAGTTTAGCTCCCTTCCATGCTGCACAGGAAGTTGAGATAAAGAAATAGTTCAGATCAACTTACAGACATCACAGAAGAACTAAGCCATCACGCTGACAAAAACATACTCTGACAAAATACTCATACACTCCTGCGCTAACCTCAGTAGATGCCAATTTCATAGGGAATGTAAGTTGCTCAAGAAGTTCTTCTAAAAGGAAAAAGAACAACACGGTGTTCTTTGACTCAGGTATCCAAAAACCTCTTGGTAACACAGACACTAGGCTGGACTCATGTGGATCTGGAGAATTTTCAGGCAGTCCTTAAGTTAGCCAACCCCTTAACATCTCTACTCCTTAAACCGCTCGAGTTCTACACAAACACCTTACCTTTTCTTACAAGGAGGGGATTTGTCTACCAAATGTAAAAGAGCAGTCAATGGCAGCAAGCAATTAAAACAGATATTGGAGCTCACCAGGTTTGTTTTGTGCTCTCTCTAAGCTTCCTTACCCGGAATTTCAGGAAAGTGATTTACATGTTATTATTGCTTTAAGCATATTAAAATGCCATTGTCTGCTTGATAAACCACATACATAAAGAAAATGCTGCACTAAGATTTGTTGCACTCAGATTTGGGGGTTAATATAATCAGGTTAATATGTTAAAAAGAACTTGACATAGAAATTATTAATGAGTAGAACAAGGTCACTACTTCTGAGCTGAGGTCACTTACAAAGAATGCACAACTGAAATTAAGGTTGACTTTTATTTACTTGACTATCTTCTTGCATTGGATTCCTTTGGCAACATATCTTTAAACATTTAAAGCCCTGTTTACAAGGAGGCTCTGAAAGAAGCTTCAAACCATTATGCCCTTAATTGAATTCCCCAGGAGTCCAGTAAACTCAGAGGAATAAAGAAAAATCATAACATTTGCTAAATCATCTCAAAACATATTTCACTGCAAGGTTACGTGACCTGTTTTTTGAGGTTTGAATATACATGGGAAAATGTTACTGAATGCTTCATTATTTAAACTAAAACTGAAATGGATTTTACCTATTAGTGGCAAGCTAATTGAATCAGACCAGTTTTATGGCAGTAAGATAATTAAATCAGAGTAGTTTTAACTTTTCTTCTGAAAGAAACCTGACAACAATCAAGAACAGCAAATATACTGTATGTTATCACTTTCCCAGAGTATAAAAGCTCTTAGGAGGAGGCAAGATTTTAACCAGAGACAACTAGTCACAAGAAAGTAGCAAGAGAGAGGAGACAAAAATTCCATAGTCCCCCAGAAACGCAGCCTTGTGTCTGTGAACTCAGAACAAACCCAAGTGGAAGAAGAGAGAGTCAAAGTTTTCAACATCTAATTAGTTTATTGCAATGCCCCCTCTTCCTAATTCTAATTTTACTTTGATATAAACTTTTATGATATTTTTATTCACAGTTCTCGTGTATGTTCCTATGCTTGCTGTGACTACTAAAGAGAAAAATGTGGATCTGAGCATTTCCAAAAGAATGTTAAATCTCTCTCTACTTACCTGGTTTGTATGTTATTCCAGGGGGAAAGAGGAATCCCTGTTGGGCAGCAGCAGCTGCTGCCAGGGTCCGCTGGTCATGTGGAAAAATTGGGATCATGAGCGGAGGCATGTGACCCTGAACCTGCTAAACAGAAGAGAGCCTATGATCAGACAGAGAGCAGATGTATGCCAAGAAGTATTTGTTTTTCTGTCCTTGTGGTGTGCTGGTACCCACACAGCAACCCACCTCTACTTTCATTCCAAATGGGCAATCTGGAAAAAGTCAGGCAAAAGTCCACCAAATCCCCTTCCCTAGATGATATCAGCGCACGCAGGAGGCAGCTTCATTGTGAATTTGCCCCATTCCTGCTTCCACCAATTTGTGGTTAATAGTTGCCTTTTCTCTTTACCTTCTTCTTTTTCTTTCTTTCTTTCTTTTGAGCAGAGAACCAATTGAGATGAATTTGTGAAAACCTTGCAAAGTTTTGCCCTTTCACCTGCTTTGCATTTTATGTTTTATTTTGAAAATAGTATTTTGTTTCCCTGGTCAGAAAATAATGTCTAATTGTTATATATTCCCAAAGCTGTATCTCCCCAGTTTAGGTAGCTTATTTCAAAGCTTCACTGCATTACGTTAAACATATAGCTCTTCAGATTTAAGGCTACTACATCTTGGCTCCCAATTAAACTAATATTCTTTGCCATACACACCTTGATGTAACATATAAATTGCTTGTCTGGCTAAGCAGTTTTACAGCTTTATGCACTACCATGTAGCTCAGTAATTATGGAGTTGTGTTCAGAGAACATTTCATAATAAATCCTACTATATCAAATTTCATTTGACCTCAATAAATGTATCAAAGAGCACAAAAATGCAAACTAGAAAATCTTCACTCTATATCAGTATTTGTATTCCACATAAAGAAAATAAGAGCTATGACAGAATCATGCTTGTGAAAATTACATTTTAATTTCCTAGCTCCCTTCTTTGCTCAATGCATGCTGCCCTGATTCTAGCGTAGCACAACCAGAAGGTTTGTCCTGGCTTTTAAGGCACTGTTTATAGATTAAAATAAGAAAAAAATCCATACCTTAAAGATCAAAACTAGGATTCACCAAAAGAAATTATCTAATTTCACACTGGGTCTTTGACCTTTTTGACAGTATAAAAGGCCAGCATTATATCTTATTTAAGATACAAATCTTTACCAGTAATTCTACCAACCCTCAACCCACCCCCTGTTCAAATTCCTAAATCTTCTCGTTAGGCAAAATTCCATATACACTGGCTGATGACCTGTTTAAATAGCACCTACTCGCTTTGTACTGTCCATATTCCCTCCACTACCAGGGACACAGAGCAAAAATGCTTCATGTGGGTCTAAGAGGTTTCATTTACCAACAGTTTTTCTCTAGGGAAAGCCCTAAGATGTGGGTTAATAAAGGGCAAGCAAAAAATAAACACTTTACAGTATTTTTCTGAATTCATTTCTCAGGAAAATCAACTTATAATAAAAAGGTCTTTGTGCAATTACTACCTTGCCAGTGGGGCGTGAAAGAAACTAGCTTTGAGCAGCTATTTCTTCCATTTCAGCTGAGGTAAGCCTGAGTTTTGAACATTAGACTACAAACTTAGCCTGCTTAAATTGGAGCTGATCCCCTAGTGCCCAGGTCTTGCCTTTAACCCTGAAGAAAACTAGGTTTGCTGTTCAGCTCCAGCTCCATGTGACCTGATGCAAACCTGAGTTGTTGAAGATGTGGGCACTGTTCTGTGCTGGAAAATAAAATCCAGTATGCTTTGTGGTGTCCACTATTCAGAGCAAGAGTACACCAAGGACTATAATCTCATTGTCTGCCAGTACTATGGCCTTAGCATGTATCTAGCACATAGCACAGAAACACAGAAACCCCACAGAGGGTAAGGAAGTGAGGAGTATCCGGGTATCATATTTATTTACTCTTTCCTGCATTCATTCAACATTTATTAAGCTGCTATTATCTGTAAGAGATCTTGAGAAGTAACTGAAAAAATTGCAAGTATTTAGCTTTGAAGACAGAGTATATAAAGTTATCTTCAAGTATGTGAGAGAATAACATCTAGAAGAAGGATTAGATTAAGACAAAGGGCAGAACAAGGCTCAAAAGGAAGAGATTTTATAGAAGTGTAATGCAAAGAAGAACTGTCTAATAAATGATTCAACAATCACTCTGAATGCTTTTCTGATAAGTAGTCAAATGAAGGTTGCATTACACCCCCAATATATTAGAGATGTTTTTAAGTACATACATAACTAGAAACCTGATGAAGTAATCACCAAGTGAGCCTTTCCAACTTTGTAATACTGCAGTTGTTTAAAAGTCAACGTTAAGAAGGTTGCATGATTACAGTCATTCCTTTACTCAGTCATGTTATTGAGTCAGTTATTGAGAATTTATGACATGCTTACAAAGGCTTCATTGCCAAACAAATGTGAGTCCAAATCTATACACTACCATTTACTTTGCTGTGTTATTTTGAACAGTTATTTCACCTTTCTGAGTCTATTCATATTTCCTGATGTAAAAAATGAAGCTAATTACACTATCTTGCTTGGTGATTATGAGAATTAAATAGATAATAAAAATAAACAATTGTGGGACAATGCCTGATGTAATAGTTAACTGTAATGTCATAGTAAATGTCAGATCCTTGCTCTTTTCTTGTGCAGTTTGTAATTCGGTACTAGAAAATTATTAAATTATGCAAAAACAAGAAACAGTGGCTCTTACCCATAACTCTACTTCAAGAACGAACATAGGGACCAAGTAAATGATTCAGTTTCAGGAAGAGGCTTGTCATATTCTTACCAGACAGCATGCCTCACAGAGTTATTATCCCACCCCAAGTATCTAGAAAACCATGAAAAAGAAGTGGAATGATAAGGATCATTAGAAGCCTTAAATGGGGATCTTTAGTGTTATTCATTAGATAGAATCTCATGTTGTAAACATAATTTGATTTCTACTTTGGTTGCCCAGGCTCTGAAGATCATGAGACTGCATGTGGAAGTAAATGGCAAGTAGGGACCAGATGATAATTCTTGAATCTTGGTGTCTAGGGGTATTTCTCTGCAACTGTCAACATTCATGTGATAACTAGGGACAGTGTCTAGGATCACTTTCAATGCCAAAGAAATCTAGGTTTTTACTGTTAACATAAGCTGTAGGAATTCAGTGAAGTTCCTTTCTACTCAGCATAGTCTACAAGACAGGATCCATCAGAAAATCTGAATGCTAACTAGTAGAAAAGGCTATCTCAATAAGTTGAGAGACAAAGTAAATAAGGAGAGGGACAGAAGACATTATGAAAGCAACAACACTAGAATCATAGAGTTGGAATAGAGCTTAGAGTTAATCTAATCTAGTAACTTCAAATTTGGTACCTGACAAAGAACATCAGCAATGTCTGTGAGCTTTTTTTTTAGAAAGCAAATTCTTGGGTTATACCCCATATCTCTGGAATCATAAACTTGTGATTGGATCCAACAATCTAAATGTTTTCCTAAAACTTAATAAAGTGGTGATTTTTTTTATTTGACAGATAGAGTTAGACAGAGAGAGAGACAGAGAGAAAGGTCTTCCTTCCGTTGGATCACCCCCCAAATGGCCACTATGGCTGGCACTGCTCCAATCCAAAGCCAGGAGCCAGGTGCTTCCTCTTGGTCTCCCATGTGGGTGCAGGAGCCCAAAACTTGGGCCATCCTCCACTGCCCTCCCGGGCCACAGCAGAGAGCTGGACTGGAAGAGGAGCAACTGGGACTGGAACCCAGCGCCCATATGGGATGCCGGCACCGCAGGCATAGGATTAACCAAGTGAGCCATGGCGCCGGCCCCTAAAGTGGTGATTTTCAAACTTTAGTGTACATCAGAATCAACTAGAGGGTTTGTTAGTATACTGAGTCTCTGAATTTGTAAGTCTGAGGAGGAGCCTGAGAGTGTACATTTCTAGCAAGTTCCCAAATGCAGCTGGTGCTGCTGGTCCAGGGATCATTCTTTGAGAACCACTAATGTAGTCCAGTCCTCACGGTTTACGCACCAGGAAACAGATGGCTAGACAAGGTTATACTGCCTAGACAGGGCTGGTCCTAGAGTCCAGAGCTGATAATTACTCTGTCTGCAGCTCTGTTACATCACATGAAAGTCAATGATAGAACAGAAAGAAGTCACTTGTAGAGTTTTAGCAGAGAAAACCTGGAGTTCTCCAGGTGAAAATAATTTTGTGTTTCAGAGGTATTTTGTTGGATGTGGTTCTGGAGTTTGGATGCTATAAATGCTGTTCAATTTTAAATAAAGTCCATCCTTCTTCTTTCTTATTTTTACCTAGAATGTACTTGAACTCAATGTATACCTTCAATAATTCAAATATTTATAATGGATTCATCAATAATGATCATTCTCAATAATGATCATTCAGTTCCAAGTGACAAAATAAAAATAGCCCTTAACTTATTCTAAGTAAAACAATGTGGTGACAATTCAAAGTGCCCTTTATGAAAGACAACCCAGGACAGAATAGCTAGAGAGAATCCACACTGAGGAGAATGGTGAAAAGATCCTCTTTTGGCTCTCATTATGGAAGCAATGATGATGGCTATAGAAGCTAATATTTTTCAGTGTGTCCCACATGTTAAGCTCTAGAAAAATTATTCACAAACCCTATCTCACTAACTCCTGAAACCCCAATGAGGTAATTACTGTTATTATCTTTATCCAGCTAATGTGATAAAGTCATAAAAGATTAGGTATTTTGTCAGGTAAAAAGTGGTAGAAGCAGGATGCAAGTCTAGGTCACAGTCAGTTTGTACTTTGCTAGGGTCCAAGTTTGTACGTTTATGAATCTATCATATCAATCATAAAGTCATCTTTTGTTATACAGATAATAAATAGATAAAGGATAAAATCCTTTGAGATAACAATTACCTGACTGCCAGTTTTAGAAATATAATCATATATTTACACTCAGTTGTAATAAACAATCACATGTACCCTTTCCTCAGTTTCCCCCAATGGTAATATCCTGCAAAACTTCAGTGCAATATCACAACCAAAGAACTACTGACATTGACACAATCCAACAATACTATTCAGATGCCCCTCTGGTGTTAAAGGATTTATGTCTTAAAAATTAGCAAGAATAATGAGGGTCTGTGAATATTTCCAACTAATGTAAGTGGGGTATATGAATTAAAGCAACAATTTACCCCTCTTGTAGGTTTTCGTTTATTGTATTTTTAGAAGATTATTAATTGAATTTGAGAAATAAATGGAAACCAAGAGTAAGGCAATGGGCAAAAACAACAAAACAGAGTTTCGTGGTCACACAAAAATTACCTAAGCACCCAAAATATGTCCCTCTTACAGAAGTTGTGAATTAATACCACTGCATTGAATGCCAATGTTTGAGGGTGGATAAATAATTTTTAGGATACAGGAAAGTCCCACATTGACAAGAAGAATGTAATCTTGCCTGTCTTCTTCCTTCCCATTATTCTATTTTCCTATTTGGTGATGTGCCAGGAAAGACAGTCACATTGGAAACAGCAATCCCCAAAAATATTTTACTAAAGAATAAAAAATAATAGAATTCCCTTCACTCCATCAAAGACTGACCAGTCTCCACATGTCTTTTCCACAAAGTTATCAAATTTCAAATTGCATCTTTTTTCCATGAAAGTATAACTTTCTCTAAGAACAAATCCAGAGATTATTTAATCATCCTACAGATAAAGAGGTAAAACTGTTTTTGTTAGCACAAAGACTAAAACTTGATGTGGCCAAAACGTATCTCTGAGCATGAAAATTGCATTATTTTTATTGCCTTGGAAGTAACAATAACAGGCTAGGTTTGCAACTTAAATGAGGAATGAGAAATCAGGAACCCCATTGTCAGTGCAGCTTAGTGTCATCATGAAAGGAATAAACCATCTACCCAAAAGCACAACTGTCCATTAATTCTAAACTGCCACAATCTCTGACCAAAGTGCTTCCCTTTTGGAGAGGGTGGAGAGTACATTCTTGATCAAGCAGGCTGCACGCCCAGAAATTTTAATTGCTAGGGTGTTCCTCACGTCTTTCAGAGAATCAAGACAGCAGCAGATGTGTGTGAAACACTTAGGTTCTGTCTCTTCCAATCCGTAAAACAGCATTGTTGCATCAACACTTATCCTCTTTGTTTTCTCTGTGCTAAGTTGTTGATGATGCCATTTTTTTTTTGCCATCTGCCCCAGAGCTTCATTAAAGATACATGAATGGGCTAACTGGCCTGATATCTTGTGAGGAACAGGTGCTATTGTTTGTCCCTGAAGACTTGCACTAAAGATAGGACTCGGAATACTTGAGACAGAGCATCTGCAGCAGTCAGTCAGAGAGCCACTTGGCAGGGACCTGGCTGCGTGCTGATGTGCAAACACACTGACACTCAGGGGGGCTCATTTTCTCTTCCATGAAGATTATTTAGCCTTTTTCAAGTTATGGGCAATAAGTATTTGTATTGAAACTAATGCACATATTAATGTCTATTACTGAGTTGAAGACTGAGCAAGTGAGGATTTTTTTAATGCTTCATTTCTAAAAAAAATCATTCTTCGTGTGATTTAATTGGAGACTGCTTCCAATGTGTGCACAACATGATAGAGGGTGGGGGGAAAGAGACAAAAAATACAGAATCAAGGAAGAGTGAGAGCTGAGAGGGAGGGAGAAAGGTGGAAGAGAGGGAGTGAACACACAAAATGAAGGGAGAGGGGTCAATTTCCTTAATGGCCATATTTATTGCAATAAAGGAGCTGCGTCCTTTGCAGAAAGTGTTACCACTGTAAAAGCCACAGAATCTATCTAGAGAAAAATAAATAAAGGTCTCTAAAACCTATATGAAAAGTCTTCAAGGTCAGGGTGGTGCCATCTTATAGCCAAAAAGTACACATTAAACCCTCAGTTAATTCTGGAGACTTAGGAGGGAAAGGTCCCATTTGAGAGGATAAATTCACACCTGAACAGAAATCCTTTTTTTTTTTTTTTTAACTTTTATTTAATGCATATAATTTTCCAAAGTACGACTTATGGATTACAATGGCTTCCCCCCCATACCGTCCCTCCCACCCACAACCCTCCCCTTTCCCACTCCCTCTCCCCTTCCATTCACATCATGATTCATTTTCGATTATCTTAATATACAGAAGATCAGCTTAGTATACATTAAGTATGGATTTCAACAGTTTGCTCCCACACAGAAACATAAAGTGAAAAATAATAGATGATTTTTTTAAATGATGATGAAATCAGAGCAGACCTATTGTCATGTTTAATCCCAGTGAGAGTCAAGTTGGGAATTGATAATTTCTTTTTTTTTTTAAATCCTTTTAATTTCAAATCTTTTTTGTTGCTGTTGTTATTAAAAAAGTCTGCTCTTACAAAGTATATGTGCTGGTCAACATATTGAACTTCTCTTGATTGACCATAGTCTAAAGTGCACAAAGGAGCAGTAAATTATATACTGCCTACCTACCTGGCCATTCACTAATTGCCTCAATTTATTAATCATGTCTCACCAAGTACCGAGTGTCCTGAATGGCCTACATATACAGGCCCCCTCGCTCTTACCATAGGTCTAAGATAGGTCTCAGGTACCAACAGGATAATATGGGAAACACTTTGTTATCATTCCTCTTGAATACAATGCAATGTCTTTCTAGATTTTTGTACCCAATACCTAGAATTGTTTTCAAAATTCTCACTACAGAGGCAAGAAAACCCCTCAAAAAGTGGACCAAATTCAAGATGTTATAGTTTAAAAGCAACCTTTTAAAAACTCAAGCTTTGGTCTTTCAAAGTCATATGCTTTAGTAGGGGTATTGGTGAAGAGCTAATTTAAATTTATATGTATACTTTACTGTATGTATATTTTAACCAAAAGTTAATTTGAAGAAGAAAAGAGAAACAGTTCCAATAATTTGCTTTCATGTATTAGACAACTAAATAATCCTGAAAACTATTTGAAATATCCACAGAAGAAATGGAGAAGACACCTCTTGTCACCAGCTTCCCCTGTCCCCACCCCTATTACCAAGAATAAAAATGCAAACAGAGCAATTCTATTTGCTAAGTTTGCCTTTAAGATAGCGATTTAAAATCCACTTCACAGCCTAGCACTTTCTAGCTCCCTTACTTGGTTACACAAGAGAGAAATGATCTTTTGAGAACAAGAGCACTCTTCTATCAGGTCAATGGTACATGTTTTAAAAACCTTCTGTAGGTATATTTCAGAAACAAACACGAATAGCCTTGAAACAGCCAATCTTGTCCTTTATGTTAACACCCTGTTTCAGATTCTCAGCATACTATGTATATGTGTGTACTTTACTCAATCTTTTTGAATAGAAAAATAGCTCACTAATCTGCCAGGATCATCAGCACCTCTAATTCATTTGTACATGTTCTGTTTAAACATTGAATTTTCAAAACACACACATGCATATTTAGTGCCCACATAATCTCAACTCGTATTATCGCTTGTCTCCTTATTTCATGAAATGAAGGGCCCAACATAAATACAATGATCTCAGACTCATGAAAAACATGTTTCTCCCTAAGAGCAGGCAGGCAGCAGTGCCTGTCTTCATTCAACTTTTCAGCAGTCATTCCTTGAGCACCATCTCTATCTGTCAGCTACTGTGCATGGTCCTGGAAATAAAAGGATGCCTTACCGATGTCCACATCTTATTTTATCTGGTAGTGGTGTCAGCTCTGTTTTCACTGACCGAAGAGAACAAATCATCTAGTTTGTCATCTTACTTTGGAATATGGTCAACACAGAAATAAATGATTTGCTTAAAAGAAAACTAAATTATGGCAAAAATCCTGCTAGGTCTCATTGCATGGTCTGCTTATAGTCCATACCCCAGAAAAATTTTGAGAGTATTTATGAGGACATGAGTCAGATTACTTTCTAAAAAGGATGATAAATGTTAATTAAATGTGCTTAAATTATCTTACTATGTTTTAAGAAACTCTCACCAGGAGGGAAATAGAATATCCTGGCCATAAAGAAATTAATAAAACATGTTATGCAAAAGTAAAATTTATGATTCATTTGGAATTAGATATCTACTACCTTTTCAATACATACAAATGCATAATCTTGTCAATTAAATATTATTGTTAAGGTCTAGTAGTATGTTAAAATCACTTTAAAGTGCAACTAAGGAAAATTCATGTGTGTTTATTACTCCTTAAGGATCTATTAGTGGGTATTTTATTCAGATTCGTGCTGTAAAATCTGCATAAACTCAGCATATTGTTATCCCCATGTGTGCATTTGTTTGGTTAAAGCAGAACAGCAAATCTCAATTTTTGCAACTTCTGGAAAAGTCAAGAGAACTAAAACAGTCTTAATTTTAATCAGATACAAACAGTTATCACTACAGAAGTGAAGAGTTGACTATTATGCAAATAGTCACAGTTAGTGGTCACCAGGCCATCACAGAAGACTGAGCTAGTCAATTACTTTAGATATTTCCAAAGACTAGTGAAGATGAATGTGTCTTATTCCATTCTGTCTTATTTCCAGAGAAGTATGAAACATATTAGAGACTAATGATTGTTGTTCTTAAATGGGAACCCCATTAAATACACCATGATCAAAGTGTTTTGCCAAGATGGAAATTAATTTTTTTCAAATTTTGTATAAATACCATATAAATATGGTAACATTTGTGAAGAATATGGCATTCCTTTCTTTGTAACAACCAAATCCAGATATAAACCTTTCATAAACTTTTGACCTGTAATGAAGGCAATCTGGCTTTTACCCCTGAAGTATTTTATACAAGCTTATTCTGTTAGCAATGACCAGAGTTCAATTATTAAATTCCTCATCCAGAAATGTAGGTTTACATCTTAAACTACAGGTCTTATTAAAATTATGCACAAGCAACTGAAAGGCAAAGACTTTGTTTTTCCCCAGGGCTCAGTAAAAGGTCTAACACTGAGTAGGGTCACAACAAGTACTTAGTATATAAATACATTAAGGATCTTTTGTTCCACATTATTTAGAAATTAAGCTACAACAATTCTGATGATTTTTTAATCTTCTGAATCAATTCAAAGTCCTTTCATCACTTACAATCCTCAAATGGAGGGAAAAAGAATATAAATCTGTTCCAAAAATATTTTATCCCAGTGAACTCCTCTTTTAGCTATGCAATGGTCTATCTTTTGAAGTTCACAAGCTGATAAGAAAATACAAAAATTGGCTGTATTCATTTATTTCAAGGTATTTTTAAATAAGTGAACACTTCTATTACATTTGTTGAAGTTCATCTATAGTTAATTTAAGCTTGTTTCATATTTTTCACAACATCAATTATAATTCTTCCTGACAGAAATGATAAGATGCTCTCACCAAGGAGCCAGGAATACAATTTCCCCAAAATCATCGAAAGATGTGTGTTAGATCACAGTGGGCTGGTTATGCAATAGAGAATGAATGACAGGAAAGTATTTAAGTGGGGTGGGGGAGCAGCATGGAGAGCAGAAACAGTTTCATCTTTAGCAAGAAGGCCTAAGAAATACCCTGGGAGAACTCCAAGCAAAGCATAAGTATGACATGTAAGTTTCTGACTGCTCTGCTCTGCCATAGCAAGGTGATCCTCCTTGGAAGTTCCATTGAAAGGTGGTATCTGTATAAATGATTGTAGGCAAAGAGATAAAGAGGTAAAGTAATGTGGTCTTTAAAAAAATGAATACTGAGTAAGACATAAACAGTGCCTATAACCATAAGTCCAATAGATTTCAGGGTTTCAGTCTTTATCACTCTATCTAGTTTTTCTTTTTAAAGCAAAAGCTAATGCCATGTACTGTAATGTCATTTTGATGCATAACCTGCAACCCCTGCTCTGCCTCTAGCATGAATATTATTCTCTTTCTCACTCTCTTTCTCTCTCTACTACCCCTGTTCCCTCAACTCAACAAATAAGTTGACAATGAAGATGACAATAAGAATAAGCTAACATGGTGATTTTTAAAAAGGAATTTTCTTTAGTTTTGTATTTTTATTTAGCACTCTCTTAATATTAAATAACCAGATACAATAAAAGTGTCCCTATTAAGGAAGATATGCTCCAAATTCGCCAGACATGGCTGTCATTGAAGTCCCTCCATGGATGCCTTGATGTGCCCCTCACGTCTTTTTCCATACTACTTTTTACTGTGCTCTTTCTCATCCTGCTTTCAATAGCTTCTGCATCTTTGAGCCATTTTTCTCATTTACCGTACATAAAGATCTCTCTTCTGTTTGCCTTCCCAAACCTAACCTACCCCTCAAGGTTCATCCCAAATTCAACTTTTCTGTAAAAATTTCCCAAGAATAGATTCCTTTCCCTCTGTCAAAATATGCACAAAACATTCTGTGTTGAAATTTTTAATGGTTTTCCCATTTGGATACATTAATTCATTCATTAAATACATGTTTATGTAAATATTTGACACTATTCTAGGCACTGGGAATACAGCAATAGACAATATTTGCTATCATAAATTCTTACTGAAGACAGGTGGCATACAAAAAAATTCATGGAAAATATATATTATGAAAAAAACCTATAAATGGATTTCAAAAAACTTTGTACCAAAATAAACACCTTTTAATTCCATTTCCACAAGCTTTTTGAAGCATCTGTGCTGTCAGCATATGTATGTGTGTATGCACATACACACAGGAAGAAAAATACATAAAGATAATAAATATCAAATGTGTTATGAGGAAAATAAAGTGAGATAAGAGAGTATGAGAAGAGGAAGACAGAAAAGCTAGAGGCAGTCAGTAGGAGCAATGAGGATTATTTTAGAAACAGGTGGTCAAGGACGCCTTCTCTGAGGAGACAGGCTAGCACAGGAGTGAATAACTGGAAGAAATAGTGCATGGGACTAGTGGAGGCAACAGTGAGTCAGGAAGAGGGTTTGCAGTGCAAAGGCTCCAAGGCAACCATGGCTTGGCTGTAGGGAGCTAGGAAGGCCAGCAGAAGGAGCAGAGTGGCAACAGAAGGAGCAGAGGATGGTTATAGATCAGATCATTTAGGGTATTGCAGAGTGCAGTAAAGAATGTGGGTTGTATTCAGAGAGTAGCAGAACGTCATTGGATGGTTTTATGATACGGTAGTGGCATGAAACCTGTTTTAGGTTTATAAAGATCATTCTAGTTGCTATGAAGAAAACTCACTATAACAGGGGAATAATGGAAGCCGAGGAACCAGATTAGAAGCTACCTCAATAGTCCCAAGTTGGGATACGGTGGCCTATTTCCATCGTACATATCCCCTGTGCTCAAGTAGAAGGAAACAACTTGCCAAGAGAATCTTGATATGCTGCTAGGAAAACGCCTTCAAATATGCCAGGCAAAGGGTAAATACCTGATTAATTGAACTTTAATATATACAACATGGCTCAAATACTTGTTGGGTAAACTTCTCTTGCCTTTTCTGTTTTGATAGTTGAGACTAATGTCATATTTGCCAAATAAAATTGTGATTTACAATACACAGTCAAATGCTGCAGTAATTTACCTGCCCTGATAATCAGAATTCAAAGTAGAAAATGAATATTGAATCTTATATATTATCATTAGCTAAGAAATTTTAAATTTCTTTTACCCTCTACTTCAATATTTTAATTTTTTAAATACCAATTTATCAAAAACACAATACTGTATTGCCCTTCATGAGTAAATAAAGACAAGCATTTTACATCTGAGGTTCAAAGGATGGCACAATGGAAACCCTTGACCAGCATCACTACAACCAATAAAACAAATGTAGAACTAGACAGGTTTGCTTAAGTTATAAAACAATAACAAAAGAGAACAAAACAAACACAATACACAACAGGAAAGAATATAAAATATGAAGGGAAAACTAAAAAAAAAAAAAGAAACAGGAAGGGATGGATGGCACAAGTAATCAAGAATATTATGGTCATTTTCTAATTAGCATTTGCCTCTTATCTCCATAATTTGGCCTCAATTTGCTATAGCAAATATATTGTGTGAAGTCCTGTGTTACTCTTACCTTATAAATATTTTTGTAAGGAACAAAATGATATGTAAAAGGGAATTCAGATTAAAAAGTTTAATTAAATTTTTAATTATAAAAAGTCGGCCGGCGCTGCGGCTCAATAGGCTAATCCTCCACCTAGCGGCGCCAGCACACTGGGTTCTAGTCCCATTCGGGGCGCCGGATTCTTTCCCGGTTGCCCCTCTTCCGGGCCAGCTCTCTGCTGTGGCCAGGGAGTGCAGTGGAGGATGGCCCAAGTCCTTGGGCCCTGCACCCCATGGGAGACCAGGAGAAGCACCTGGCTCCCAGCTTCGGATCAGCGTGGTGCGCCAGCCGCAGCGCGCTAGCCGTGGCGGCCATTGGAGGGTGAACCAACGGCAAAAAGGAAGACCTTTCTCTCTGTCTCTCTCACTATCCACTCTGCCTGTCAAAAAAAATATTTTTTTAATTATAAAAAGTCTAAATTAAGATATGCATGTTCATTTTTAAACTTAACTATGGGTTACTTTACATGGGAAGTTAAATGAAAATTTAAAATTGTTGGATTTAGTTTGCTAACCAAGATAATGTAAATACAAGTGTCAGTCTGTTAGTGCAACCCACCATTAGTT
The DNA here is from genome assembly GCF_051225735.1 of Oryctolagus cuniculus. NCBI lineage: Eukaryota > Metazoa > Chordata > Mammalia > Lagomorpha > Leporidae > Oryctolagus > Oryctolagus cuniculus. Next base: position 50,151,696 of record NC_142867.1, on the reverse strand, counting down.
ATTCCTGACTTCATGGATGAACCAAACATAGAGATACATATTTTCTCCACTCAAGTCTATACATGAGACAAAGAGAGAAAGGGAACCCTACCTTCCTGCTCATCCCACATAAAAAGGAGAGAGAGAGCTAGAGGGAGAAGGAGAAGGAGAGAGCCAGGGAGAAGGAGAGGGAGAGGGAGAGAAGGATGAAGGGCAGAAAGGGACCGAGGAGGTGGAAGGAAGGAAAGAAAGGAAAAGCAAAGCAAAGCAGTTAATCCAAGTGAAGTTATTTAACTCCTTTTTCCATTATTCTCTACCCTCCAATTCTCCAATAGCTATAGTGGCAATCGTATTTTTCCAATTGAAAATCAGGATACAGGAGAAAGAAAAAGTATAGATGTGTAAACGTGGATATCACAGAACAGATTTTTAACACTAGGTATGTTCCAGAGCAGACAACTAGTCTCAATATACATGATACACTGAATCATATGGTAAAGTATCAACCCAGAGACTTAATTTTGTAACTTTGGGTAGTTCGTGTTACAATCTGAATTCCTGAATATGTAGTTAGAACTTTGTGAACAGGCATTTTTCCCTGGCCTAGTATCATAACCACAATGATCTACAAAGATCAAAGCTATAAACATTTTTTAATTTACTTCCACATGACAGTTCCCAAAAATGAATGGCAAAAAACCCAGCTCCTTAACTCTTCGTAATTCAATAATTTTCAGAAAAGGCCTTGTTAGCTCCAATAACACTGCACTATGACTCTTGTTTCCATGTTAGAATAAGAAGTTGAATCTACATAGAAATTATCAGCCAATAACAATAGGTCTTTGTCCAGCTGTGACTACTTCCCTCCTCTACAACCAGTCCTTATCTAGCCCAGGAAATGCCTGTTTTAACTGACAGGTAGGAGATTAAATCTACAGCTGCTGAAACACAATCTCAGCTCTGTTAGATAGGCTTTCATTGAAAAGCACTACAAACACATAATTTGTTTATGTTGTACCAGCAATCTCTGACAAAGCAGACTGTCTAGCTGAGACAAATGTGGTTAAACCCATTTATTGTATTATTTCTGCTACACAGAACAAGCTCTTAAAACACAGAAACTAGACAAGGCACAAAGCGCTAGCTGTCTAAAGAAATCAAGAATAGATGACTTCTTGTTACACTAGCCCTTTTTACACAGAAAGCATGTTCTCCCCTGGAAAACATCTATTCCAATTTCTCTTTTAAGTGGGTGGTTCAATTATGTTTATGCTTTCAGTTTTTAAAGTTTCTTTTGTTCCTGCCAGCATAAACAGGCATAAAATCACCTAATCACTGAATATCTCTAGATTTAAGAACATGATGAATATTTATAGCAAGTGCTATATCACCCCCTCAAAAAATATCCATAATGATAAATTCTGATGACAATCCACCCTCTTTCAATATTTATTGCAAATTCTGATAATATTATTTGATTTCTTTATTTCACTTGATGAAAAAATAGCTTTGCAACTCATAAAGAATATGAATAGCAGCTTCTTTAAAATTAAGGAGTTGTGCATAGAGATACCTAATTGTATAAAATAAATGTTAAGGTGAGAGGTTTTAACAACAACAGTGAAGGCTGCTACTCAAGAGATCATGAATTACTTGTTCCAAATTAACACAGTAAATAGAAAGACAGAAAATTTTGCTTTTATATTAAATTAAGTCTATTCTTTCCATATAATTATTCGGCTCTAACTAGCATTCTGACTATACTGCATATAAACTAAAATCATTAATACCTAAAGGTTAAAGTCTTTACCTATGCATATAAATCCTAAAGGTTATAATCAATGATAACTAAACAACATATGGTACATTATATGGTTTTAAAAACAAGAAAACAGATGCTATAACTCAAAGTTGTCAAAAAATTTTAGGAAGAGTTGCATACTACATATCAAGATTACAAAACTGTATTTGAAATATGGCCAAATGGATTATGGTTAGCCACTCTCAGACATGTCACCATTCCCTAAAATCTTATTTTATTTTTCCTTAATCACCATCATAAAACAGGAAAGTGAGAAAATAATCTTTCAAGTTGGAACATATGTGCCACTCAGAACTCGGAGTTAATCTTAAAATATAGAAAGTATGCAATAAACTAGCTGAATCCATGGGGTCTCCCTCAAACAGCATGGATAATGAGGAGAATCCATAACAGACATAAACAAACCCAGAAAGATGTCTAGACCCCACATCATTATGTATGATATATGCCCAAGATATATGGGCATACATTTGAATGCTCAAGTTCAAACTTGGCTTCTATTAGACTGATTCAGTCACAGCATGGGGTTTCTTTAATAAACAAACCTCACTGTTAGAAAATATTGGGGACTCAAATCATGTATTATGTCCCAGCTAGTTAAAGATGTGGTGTTCCAATGCCTTACATCCCTGGAAGTGTTCTCACAACAGACTGCAAATAATAAAGGAAAATTGTATCCCAGAAAAAATCATATAGAAGTCTTAGATTTTTATATTTTAAGTTGAGAGCAGAGACTTCACAAAGCTAGCATTTCAACATATGTTCAAGAGAGAATTTATATTTCCCATTAAAAATTAGAAATGGGTTTAACAGTCTATTGCTTTATATTTTCCAGGAACCTTATGGAAACTGAATACATTCACATAAAGATGAATCTATAATTATTTATTTCATTAAAATATTTTGGCCATGTTTGACATATACATGTATGTATCAGACATAAACAGATTTAGCTCACTTTGGAATCAGCCTTTTAGAACTGGAACAGTTTTAGAAAACCATCTTTCTAACACCTTCATTATAAACATGAATATAATAGAAGTGATTTGGCAAGATCACAAAACTTGAGAAATGAGAAGGCCAAAGCTAAAAACAAAGTCTAAGACTTCAAATTTCCTTATTTCCCAAAATCATTAAATCAAAGATTTTTCTCAAAAATCATAAAATCAGAGACTATATGACCTGGACAAAAAGCTCTAGTAAGTCTGTTTTTTTTTTTTCCAAAAATATATATAATCCCTTCTTTCTTGTCCAAAAGCACTGTTCAGACATAGCCACAACATTTGACAGAGGAAAAACTGAGGCACATAGAGATAATGTGACTTCCCTGATGACATAACTAGTCCCAATCAGTTAACTTGGAACTAGGAAGCTAATTCAAAGTTAGCATTTTTCACTTTTATTTCCTAGCTTGCTTTTTGTCCACTTTAAGATGGAACTTAAATACACTTTTGACAACCAATTGTCCTCTATGTTTTCTTAAACATAAATTTGTATCATGTTAAGAGGATGAAGGCAAATCTAAATTCTACAGGGACATCCTGGCAACACTCATACAAAGGGACTATAATAATTGCATACGTGGGAGCCGACAGTGTGGCGTAGTGGGGTAAGCCTCTGCCTGCGGTGCCAGCATCCCATATGGTCACTGGTTCTAGTCCTGGCTGCTCCTCTTCTGATCCAGCTCTCTGCTATGGCCTGGGAAAGCAGTAGAAGATGGCCCAAGTCCTTGGGCCCCTGCATCCTAGTGGGAGACCCAGAAGAAGCTCCTGGCTTCTGCCTTCAGACTGGTTCAACCCCAGCCATTGCAGCTATTTTGGGGGTGAACCAGTGGTTGGAAGACTTTACTGTCTGTCTCTCCCCCTCTCTCTGTCTATAACTCCACCTCTCAAATAAATAAATAAAATATTTAAAAAAATAATTGCATATGCTCTCCCCTTTCCCTAATGTCCCCATCCACCCTACTCAGTCTGTATGCCTGTACTATACAGTAAAATAAAGCATGTACAATGTTTCAAACTTCATGTATTTACTATATACAGATTCAAGAGCATAATGATAGCTTCCACTTACCATCCCTATCCCTCCCTCCCATGCTTGCACTCTTTTTCTCTATCCTTTCTATTTTTTAACTTTCATTTAATGAATATAAATTTCCAAAGTACAGCTTATGGATTACAATAGCTTTTTCCCCCCTATAACTTCCCCCCCACCTGCAACCCTCCCCTCTCCCACTCTCTCTCCCATTCCATTCACATCAAGATTCATTTTCAATTCTCTTTATATACAGAAGATCAATTTAGCACATATTAAGTAAAGATTTCAACAGTTTGCACCCACATAGAAACACAAGTGTAAAATACTGTTTCAGTACTAGTTATAGCATTAATTCACAATGTACAACACAATAAGGACAGAGATCCTACATAAGGAGTAAGTGCACAGTGTCTCCTGTTGCTGACTTAACAAATTGACACTCTTGTTTATGGCGTCAGTAATCACCCTAGGCTCTTGTCATGAGTTTGCCAAGGCTATGGAGGCCTTTTAAGTTCCCCAACTCTAATCTTATTTAGACAAGGTCATAGTCAAAGTGGAGGTTCTCTCCTCCCTTCAGAGAAAGGTACCTCCTTCTTTGATGACCGGTTCTTTACACTGTGATCTCACTCGCAGATATCTTTCATATAGGTCGTTTTTTGTTTGTTTGTTTTTTTGTATTTTTCCAGAGTGTCTTGGCTTTCCATGCCTAAAATACTCTCATGGGCTCTTCAGCCAGATCCGAGTACCTTAGGGGCTGATTCATTTTACAATGACATACTTTCAGTTTATTTTATAATCATAAGATTAACTCCCCACTTAATAAAGAATTCAACAAGCAGTAAGTAGAAAAACCACTGTTCCTCCAGTGTATAGACAGGGGCTATAAACAATAATCATATCTCAGAATGTCAATTTTACTGATATACATTACATTTTTTTAAACTCTGTACATTAGTTACTTCAAATCAGGGAAAACATGGATATTTGTCTTTTTGACTGGCTTATTTCACTAAGCATAATGGTTTCCAGTTGCATCCACTTTGTTGCAAAAGATAGGATTTCACTCTTTATATGGGTGAGTAGTATTCCACATTTTCTTTATTCAGTCTTCAGTTGATAGGCATCTGCTGACTCCATATCTTAGCTATTGTGAGTTTAGCTGCAAGAAACGTGGCAGTACAAATAACTCTTTCATATGCTGATTTCATTTCATTTGGGTTAATTCCCAGGAGTGGGATGGCTGAGTCACATGATAGCTCTATTTCCAGATTTCTGAGGAATCTCCATACTATCTTTCATGCACTGTTTTTTTAAAAAATATATGAGACAGGGTCTGGCATTGTGGCATAGCAGGTAAAACCACTGCCTGCAGTGCCAGCATCCCACGTGGGCACCAGTTCATATCCTGGCTGCTCCACTTCTGATCCAATTCCCTGCTAATGGCCTGGAAAGGGCAGTGGATATGGCCAAAGTATTTGGGTCCCTGCTGCCTATATGGGAGACCTGGAAGAAATTCTTGACTCCTGGCTTCAGCCTGGCCCAGCCCAGGCCTGTGTGAATGAACTAGAGGATATAAGATCTCTCTTCTCCTCTCCTCTCCTCTCCTCTCCTCTCCTCTCCTCTCCTCTCCTCTCCTCTCCTCTCCTCTCCTCTCTTACCCTCCCCTCCCCTCTCCTCTCCTCTCCTCTCTTACCCTCCCCTCCCTTCTCCTCTCCTCTCCTTACTCTCCCCTCCCCTCCTCTCTTCTCTCCTCCCCTCCCCTCCTCTCCTCCCCTCTCTCCCTCTCTCCTCCTCCTTCTCTTCCTTTTCCTCCTCCTCCTCTCTCTGTAACTCTGCCTTTCAACTAAATAAATAAATCTTATAAAAAAAAATGTACGAGACTAGAAACTAGGAGACCAGAAGAATCATAAGTTCTGCCTTTATATCCATTGCAATACATAGAGCTTTATGAAGACATCTTTTAGGAAAATAAAAATTGAATAATTTCCCCAGGTTTGATTTTAAAATCCATACAAAAGTATGTAGAAGTAATAATACATCATCACCTAAAGGGGTTTCTTTTGAGAAGGCAAGGTTGATTCAGCACTTGAAAAGCAATAAATGTAATTTATTATAATAAAATAAATGATCCAAAAAGATCATTTCAATGGACACAGAAAAATGTGAAAAAAAGTTAACATTCATTTCTGATTTAAAACAAAAAAACTTTCACTAAACTAAACAGAAGGGAACTTCCTCAATCTGATTAAAAGAATATTTGAAAAAAAAAAAAAACCTACCAATATGTACTGGACTTCCTAATCAGTTCAATAATTGAATAAGAGAAGTAAAATTCACATTGTATGGCAAAAAGAAGGGAAAATGCTTTTATCTATGGAAAACATGATCAAGCAAAGAGAAAAATATAAGGAATAAGACAAAGTGACCAGAACTAAGAAGTAAATTAAGCAGTGTCATAAAATATGAGGTCAAAACAAAAATCAGTTGTCTTTCCATATACTGGTAATAAAAAATCTGAAAAAAATTCCTTAAAAACTTCATTGTATTAACATAAAAATAAAACACTTAGCAAAATTTAATCAACATCTACAAGGCACTGACAATGAAAGCTATAAAACATTGCAATGATAATATACAGCATGAGGACTGTAGTTAATTATATTCGATTGTATACTGAAAATTTGCTAAGAGAGTAGATTTAAGGTGCTCTTACCACCCAAAAAAGTAACTGTGGAAGTTGATGGATGGTCAATTTCCTTAGCTGTAATAATGACTTCACTATGTATACACCTATCAAAGCAGCATGTTGCACACATTAAATAAATACAATTTTTTAAAAAATTGAAAAGAGAAATTTTAAATCACCAAAATAAATGAAATACATCATATTCATGGAATAGAAAGCCAACATTGTTTAGATAGCACATTTGGGGGACCAGTATTGTGGTGCAGTGGATTAAGCAGCCACTGAAAATGTTGGCATTCCATGTGAATGCCAGTTGGAGTACTGGCTGCTCCAATTCCAATCCAGCCATTTCCCTGATAAAGTGCCTGGGAAAGCAACAGAAGTTGGTACAAGTGTTTGGGTCCTGCCACTCACATGGGAGAACCAGACTGAGTTCCAGGTTCCTGGTTTCCACCTTGCCCAACACTGGCAGTTGTGTCCATTTGCGAAGTGAACCAGTGAATGAAAAATGACTCCTTCTCTCTCCTTTCCTCTCTATTTCTGCCTCTCCTGCTCTCTCTCTCTCTCTCCCCCCCTCCCTCTCCCTCTGTTCTCTCTCTACTTTTCAAATCAGATAAATACATAAATAATTAGTTTTCATGAAAAGAGTCCATAAATAGATTCACATGTACTTGGTCAATTGCTTTTCCCAAACATGTCAAGATAATTCAATGAGGGCAAACATAATCATTCAGATTCTGCTAGAGATGAATATTTATATGGGAAAAATAAGCCTTGGCATTTTTCTTACACTATCCACAAAATTTAACCCAAATGAATTATTAGGACTTAAGATAAGAGTTAAAATTATAAGAAAATACATGTGAAAAACTTTGTATTAGGAAATTACTTAAAACATAAAATAAGCAGGAATTAGAAAAACAATTTATACGATAGGTAAGGGAAAGGCATTTGGAGAAACAGTTAAGACATGGGTTGGGAGGTATTGTAGTCTCTGGGATTGAGTTCTGCTTCTAATTCCAGCTTCCTGCTAATGTGCACCACTGAAGGCAGATCACGGATCAGGTAGTTGGGTCCCTGAATTCCTGGATCTTGATTTTGGGAGTGAACTAGCAGTTGAAAGATTTCTTTCTCTCTGTCTCTCACTCTCTTTCTTTCTATGCCTTTCAAAAAAAAAAAAAAAAAAAAAAAAAAAAAGCAAGCCACAAACTAGGACAAAGTATTTGCAAAAGAAAGTAAAGAACTGACTTCTGGCCGGCGCCACGGCTCACTAGGCTAATCCTCTGCCTAGCGGCGCCAGCACACCGGGTTCTAGTCCTGGTTGGGGCGCCGGATTCTGTCCCGGTTGCCCCTCTTCCAGGCCAGCTCTCTGCTGTGGCCTGGGAGTGCAGTGGAGGATGGCCCAGATGCTTGGGCCCTGCACCCCATGGGAGACCAGGAAAAGCACCTGGCTCCTGGCTCCTGCCATCGGATCAGCGCAGTGCGCTGGCCGCAGCGCGCCAGCCGCGGCAGCCATTGGAGGGTGAACCAACGGCAAAGGAAGACCTTTCTCTCTGTCTCTCTCACTGTCCACTCTGCCTGTAAAAAAAAAAAAAAAGTAAAGAACTTCTATCCAGATTATTAAAAAGAAACTTATAACTCAATAATGAAACAAATAAAAATAAAAATGAGTTTAAAGATTTGAGATAATTCAAAAAATAAAATATGCAAATGTTCATTAAGTACATGAGAGGATGCCAAATATCGCCAGTCATCGAAAAAGTGAGAATAACAACAATGAGATAACCCAAAACTCACTAGAAAGGTAAAAATAGAAAAAAGAATAACAATGCAATCTGTTGTGGAGGATGTAGGACAACAGAAACTCACATAATTTGCTGTTGCAAATTAAAAATGATAGAGCTAGTATCCTATATAGCAATTTCTTGCAAAGCTAAACACACAATTTCCATATAGCCTAGAAGTCAAATCACTTTTAGATACTGATACAAGAAAAGTGAAAACATATGTCTACACAAAGATACCATTTTTCATAATAACCAATAATTCTAACCAACCCAATGTCCATTTAGCTAAAGGATGGCCAAACAGGCCGGCGCCGCGGCTCACTAGGCTAATCCTCTGCCTTGCGGCGCCGGCACACCATGTTCTAGTCCCGGTCGGGGCGCCGGATTCTGTCCCGGTTGCCCCTCTTACAGTCCAGCTCTCTGCTGTGGCCAGGGAGTGCAGTGGAGGATGGCCCAAGTGCTTGGGCCCTGCACCCCATGGGAGACCAGGAAAAGCACCTGGCTCCTGCCTTCGGATCAGTGCGATGCGCCGGCCGGGGCGGCCATTGGAGGGTGAAGCAACGGCAAAGGAAGACCTTTCTCTCTGTCTCTCTCTCTCACTGTCTGCTCTGCCTGTCAAAAAATAAATAAATAAATAAATAAATAAATTGAAAAAAAAAAGGATGGCCAAACTAACTACAGTAAGTGTATTCTATTGAATAGTACTTGGCATTGTAAAGTAACAAAATATTGATGTACCCAATAACATGAAAGAATCTGTAAAACATTATGCTAAATAAAATGACTCTAACATACATGACTATATGTGCTATATGCTTCCATTTATATCAACTTAAAAAAAAAAAAAAAACTACAATGACCGAAAGCAGAGTGAAGAGTGGGTCCAGGTTTCAGGAATGGAATCTGATAGAAGAGAGACACAAGGAAACTTTATTTTATCACACTTAGAGGGATGAAATTTATTGTTCATGTTTTATAAAACAGAAACAAAAACTATTTTAAAAAGTAGAAAAAAATTAAACTGTCCTTTGAATTAGGTATTACTCTGTCATTTTACAGACAACTAAAATGAAGAAAGATTAAATTCTTCACCCGAGACTTTAGTAAGTGGAAGAGTTAGAATTCAAACCTGTGGATACTGCAGCCAACCACACTCCTTCAAAAATTTTGTAGTTGTTTCTCTTTGGGGGAAAAAAAAAAGTTTATCTTTGTACCCAGGATGAAGTTGACATGATAAAGACTTTGGGGGGGGGGCAGGAAGGGTAAAGGGTATTAATAGCATCTTTGGAAAAAAGAAGAAAAATTCTACTTGAGAATTAAACAGAAAAAGGGGTCCCTGGGGAAGCCCCAGCTCAATCTGTAGCTCTCCTGAGCTATCAGGCTGCCTATTTTTTCATTTCGTTTACAATAACTTGTCAAAATGACAGCCTTATCCTTCCTGCTCTCAGCTTTGAAAGAAAAGCAATTTTATACCATAAAGACACCCAGATTCACCAAGAACTACAAACCCAAGCAGCCCACTCTGTAGGCCCAGGGTAGATGTCCCCAAACGCTGTGACCTGAGCACATGTATGAATGATGCAAGAGAAGACAGATTTCAATAGTTTTTAAAAATTTTAAGGCATAGTGGTATGGTAGAGCGGGCCCTAGAATAAGTTGAAGTTAAAAGATCTAAGACAGAGCCAATAATGTGACAGACTGTTAAATTTCAGTTTCTTCCCATTAAAAGAAGTCCTAGTGAAGAGGAAAAATGATGTAGTAGACACTGTCTCCTGAATTTTAAAAATGATCATTTCAAAGTAGTCCAGTACTCTCTTAAACAAAGGGGTACAAACTCTTTAGGAAAGCATTTAAGAACTGTGCTGTGTGTGTCTATATGCATGTAGGAATGTGTGTGTGTACGTGTGTGTGTGTGTATGTTCTTCATCATACATGTTTTTCCCCCTAGAGATCCATTATGCCTTGAGGGACAGTGGCCCTGCCCTTGCTGTTACTGTTCTTTGCCGGGGGATAAGTTTTTGGAGAGAGCACAATTTGAGAACAACCAAAGCATGCTAGTATGTGTAGGTAGGAAAGACAGCTCTGAAAAACATAGCTACATCCATCCATAGTTACTGTCCTACAAAGGTTTTCCATAAGAACAACGATTAAAGAAGTGTCTGGAAAAACAGAAAGACCAATATTTTCCTAAAATATCTATGGAATGGGAAACAGTAGCGATTCTGCATTATTTTATCAGGCACCAAAATAAGAGGGGCAAACTGAAGATCTAATGATAGCTGCTAATCTAATTTGAATCTTATGACATTATAATAAGATTATCATGTTATTACTCTGCTTTAAGCAACAATGGTAATCACATGGATGGTGAAAATAATGATAATAGTAATAAAGGCTACACTGATAGAGCATTTGCAATGTTCCAGGCACTTTTCTAAGTGCTTTACATCTATTAGCACATTCAATTCTCAGATATCTTGATGAGGTATGTATTGTGACTTTCCCCATTTATAAATGAGGCATAGATCTTTGCAGCTTGCTTCAAGGTCAGGCTGCTAACAAGTGGTGGGTACAGGATTTGAATCCAGGCAGTCTGATCTTCAGAATCCCACTCTTGACCAATGTGCTATAGTACCTTAACCAGTGTGCCATACTGCCTGAGATGATGAGATATGCAAGCCTGGAGCCTCTGGCTACATCGTGGGAGTAGGGATAGTGAGGAAAAGGAAAATGAGGTGGAAGTAAGGAAAGCACTGAAAAACTGTTAGAGAGGATATATGTAGTTCGGATCAGTATATACAAGGGCATACGCTGTCTATACCCTAAGTGGTGATTCTGGTTTTACAGTGTTTATGATTTAAAAACAAAGCAGCACACTCAGCATTGCATTAGAAATGATTGGCCTTGTGCTGTCACTTCAACAAAGCCTTAAGTATTACAACACAGTATCTCAACCATTCTTAAACTAAAAATTGTATAACTTGAGAAATAATCATTTTTTGTTATAAATTTCTGTTCAAATTTCTAATTTTAAATTTTTTAATATTAGAAAATCATACAAGGCATTTTTCTTTATATCCAGATGGCAGGTAGATGTCAAAAGCTTAAAAAACACAGGGTAATAAAAATTTCATTGCTTAGATGTTACAAGAATAGGCTGCAGTATTGGTTCAACCACTATCTTCTTTTTGAAGCAAGCAGTAGGTCTCAATTTTCTTATATATGAGGGGGATAATATTTCTACTGCCTACCTTAGGGAATCAAAGTGAAAACTACCTAATAGATGTGAAAACAGTAAGTGCTATGCAAAGGTACATTATTTCTCTACATTTACTATAGATACCTCTCTATAAGCCAGTGATTATTTTTGTAATTTAGGGCTTCATCATAGTTTTGTACATAGAAATTATTCTAGGAATAAAGTAATTTAAGAAACAAGGCATGACTTTCTGAAGATCTATTATATGCCTGACAAAACATGCTAGATGCTTTTCCCTTATTTCTGTTAGCCCATTCAACAACGTAATACGGTCAGATATCAACATGGCTTTTAGCATATGAAACAAAGGAAGCCCTGGAAAAATTAAGGCTACAGAATTACTCAAGTGACAAAGCCAAGAATCAAAATCAAAGGATTCTGATGGTTTTTAAACCATAACTTTCCCTTTGTGTATTTTAGAGCAGTAAGAAGTAATTCAGACTCCTGTGTTGTCAAGTCTCTTTAGTCTCCTTCAATCTAGAACAGCTACTCAGCCCCTCCTCAACTTTTAGGACCTCAACAATTTTGTAGATCAAGCCAATTTGTTTTGTAGACTGCTCCTAAATTGTTTTGTTTTTGATGCTTTTTATGATTAGATTCAGTATATCCATTTTTGGCAGACATATCTCACAATGGATGCTAGGTTCTCATCACTGCATCCCATCAGGTATCATATACTATCAAGCTATTCTTTGACTGTCAATGTCACCTGAGTAATGTGGTATCTGCCAGATCTCTCCACCACACTGTTATACTTTTTCCCTTTGCATTTTCTCAAATAATGTATGGGGGAGATACTCTTGGACTACCTAAATTTACCATTATTCATCCAATTTTCACCCACAAGATAGCATTCATTTTAAAAAGATTTGTTTATTTGTTTTGAAAGAGTTACAAAAGAGAGGGGAAGACAGAGAAAAAGAGAGAGATCTTACATCCTCTGGTTCACTCCCCTGATGGCCACCAATGGCCAGCACTGGTCCAGGCCAAAACCAGGAGCCAGAGCTTCTTCTAGGTCTCCCATGTAGGTGGCAGGGGCCCAAGGACTTGGGCCATCTTCTGCTGCTTTTTCTAGGCCATTACCAGAGAGCTGGATCAGAAGTGGAGCTTCCAGAAGAGGAACTGGTGCACATACGGGATGCCAGCTTCACAGGCAGTGACTTCACTCACTACACCACAATGCTGGCCCCTCCTTTCACATTTCTTACCTGAATTCATTACTATGGTGGTTGCCAAGTGATTTTCTTTCCATAATTTCTTATGTATTTCTTGGTTGGCAACCTACTATAAGGAAGAGCTTTCTCTCCTAAGATTATTTTTCATTTATGTATATATGCATATGTAGTTATCAGCTCATGCATTCTTCTTCTATTAAATAGGATAAATACGCCCTAGCCTGAAGCACCGACATCCCATATGGCGCCAGTTCTAGTGCCAGCTGCTCTTCTTCTGATCCAGCTTTCTGCTATGGCCTGGGAAAGCAGTAGAAGATGGCCCAAGTCCTTGTGCCCCTGCACCTGCGTGGGAGACCTGGAAGAAGCTCCTGGCTCCTGGCTTCGGATCGGCACAGCTCCAGCCATTGTGGCCAATTGGGGAGTGAACCAGAGGATGGAAGACCTCTCTCTCTCTGCCTCTCCTCTCTCTGTGTAACTCTGACTTTCAAATAAATAAATAAATCTATAAAAAATAGGATAAATCCATTATCTTTTTTGATGCTTAAGTTGTACCAATAATGGACACAGGTTTCCTCTTTAATCTGGATTCTACCTCCTTGAGTTATATTCTTATAATTATTTAAGCACTTCTTTGCTTTCTGGAAGAATAAACACAAAATGTTCCATATTTATTCTCCATTTTTTCTTCCATGGACTAGACTCCAGAGAGTGGTATTTAGAATCCAAGATCTGGGTGCATGGTGTCTACATTATTATTGGGATATACTTTGTTTACTCTGCTGTCTCAGTGAACAAAGCTAAGAAATATATTTATGTGTATATTATATTCACTCACACACATTTATACCTATATTCACACATTATAGATATTTAGATATAGTCACAGATATATGTAAAATCATAAGTTACATTGATACTTGTAATTCAACTCCAACACCACAGACTTTATTCTTGTCTTCATTCCATATTTGTAACTCTCTTTTCCAAAAGAGTGAAGGGTGGGTATTTGGTGCAGCAGTTAACTCACTGCTTGGGATGCCTATCACAGTGTATGGTTCGAGTCCCAGTAACTCCACTTCCAGTCAACTTTCTGCTAATGAATACCTTAGAAAGCAGCACATAACAGCTCAAGTACTTAAGTCCTTGCCACACATGTGGGAAATCAGAATTGAGTTCCAAAGTCCTTGTTTCTACCTGACCCAGCTCTGGTTGTTGCAAGCATTTGAAGAGTGAATCGGTGGATAAAAGATATCATTCCATCTGCCTCTCTGCCTTTCAAATTAAAATGAAAATAAAATAATTAAAAATTAAGGATGAAAAAACCTGGTTCCCATCATTTTTATGTGTATGTGTGTTTGCACACATATGAAGGCACTTCAAGAAATTATTAAAGGGGTGGACAGTGTGCACAACAGGTAAAGCCACATTTGGGATGCTCACATCCCATATCAGAATCTCAGTTTGAGTCCTGACTCTTCTGCTTCTGATCCAGCTTCCTATTAATGAGCCTGGGAAATAGCAGATGATGGTTCAAGTACTTGATTTGGGAGACCTGGCTGGAGTTCCTGGCTCCTGGCTTTAGCCTGGACCAGCTGCAGCTGTTGCAGCCATATGGGGAGTGAACCAGCAGATGGAAGTGCTCACTCGCACTCTCTCTTTCTATCACTTTGCCTTACAAATAAACTAAATAAATCTTTACAATGCAGAGAAGTTTATGGAAAAACAGAATTAAAAGATGTTTGTTTTGGTGCAAAAAAGTTTGAAATCCATGCATAGTTTTTTTTTTTGATAGTACACATTTTCATTTTTTTTAACTTTTATTTAGTAAATATAAATTTCCAAAGTACAGTTTATGGATTACAATGGCTTTTCCCCCCCCAATAACTTCCCTCCCACTCGCACCCCTCCCATCTCCCGCTCCCTCTCCCATTCCATTCACATCAAGATTCATTTTCAATTATCTTTATATACAGAAGATCGATTTAGCATATATTAAGTAAAGATTTCATCAGTTTGCACCCACACAGAAACACAAAGTGTAAAATACTGTTTCAGTACTAGTTATAGCATTACTTCACATTGAACAACACATTAAGGACAGATCCCACATGAGGAGTAAGTACACAGTGACTCCTGTTGTTGACTTAACAATTTGACACTCTTGTTTATGGCGTCAGTAATCTCCCTAAGCTCTAGTCATGAGTTGCCAAAGCTATGGAAGCCTTTTGAGTTTGCTGATTTTGATCTTATTCAGACAGGGTCTTAGTCAAAGTGGAAGTTCCCTCCTCCCTTCAGAGAAAGTACCTCCTTCTTTGATGGCCCCGTTCTTTCCACTAGGATCTCACTCGCAGAGATCTTTCATTTAGGTCTTCTTTTTTTTTTCCCCAGAGTGTCTTGGCTTTCCATGCCTAAAATACTCTCATGGGCTCTTCAGCCATATCCGAATGCCTTAAGGGCTGATTCTGAGGCCAGAGTGCTATTTAGGACATTTGCCATTCTATGAGTCTGCTGTGTATCCCGCTTCCCATGTTGGATCGTTTTCTCCCTTTTTAACTCTATCAGTTAGTATTAGCAGACACTATTCTTGTTTGTGTGATCCCTTTGACTCTTAGACCTATCAGTGTGATCAATTATGAACTGAAATTGATCACTGGGACTAGTGAGATGGCATTGGTACATGCCACCTTGATGGGATTGTATTGGAATCCCCTGGCACGTTTCTAACTCCACCATTTGGGGCAAGTCCGATTGAGCATGTCCCAAATTGTACATCTTCTCCCACTCTTATTCCTACTCTTATATTTAACAGGGATCACTTTTCAGTTAAAATTTAAACACCTAGGAATAATTGTGTGTTAATTACAGAGTTCAACCAATAGTACTAGAACAAAAAAAAATACTAAAATGGATAAAGTATTACATTGTACATCAACAGTCAGGACAAGATTTGATCAAGTCACTGTTTCTCATAGTGTCCATTTCATTTCAACAGGTTTCCTCTTAGTTAGTTGTCACCAATCACGAAGAACATATGATATTTGTCCCTTTGGGACTGGCTTAATTCACTCAGCATAATATTTTCCAGATTCCACCATCTTGTTGCAAATGACCGAGTTTCATTGTTTTTGACTGCTGTATAGTATTCTATAGAGTACATGTCCCATAATTTCTTTATCCAGTCTACTGTTGATGGGCATTTGGGTTGGTTCCAGGTCTTAGCTATTGTGAATTGAGCTGCAATAAACATTAATGTGCAGACAGCTTTTTTGTTTGCCAATTTAGTTTCCTTTGGGTAAATTCCAAGGAGTGGTATGGCTGGGTTGTATGGTAGGGTTTTATTCAGGTTTCTGAGGAATCTCCAGACTGACTTCCATAGTGGCTTAACCAGTTTGCATTCCCACCAACAGTGGGTTAGTGTCCCTTTTTCCCCACATCCTCTCCAGCATTTATTATACACATTTTCTAATAGCTTTATGAGGCACCTCATATATGTGTGTTTATATGTTTATGTATACATAGTATATTTAACATGCACATGAATGCACATTTATCTTTATCATATATTACCAACCTCTTGATCATGTTGAGTCATTTCCCTATTTGATAGCCTTCACAGAGCCATTACCTTGTGTTGATGTTCACTTTTTGTTACCTTAATTAAAATCCCGAGTTGATTTCTTGGGGAAAGACAAGATTTATTTCATTTTATATTTTGAGGTTATAGGATTGTGTGGCCCCATTTTTCAGTGATCATGTCATTAGCCAGGGAGGAGGGAAAGAACCTAGACTGAACTTGAACTAAAATACTCAAACCTTTTGTGATAACCACCTTCTGAAGGCATGTACCCAATGACCCAAAAACCTCCCATGAGCCCTCCTCATAGATACCATGATTAAATCAAGCTTCAGTCAATCAAACATTAACATTAAAACATTGTAGTTTAAATGGCTACATGAGTTTTGGGGAGACAAATCCTATCCAGCCCATTATATTCTATCTCTGGCTCCCCAAAGCTCACGTCCTTCTTACATATAATATACAACCATTTCATCCCAGAAGTTTCAAAGCCTTAACTCAGTTCAATACTATGAAAGTTCATATTCTATAATCTTATCTGAGACTTACAACAAGCTTTCTTAGCTGTGGACTTGTAAAATCACAAACAAGTTGGTTGCATACTCCCCAGATATGACGGTAAGTTAGGCAAAGCAAATACATTTCCATTTCAAACAAGGGAAACAAGGAAATAGAAAGGATTAATTGGGCCAAAGCAAGACTGAAAACTAGCTTGGTAAACTTCAAGTCCCAAAATTCTGTCTGGCATCATGGGCACGCCATGCTGTGGGCTGGTCTCCTGATGGCTTGGGCATCCCCAGCCCTATAGCATTGCTGGTCACAGCCCATGCTTCAGATCTCTGGGTGGAAGTCTCATTTCTGCTGATCCACTGGTCATTGCATTAGTGGAAGCTCCACCCCTGGAACAGAACCCTGAGTCTCCCATTTGTCCAAAACATCCTTTGAAATCTATGTGGAAGCCTCTGTTCCTCCATGGCCCTCTTGGTCTTTGCCTGTAGGTCTGTTCTCTGAGGCTGCACACTGACAACGCTAAGCTTCTCAGGCTGGCATGCCACACCTTATTAAGTCACTTTCCTTACAGGACCCTCAGTAGGGAGGTGAGGCAAAAAAGGAGGAAGAGCCCTAACACCTTTATATTTCTATCCCTACTTCCTATTGATTAGGCATTGCTATTCCTCACTCTCATTTAACCAGGAGAGAAGGTGGTACAGTTGGAAGATGACAGGGCTGAAGTCACAGATGCCTGGGTTTGATATCTGCTTCTAAGAAACTAGATAACATCCTTAGTTTCCTTCTTGTCAAATGGTCATGATCAAACCTCTATTGTTGGGTATTTATCAAGATTGAAGAACTCGTGTCTTAAGAAACTGGTTCCAAAAAACCCCAAAACCTGTTGACTACCTGGCAGATAAGACCACAAATTACAACTTTTATTAAATAGTTAAAGTCAGATGGAAATACCAAAAATAAAGGCATGCACATGACTAATCTTACCTGAGTACTGGTGGCTAGCAAAGTGAAATAGCAGCAAAGGCCACAGAAGGATTAACTTTTGCACTAGGTCTTGGCACCCAAGACCTCAGGTATCACACCTTCGGTGCTGTGTTCTGCCATGAATTAGAGGATAGACGTGTCATGTAAAATCAAAATAATATAACCAAAAGTGTTTTCTTTTTCATCTGAGGAACATCAGAATAGATGTTCATTAAGTAGAATTTTAAAAATGTCTCTTCATCTCAGCAGATAAGAGAGGTCATCCCATACTATGGTCTCAAGCAGCATTTGGATTCAATGGGATTTCCATTTAAAAACACTTTCATGAGGAGATGGTATTTCCATACCAAGAATGGTAGTGACTGAGGTTGTAAGTATTCAGATTTGAGTGCCTACAAAAAGTGATGGGACAAACTGCCAGTCCCAATTGTTCCATCTTTCCCAATAAGGTATTAAAAAAAGAAAGGAAGGAAAGAAAACCCTTAGGTCTTAATAAAATGAATATTTTCATGCCACCTGGATATCTCTTGAGAGTCCACAAGAAGTTCTTTAACAAAATGTTTCCTCAGAGGGAAAAGGGTAACAGAGTTAGTAATGGTTACCCAGACCACTGCCAATCTGGCTTTTTAAATCACTTCTTTCCCCAAATCCAGTTTAATCTCTTCCCTCCAAAAGCAAGCTTCATGGACACTAAAAAGTTCCCTTTTTTATTGTACTCCTCACATACCTTTATTTTATTTATTTACTTGAGAGGTAGAATTACAGACGGTGGGAGGAAGAGACAGAAAGATCTTCCTTCTGTTCGTTTACTCCCCAAATGGCTGCAACGGCTGGAGCTTCACCAATTCAAAGCCAGGAGCCAGGAGCTTCTTCAGGGTCTCCCACGTGGGTGCAGGGGCCCAAGAACCCGAGCCGTCCTCCACTGCTTTCCCAGGCCATAACAGAGAGCTGGATTGGAAAAGGAGTTGCCGGGACTAGAACCGGCGCCCATATGGGATGCTGGTGCTGCAGGCGGAGGATTAACATACTGCATCATGGTGCCAGCGCCGGGCCCTCTCCTCACATATCTTATCTCTTCCCTTTCACATGGAAGAAAAATAACTTGGTTCACTTCAGCACCCTGAAGAACACAGCCAGTTTACCACTCTGATGTTCCAGGTCAGATTTAAATTTTCCAAAGTTACCCTCCTCTCTTCTAAATTCTGTTATTCAGTGTGAAATTTAAAACTTGCTAATGACTGTACACCAGAGATTCAGCCTGGCATGAAGACGAGAATTACCACAAACTTCTTGTCTTTCACACACCTTTCAAAGGAGATTAACCATTGCTTCATAGCTACACAGTCATAGCATCTTTTTATACAAACACCAACTGCCACTTAGCAAATTATAAAAAGCAAATGATCTGCATTGCTTTCTGTAGAGACACTGAAATGTAGCTGTGTACCACTGTCTTAGCCAGCCTTTCAGCTGATGAACAAATATGGTGAATGTAACCTTTAGATTCTTAACATAAAGACAACATTGTAAGCAAATTTAAAGTGTGTTCTGCCAATCAGTTATTGGCTTGGACCACCCATTAGCCATTTCTCTTTATTCTTCGTTGTTTGACTAATATGGGAGGAAATATAGTGTATACTCTCTTCTTCCTGTATTTTCCAGCTAGATTAAGCTGTTGTCTTCACAATTGCCTCCCAGCTGCTGGGACTTGTGAAAACAACAGACGCTGCTCTGTTGTCTGGAGAAAGCCAGGGTTGTTATGAGTAACTTTATTGCAGGCACATGAGTGTGTTAAGACTTTAAAACACGCTCAAATGTCATGTGCACACCCAATGACGGGCAAGAATAATTATGAAAAAACAAGAAATCTATGTCTATGAAACTGTGTTGGACAAAATGGGCCATTCATTGTGTTCCCCTGGGAATGCCTGCACTCTGCAGTCAGAAAACAAAAAAGGCACTTTTTTCCTGCCGTAGGCTGAATGCTTAGCTTTGCCATCTGAGCCCTAAGAAAACACGGGCCCCTCTACTTCTGGCGCACCCACGCACACTAAAAAATATTAATGCCTCTCTCTCCTTACTTTTTTCCAGGCAACCCCTCTGTGTAGGCTGCAGCCAATATAATGTCAACACAAAGACAAAATAGTTTATCTAACATCAGTCCCCCACAATTTTCCTCTTGTCCTCGGCTAATTGCCCTTCCCCCCACATTAAGGAAGACGAGGAGGAGGAGAAGAAAACCTTTACTCCAGTGAAAAACTTGTCTCTGGCAGATTTCATCTTCAGCGAGATTGCCTTCTATTCCCTTCTATTCTGTTACTGCTCGTGTTTGTACTGAATACTGTGTAAGCAGGCTCATTTGCCTCCAAATGATTTCTTCATCCCCACGAGGCTTCTGAAAATCATTTTGTCAGTAAAGTTTGTCAGCTCTTTCTCAAGAATGCCCCTTCTCAAAGTGATTCATCATGTGTCCTTCCTGCCAGTGCATGTATAGTACACAAACAGGATGGCAAATGAAACCCCAAATCATTTTAATATACGTATGTTACTGGAAGTTCAAGGTTTTTATCCTTTATTGCCATTTTCAAATAGTTATTTTATGTTAACAAATAAGTTGCTCATCGCTTTTCCTAGATACATGGTACTTTGAGGGTTTACGATAGACTGTACAGAAGTTTCTTTGGCAGCTGAACCGGTAGAAGTATCTAACGAACAAATTTCCAGAACAGTAAGCTTTTGCCCAGGATGTTCAACCTGGAAAGTCTTCAGGATACTCCATGAAGTACAAGCTGAGAGACTATGTGCTTTGCAACAATGTGGGGAAGTAGGAGGCTGACACATCCTTAAAGACGGTCAATTCCCATTTCATCTTCCTTTTCGAAGCCCACCCCATTGCTTTTGTATTCCCACCTAGCAACTGCTGACTGTAGAACCTGTCAATAACCTGGGGAAACATTTGTTTGATTGCTTTTAAAAATTTGGTTATAGAGTACTGATGCCAATTCCTTTGACTAGAATAAGTATTTTAAAACTCATCACGTTTAAACCTTGCCTCATCTTTACCTAATGAACAAATGAGTTGGAAAGGCAACAGCTGGAGAAGTGAGCTATAAATTTTCTCTGACAATAAAATGTGGTTATCTTTTATTTAGCTAACTGGTGTTAATGACCCAGCAGCAGCCAAAGCCAAAAGAGGAGCAATTGTGGGTGCGTGTATACATACTGAAGAGACCAGGGTATATTTAGTCAACCACCTAACTGTTTTGACTACACCACTCCCAAAGCAATTGATTTGACGGTATTAACCAGTTGAATGTGAATCTATGATTAAATTAGGGAGTTGAAAAGCATCTTGGAGATCTCCTAGTTACTCAATTTTAGGCCAATTCATTCACTTTTTTAACATAAGTATATTGAGGCCAGAGACACTGAGACAAAGATCACTCAAGTTAGTACCAAAGTCAGTGCATGAGCACAGCCACAGGCATAAAATAACAATAATTTATTAGTGAAATGACTCTACAGGGTTGGAATTCATTACATGGGTGAAGAAGGTTACATTTATCTAAACTGGGAAGAATTACTTTTATAGTAATGACTATCCAGACGGAGGGAAATTTGCTGGGCCATAGTGCACACCCAGAGTTCATCTCAATTTCCCCACGAATAGGAATAGCCCTGCACCAGCAATGCTCCTACAGTGGTGTTTTGTAGAGATGCTAGTGGCTAGCTAACAGAGCTAATAAGAGATTTCAACATGGAAGCCACTATGGAATGGTCATGAATAACACTTCTGCATCCTTGTTCAAACATGAAGTTGATTTCAGAACGTTTTCTAATGTATGAAACCTAAAAAGGAATCCCTCTATTAAACTGATAGATGCATGAAAGTCACAAGATGTAATCCTGAGCAAGGATTCTAGAACTAGTCCTGTCTCTCAGGCTAGAAGGTAATGTACGTCCAACCTAGCCAAGCCTCTCACTAGCCGTGAGTTTGTTTTAACAATTCAACAACATCACCATTCCTCATTCATCCACTTAGCTTAATTCTCCTAGCATCACTTTCACTGCTGAGGTTGTCTCTATTAAGCCATTTTTTTTGCATCATTAACTTTTAACCAGGCATCGATAGCTTTATTGTTTAAATTGCGTATGACTTTATTTAACGTCAGCATTTCTTCTAGCTCCTGACAAGAAGTCACATTTTATAACTAATTAAATTGATCCCTGGGAAGCAAAAGCCACTAAACGGAATTATTCGTACCCAAGTGTCAATATATTAAATCAAAGGGCTAATGAGTTGGGTCACTGCTTCTTTTATTGGGAGGCTACAGCAGAATAAGACTTGTATTATCCTCTATTTTCTGCCTTAACAATCACTTTTATTTAAACCAAAGGCAGCTAATTAATACTTTTGGATCTTACACTAAATAATGCTTCTTTTTTTTAAACACATAAATGAGAAAGTGAAATTTTCCTTGATGACAGAAACAATATATTTTTCACATCTTGATATGACATTGGGTCAAAGAAACATCCAAGATGGTATAAAAGGTGTTTCACAAGCAAATAATTTTGGCAAGTTCTAGGTTTAAACTATTAACATTATGGGTGTAAATCAAGATGAAAATTTGCCTCTTGGTCCTGACAGTAGTGCCTGACAAAAGTGATTAAGAAATGACAAAATTTCTCATGTCAGCTTTTCCTATGTTTCTTGCAGCTCTGAGTAACACTTTGATTTCTCGGTTTACATTTGGATATTACTTTTAAAATTCATTACCCAATAATTCATACCACTCATTGTTTTTGATATAACTTAGCTTTTTTTAAATAAAATCTCCAGCAGACTTTGCTTCACTATTGCCTTTAGATAGCATGACCAATCCAACTTATTGAGATAAAATAGTATCATTAATTATTATTATATATGAATTTTACATTTTATTTGGTAGAGTTTCATCCCATAATTTATCATTTCAGTATTTTGGGAAGAAAAAAATCATAAAATCAGACAAGCAACCTCCTACATCTTCAAAAACATGAGCAATATGGTCTATAAATCATGACTATCATACCATTATGTAAAAATAGGGCAAGTTGAAAATTTTTCAATCCTCTAAAATTAGGTCTGGTGGCAATTATCATATGACAGTGAGGTGACTAGTTCTAGAAAACACAGTGCTCAGGAGGAAATAAAAATGAGGGTATAAAGAACATTTGCACAACAAACTCCAGCTGCTAGATAACAAATTCAGGGAATGTCTTTAATTTAGGTATAAGAATTAATTTTGCAAACCTGGCAATTAGTCAAAATCGCACAGGTTTAAAGGCACTCTTGAGATCCTTTGGGTTGAATTAATATTATTTATCACATAATAAGTTTTCAAAAGCCAATTTTGTTGCTAATACTCAACTTTGTTGGTTTACCACCAACATCAAATACATCACAGGGGACACCACAGATGTCTTTGACAGAAACACGTTCTTTCATACACACAGTTTGCTTTTTCAAACACTGAATTAGGGTTTCTTTCTTTGTAGACACAGTGGTTCTTTTCTGAAGCAACCTTAAATAGTCACTTTTATCCATTTATAGATGTGTGTGCTTTAGCGGTTGAGCATGGACCGTTGTTTCTCACCACAAATGTTTTCGTTCATTTTCAATGGTCAAAAGTCACCGGCATTTTTGACCCCGCCCACAAACAACTCTGTTCAGTATCTGGTGAACCCAAGGCTGGCTAGAGATCACTGCAATGCAGATGATTACCTCAGAAACAACAACAAAGAAAGGTCCCAACACAGACCAAGAGAATTTTGCACGGATAAGTTTTACAACAAAAACACAAACAACAAAAAAATACTAATTATTGTTTCTTTGGAATGGATGTGTACTCAGAGAACAACCTTTTTCATTAATACAGACTGCTGATTTAACTGGATATGCGAAGATGTTTTCAATAAACACTTGATACTGTTATGTAATACTGACCGAATTAACTAGCAGTCATCACCTTTCTCTCTGCTTCCTAGCTTCATGTTTTAATTTATACACACACACACACACACACACACACAAAACAAAGATATATGGGCTAATACATTAGAGTTTTTTTCCAAAAGGAAAAAAAAGGGAACAGCCTTGGAAGAGGAAAGGATTTTATGAACTGACAGTTGTCCCACATTTGTTTAGCAATATATTACTGTACAAGCAGTGCTGCACACGGATATATGGAGCAAATTTTTTCTAACTATACCAAAAGTAGGGTCAATTACCTCTGATAGGGCCACTTAGACAAATCAATAAAATATCACATCCATTTACTCCAAAGAGAATAGAATAAGAACCAACACAGTCCCCAATAAGCAGAGTCAGAGCAACAGAATATAGTCAAGACTGAAACTCACCAGGCCCATCAAAAGTAAACTTATCTCATTGTGTTTCAAGGGTACAGTTGCCTGTGATGACCATTTGATCTCTGGCCTCCCTGCCCAAAACATGCTTCCAGTTGCTACTTCTACCGAAATGCCCACAGATCTGAAGAGGCTAGCGATCCCAAACTCATACTTTCTGGCTTATCCCCTACAGACAAGTTGCTGAGAAAAATCTAAAATATTTTTAAAAACCAAAGATGCAAAATCCTAAACTGAGACATAATGGCGCTCCACTTCTTTTCTCTGCAGAGTGCCACATAATCTCAAGAATTGATCCTAAATCAAACATCATTCTATGTGCTACTTTTCTAAAAACAAAGTACGGCACAATATCACTGGTTTTGAGCAATGCAACCCAACAATTAAAAGGAATATCAAAGTGAAGTAGGATTGCAATATATTCCTCTTAGTTGTGAACACACTTCCATTTTTGTTAAGGTGACTGAACACTACAAAAGCTTTGCTACCTGTTTCCTAGATTTAGAAGTTGGATGACGGCAAGTCACAGCAAAGATAGTTTGAGACCAACAATGAATATACATTACCTATTTCAATACTATCAAAGAACTATGCTGTAATTAGGATATAAATACAAAAGAAAATTCAACTGAGAAGCACAGTTGAATAGTATAAAGAAGAAATAAAAGGAGTATTCCCAACAATCACCAAAATGAAAGAAAAACATTTCCCCATTGACATGTTGCAATGAATGATGAAAATCTCTTCAATCTTTACTGTAATTCCCTTTATGCTACATATTCCTGTGCAGTATTCTTTTTACCAATAAAAAGGCCTTATTTCTAATTGTATGCAATCTTCAGAAATGGGTTATTGATGATCTTTTCTGGTCCTTGGTAGTCAGTCCTGTTTTGCTTTTTAAGTGACTCCTCTTCATCCTTAAATTAGACTTTTTCCAATCATCTAGCTCTGAATTCAGTACAATGGCTTTCTGAATCACACAATCACATTCTGATTTTTAAAAATCACTAATATGTGTCCATGAAAAATATGCAAAGTAGCATTACAAAAGCCAAAACCAGAGAATTCTAGTGATATACAAACGAAAATTTCTCATTTCCATTTCTCCAAGTAAATCTTCGTACAAACAGCCACAGACTAGCACATAGACATCTATCTACCTTGATAAATTTGAACCTTGAGTTTGTAACCAGGCATTTCCTGGGCAACCAGTCTTTCAGGGAGTGTTCAAATATTTGTAGTGGGGTAGTTTGGGCTGCACATATTTTAGTTCTTATTCACGCATTCCTCACAAGTTGTAAACCTGGTACATTTCCCATTTTGAGACTATTGCTCCTTCTTTTCTGTAGGTGGTCCTAAAATTACCCTTGACTTAACTGTGAAGTATAGGTGGGGCTGATGGTCAGGGGGAAAAAAGATTTCATTTTTTTTTTTTGAAATTATTTCCTAGGCCACCCTATGTCTATGTTCAAGTTGTCACCTCGACAAATGAATACACAGGTCTCTTAATCTAAACTTCTGCTTGGAGACAAACAGATAGCAAGGTGATTAGAGTCAGGACTCAAGATTCACAGAGACAGAGAGGCAGAAGAGAGCAGTGATGGCACAGATTCAGACTAAGTTTGAATCCCAGCTTCAACACTTACTAAATGTATTACCATGAACAAATTATCTAACTTCTCTAGGTCTCACTTTTCTCATTTCTAAGTGAGGATAATATTACCTACCTCAAGGGGTTATTTTAAGAATTCAATGAGTTATAGTATCTAAAGCCTTAGAATAGTGGCCATCACACAGTAAACACTGTAAAGTGTTTGCTATTGTTAATTCAGCTAGAATCTTGGCTAGGCTGCTTATCGCGATGCCTTAGGTAAATGGGCTTCTCTTAAGCCTCCATTTTCTCAATAGCAAACAGAAGATCATTATGTCAATTAAATAATACAGGTAAACATGTAATGCATTTAAAACAGTGCCTAGTACAAAATGACCACTTATAAAGACTATATTAAGATATATTTACTGGTAGTCTAGTTTATCCATCTCAAACTTACACAATATGCTTAAATTTTTTTTTAAATTTATTTGAAAGGCAGAATGTGTGTGTGTGTGTGAGAGAGAGAGAGAGAGAGAGAGGGAGAGAAAGAGAAAGAGAAAGAGAGAAAGAGAGAGAGAGATAACTTCCATCTACTGGTTCACTCCCCAAATGCCTGCAACAGCCAGGGCGGGGCCAAGCTGAAGCCAGGTGGCAAGAATTCCTTCCAGGTCTCCCATAAGTACTTGGGCCATCATCTGCTGCCTTCCAGGATGTGCATTAGCAAGAAGCTGGGTCAGAAGCAGAGCTGGGATTTGACCCAAGACATTCTGATATGAGATGTGGGCATCCCAAGTGGTGACATAACCTGCTACCCCACAATGCTCTCCCCCACAGTATGCTTCTATTAAAAATGAACTAGTTCCATAATAAATCTTGTTTTCCCACTCCATCAAGTACACATTTTTATCCTGACCTATGTTTATTAATTTATGTCCTTTGTTCTCTAATAAAGAGTCTTTCATCCCAGAACAGAAGGACATCTTTATGTACAAAAGGTGCTCAAAAGCTCATGGAAAATGCGTATTGTGAAAAAACTATACATGGATTTCAAACATTTTTGCACCAGAATGAAGCTATCTTTTAATTCATTTCCACAAGCATTTTGAAGTCCTCCTGTTTGCTATATATACCAAGCTCGTTCTCACTTTTCTGCTCTAATATCCACTCTCATATTATCATTCTCTTCTCCCTGAATATCCAAGTTCTATGCAGTCTTTAAGAACACAGTGACAGAAAGTTATTTACAATTCTTCTAATCTAATGTACAGTTTGCATCTTTGAGTTCAGGTTGGAGTAGAGAGGACATATGCAAAGATGTAAGTTCTCTTTCAATGTCACTATGAAACTGTGTGGACTAAGGCAGGTCACTTGGCCCTGTGGTCACAGTTCCCTCATATATAAAATAAAGTAAGTTGAAGTAGATGATTTCTAAGAGCTTTGCCACCCTTTTATTCTGGACCTATTTCCTTTATGTTCACACTTTTATGCTTATAATAGATGCTCAATAAACACCTTATGATTGAGACTTTCAAAGCTGACCAGGTATGGATCAGTGTGTTGGTTTTTGTGCCACCACCTCTTCTCAATTTCTATCACCTGTTCTCCTTTCTCTACCACTCCACCCTGTAAATGTAAGTTCCCAAAGATTTTGCTCTCTACCTTCTTCTGCTTTCTAGATTTCCATGCAAACTCATTATTATCAACTTGAAAATGATTCCCAAATCTGTATTTCCAATTCAGACTCCACTTTCTAGCTTCAAGCCTATATATGTAACATCTAGAAGGCATATCTGGATAACTCAGACTGTTGAAAACAGAATCATCACCTCACCCAGCCCTCCTTGCTACCCAGCCTCCTGCCTGCTCCTAAATCATGCCACATACACTCATGCTTCACAGCCTTTGTGATTCTGTTCCTTCTCCCCAGTTATGTTTTTACCCTGCTATCCACATGTCCTGTTCCTTCAATGTATGCAAATCATTTCCTCAAGAGCCTTCCTGACTAAGCTGTACAAATTTGTAATACCCATCACATTATACTTTAACCCTATTTTTCTCCACAGAACTTATCACTTTCTGATATTCTCTATTTATTTGTTTATAGCCTTAATCCTCCCAACCTTCGCCAGTTTTGTTTGCTACCTAATTAACAGTGCTTAACACATTGCATAGCACATACTATGTGCTCAATAAGTATTTGTGGAATTAAAGAAACACCTATCCTGTTGATCAGAGGTATCAACTCTATTAACCAAAGCAGAAATGTAAGAATGAGCTTAAATTTCTCCATCCTCCCATATCTAATCAATCACTCATTCTGTTGATATATTTACCAACATCACTCAAATTCATTTCCTTATTGCTATTTCTATCACTGTGTTAAGTTCACTTCCTGTCATTTCTCCCCCTTTTTGTTACTTCAGTAGGACTTTCTAAAAGTTCTCTTAGGATGGCGCTGAGGCTCAATAGGCTAATCCTCCGCCTTGTGGCGCCGGCACACCGGGTTCTAGTCCCCGTTGGGGCGCCGGATTCTTTCCCGGTTGCCCCTCTTCCAGGCCAGCTCTCTGCTATGGCCCGGGAGTGCGGTGGAGGATGGCCCAAGTCCTTGGGCCCTGCACCCCATGGGAGACCAGGAGAAGCACCTGGCTCCTGGCTTCAGATCAGCACAGTGCGCCTGCCACAGTGCGCCAGCCGCAGCGGCCATTGGAGGGTGAACTAACGGCAAAAGGAAGACCTTTCTCTCTGTCTCTCTCTCTCACTGTCCACTCTGTCAAAAAAAAAAAAGTTCTCTTGGACTGTACATGCAGCCTCCTCAAAACTATCCTACACTGTTATAAAAGTCATCTTTCTGAAATGCAAACATCATCTCATTCTCTTGCTTATATTCTTTAAATGATTGCTCCTGATTCACAAAGTCCTTCAAGATTTGGTGCGTGATTCCAGCCCAGCTTTGTTTTGCCACCTGTCTTGTGTGCTACATTCCAGCCTTAGTGAGACACTAACTTATTGGTAGTTCCCTAAGGTGCAATGTTCTTCATCGCTGTGAACCTTTGTTCAGACTCTTCTTTCTGCTCAGAAACCTCCTGCCTGGTTACATTCCTACCTGAACTTTAAAAATTCAGATTCAGCTCAAATGCCATGTCTTTGATCAAACTTTCCTTGACCTGCTATTGGAATTAAATGCTCCCTTTCTGCACTCGCCTGGTAAGCAGTGACTACATCCATCATAATACTTAGCACACCATATTGCTGTCACTTACTAGATTGTAACTTCCACAGATAAGTAATTTGTCTTCTCTTATCCTTGGTTCTAGAATAGTGTTCAAAGTAGCAGAAATTTGGTAGGGAAAATTTGTTAAATTTGTTTAATTTGAAAACTGTTGAGTTTATCTCCCTCCTGAAATTAAATGCATCTCTTGGATAGTTTAAGTACATATAGACACCAGATGTACCCAATTCCTCTATTGCTCTTTCAAAACTTCTCTACATTTTCAAAGCTGTCACCTCCAAAATCCACCAGACCCGCTGGTGTATGTGTCAACGTTCCAGTGACTTTATAGCAATATGACTCCCACGTGTTGACTTGCTTTCTTTGGTACAGAATTAAGCTTGTAAGGCATAGTGTCTTTCTCCAGAGGCAAAATGCAACAAATAAACAACAAACAAATTAGCAGCTATTTATTTCCCCATGTCTTCTGAATCCTAACCTATCATTATCTCAAATGTAACTAAGATATAAATCATTTAATAAATTTCCTATTTCTTTATATTTCTAGCAGGACAAATGACAATGAAATGTATAATACATGCATGTGTATGGATGGTGAGCACCCAGGCAAAATGAAGAAATTACAGGCAGGAATTCTACAGGTGAATAAAGAGCCCCCCTTGTCTGCTGCTGCTTTCCTGGGTGTTCACTTAGGAATCTCAGGAGAAAGATATTGATGAATTTGATTGTTGGAATTGATGTAAAATTATTTTGTTCTACATAAATGTATTCATGGTCATTATTGAGCTTACATCCCTTAACAGTTCATTGCTGCCAAAGGACTTCTCTAAACATCAACTCTGACAATTCTCATATCAGTCCTATGAAGCTGCAGTTACACGTAAGGGGTGTGTGTGTAAGTCTGTTTTTTATCATTTTTTTTTTTTTTACCAAAAAGACTCATGAAGGTTAAAATCATTGCCAAACAGATGGTAAAACCAGACTTTAAATGTTTTTGATATGTACCACCTCTCTTCTTTAAAGTCTTTCTTCCTTAAGTAAGTCTCAAACATATTTTTCTTAGAAATAGTCTGACCAAGTAGTTAATTAAGATTAAGAGGACACTTTCTAATTTATAACTTCTGTTTTATTTACAACTCTTCCTTTGATGGGAACCTATACTTCCAATACACTTAATGTCTGGCCAAACTACCTTCCCGTGGCCCTTTTCCTGCTCTCATTGCAACAGAATAAGAAAACGGGAAGGAAGGTAGAGGGAGGTGGGAGGAAGAATTTAAAAGGAAAAGGAGTAAATAAATATCCCCAGGTCAGTTGCTACATGTCTTAGCTAAGTCAGAGAGTGTCAGTGCTGTGGCAGGACATGGGTAAGACATGGTCCGCTATGGTAAAATCTCACTTAGCGTGATCTGAGAGCAAGAGATTTTATAATTTCTCTATTTGAAAAATGAACAAGACACAAAGTAAGTATATCATTAACAAGAGAAAAGTAATACACATAGTCCCCAGGAACTCATGTTATGCCCAGATCATATCTACGAATGATACTGCTGAAGTGCACATTTTTAAAAGAATGCTTTCCACAAATCATTTATTAATACCACTGATACTAGCCAAAATTATCAAATACTAACCAAAATTATCTAATACTAATTCCCTTACCCAAAATTACTGATGGTTGCTAGCTCTGCCTACATTCTGTTCTCCTGTCCCCTTGCTAATTCAGCCAAAAATCATTCTAGTGTGAGGATGCTATAGTTCATTTCATTAAAGGTTCAAGACTTTGGATTAAATATTAGTGTTTCTCATATTTCTTATCTTTCCCACCTATCTTATTTCTCAAAATTTTCTTACAACTCTCCAAAATAGTTGTGAAGGAATTGGTGTTCATTAAAAAAATACTATGCTTCCTCTTTTTAATTTTTTTATTTGGCCTCATAATATCAGAGGTAATTTGATAGAGAAATATTGGGTGATGTGAACTTGTGAACTCACAGAAAAAATAAGGCAAAAAAGCCCTTATGCAGTATTCTGAGTAATATAAGATCTAAAATATATATACCTATGAATTTTGTAACCTAATAACTACACACACAACTTTGGAATCTTTTAAATTTTTAACTAAGTGGAATTTTGGGTTAAATTTAAAATGTAATAAAATTTGTAACATATACATTTGCCGTTAAAATAGTCCCCTTTCTATTGACTTTTATTGGTTTCAAGAACAATCAGACTTTTGATAAGTCTGTTTCTACCTATAAAAATCTACTTAAGGCAACAGAACACTGGGGTAAGTGAAACTTCATTACCAAATATATGTAAGGTGGCAGAATTTAGGGGACAGGTAGTGAAATATGGAGCAAACCCTCTAAAGCAGCTTTTTCATAGCAGTTCTACCATGGAAAAAGTCACTGGGGAAGAGGGGTCTTTGAAAGGGGGCTAACATACCTGGGATTCAGGACTCCATAGTAGTGGCAAGACCTGAGAACACTGCCCTAGCATAATACAAATGTGTATGTACAGGGCAGCTGCAAGTTACCCTGTCTGAAAGCAGACAGCCAGACAGGTTTAAGGAGCAAGATATTTACTAGGGAACAACATCTGTAAACAGGAAGAAGAAAGAAACAAGACTAGGCAGAGGAAAAAGTTAAACTACCATGCTGGCTTGACACATTTCATCCAACTCAGCAGGAAGTCCCTGTGTGTCTAGTTTCAGGAATAACTTTCACATCCAGGTCCTTTACTTAAATGGGAGAGTGCTGGGTAGGTTTGAGCTGGGGCTAAGCAGCTCTCTGCAGCTGAGGCAAAATGCAGGAGCTGACAGATGGAAGCTGTCTGTTTACTGTACTCCTGTGGCTGGACAGCAAGTGCTTCGTCAGAGAGGGGCTTGGATAATACACATCAACGTCTACCATAATGACGTCTCTCAAATACCCGTTTATGGCATTATACTAAATGTGGTAAAATTACTTAACAGGGATGGAGGCCAATGTGGTTACTTCTACACATAAAGGTAAAAATGATAATAATAATCCTTCATATTAGAGTAGTGCTCAAACTTGTTAGAGAACTGTGTATCAGAAGATATACTGTCAGAAAGAAATTATGGGCTGAGGATGAAAATTAATTGAAGAATGTTCCACTTTCTTAAGCTAGATTCTATTCAGACTTCTAAATTTTCTTTCTTTCCTGAAGTCTACAAAAGCAGCACAATGAGCCTATGCTCTAATTATTTCTGGCTATGAATACTTCAAATATTTCTAAATTAGTAAAGAAGTCTTGAAGCAGAGTTTTGTTTTTGAAATTTTTTGATTAACTCCAAATTCTCAGAAAAAAAAAAAAAACTACCAGAAAGTTTTAAACTCTTGATCTAGAACCAATGATACTACTTTAATATCCAATACCTTTAATTCAAGAATCAATGTTTCAAAGGTTTTATTGCTTTCCTCTTTAATATTTTTTCTTTTTATTTTACCCACTTGTATGTTGGTAAACCCACTCTCAAAAAAGTTATCCACTTCCTATCAAGCTCTCTGCTATGACCTGGGAAAGCAGTAGAGGATGGCCCAAGTGCTTGTGCCCCTGCACCTGCATGGGAGACCTGGGAGAAGCTCCTGGCTCCTGGCTTCCGATCAGCGCATCTCTGGCCATTGCAGCCAATTGGGGAGCGAACCAGCGCATGGAAGACCTCTCTCTCTCTCTCTGTGTAACTCTGACGTTCAAGTGAATAAATAAATCTTTAATATAAATAAACTTAAAAAGAAGCTGGGAAACCATAGGTACATCTCCGTCTTGTGAGCCATTGTGAACTGGCTCTAGCATACCACCACAGACTTTTCCATTCTTTTCTCCTTGTTTTCAGATTTTGTGAGGACTTCACTTACAACTTGACAATGAAATCTGTTGTTTCTAACACATATATTATAAAAAGTCTTAAACATAAAAATCACAACAGTTATCCTAGTATGTATTAAAACCTAGCAGCTATTTCTCCTAAATCTAAGTATTATTACATTAAATTTATCTATAGTATTTGCCATGAAAACTCCATTGTTGAAAATCTGGTGTACTTCCCAGAAATAAAAAAGGTAACAAAGGGAACTGAACTACTAGCAACAAGAGAGAGCAAAAACCAAAGTTATCCAGTGTCCATTCTGAAAAAGGTTCGATTGAAGTGAGCTGCTGAAGGAGCAACAGTAGAACAAAGACATTAAAGTGCTGAGTTTCTTCACGGAGCAACACAAGCAGGAGATGACACGCTTCTATCAATAACAAATGCTGCTCATTCTAACAGGCACGGCAGATCTCTGCCAGACAAAACTCACGGTGTCAGTGCTTCTCGTTCTTTCTTTCTTCCTGCCCCTTAGTATGCCGTAGTCCCTGCACTTGGAAATACCTACTGAAAAAATGAATTTCGTACACTGGGCTGTTGTCTTTTGGCTCTGCCTCAGCATGTTTCTCTGGCATTCATTTGTTTAAACACGGTAATCCCTGACAGGGAGCTAAACTTAAGGATATTTTATCAGATACTCGTTTCTTATGGTTTTACTCTCATCCCCCTTCAGAACTTTGAAAATATATTAGTAAGTCTTCCCGTTTGATCCTTGTTCTATATTTAATGAAAGGATTCTGTGCAATTTAATATAATGGAGATTTTAAATCCTTTGGTTTTTACATAACTGTAATAATTACTCCTTGCATGGAAAAATCTTAACTTTAAGTTTATGATGATGGATACAAAGCTGTGGGAATTTCCAAATTTTAATCAGATATCATTTATTATATGTTCAACTATTGATTGTATCCATCAAATTGGGAAAAGTGGGTTCAGAATTTTAATAAGATGTCTATATAGCCCAGATGTTTTCATTTATTTGAAGATCTTTAATGTCTTGTATTCTAAATTTCATTCTGTCGATAACTAGATGGTTTGCAAGCATAACATCTTGTTTTAGACAAGTCTTTTCCACTGATGGCGGTCCATTGCTATCAATCTCAGTTTCCTTAAATATAAAATGAATGGTTTAATCTGACTCAGTGTTTTTCTCACTTTGTGTTTTTTTTTTTAAATTATAGAATAGAGAAGAAGAAGAGAAAAGAACATAGAGAAAAAAGAAAAGAGAAAGGAGAAGAAGAATATAGTGGTAGAGAGAGAAGGTGAAAGAAAGAGAAAGAAAAAAGTGAATGAATAATGACAGAATATGAAGAAGAGTGAAAAAAATAGAAAGACGTGAGAAGGTAAGATAGAAAAGGATCAGAGAAGAAAACGAAAAGAAGAGAAGGTAGAGAAAACAAAAACATAGAAAAAGGGAAGATCTTTTATAGAGAGCATCCCATGTTGTAAACCAAGTATCATCTAACGAAATTTCTGGTTTCTGTTAGATCTGCACGAGTATGTGTGTGCAACATGAGTGCACTGAGTGGTAATGTGAAACAAACTCCTGAGTGTTGGTTTGAAAAAAATGGAAAATCGGGGATCTAGGTTATCCTCAGGTTCCCTTCCAGCCAAAACAGTCTAAGATCCTATAGCTTGATATCATTTATAAGTTAAATTATTTCTTTTCAAAGGATAAATGATAGAAAACAATATATTAAAGAGATCAGAACTACTGATAAAATATACAATCCCAAACTTTCAGAAAGTTAGCTATCATTCAACAAAGAAAGGTCTAAATCAGACTTTCTCAGCCAATTTCTCAGGAAAAAAAACAAAATCTGAAGGGAGGGGGAAAAAAAGTTCTTTCCACACACACTTTCCAGATCAAGTCTGTGAATGCAAATTATGTCTCCCTTAAAGTAAAAAACAAATCTCTCCAATAAATCTTGAGTAAAGTCCTCCTATGTTATAGGCTAAACCATTCCCCCAGAGCCTTGACACTATGGTTTTTGGCTTTCAAGCCTAACCCAGAGAGAATGCTAATCCACACAAGATAACGACCTGCAGTATCTCTGGCCGTGGTTCCTGGGAACTGTGGTTCATCATGTGGTATGTATTTTGTCCTCTGTGAAAAGTTAGGGCATTGACAGGTGTATTTGTGACTCAACCACAGAACAAGGGCTAAGGCAAAGAAGAGTTGAGTCTCTAGAAAATCTCAAATAACACAATAACTCTAACTTGCTTTAAAGTGCTGTGTAACACTATGTTAAATTTAAACCAAATAGAAAATCTGCAGTCTCTTGGTTGTCTATAATTTTTACTTTCATTCATTACAGTTAGTGGACCTTTAGCATTTAGCTGTCATGTTTATAATCAGTGGTTTTTGTACTTACCACCAAGATGCTCTGCACTTGCTCTCACATTTTAAAATGGACTCGCTCCTTTGAAAGTCTCAGACAGAAAATAGTGTAGCTCCTATTTCCTATATTGCCTTCACACACCTAGCTTTCAGTGTTATTACGCAGAGCAGATATTCAGCAAAGGCTGTAAAATTAACTACTTCTTTTTTCTTCATTGATAACTGCCATTTTTTCCTATAGTTTACTACAAGAATAACAAATAGTGAAACAAATTTTTTAAAACCCTACTTCTGGAGGAATAATTTTGGTGTCCTTTCTCGTGTTCTAGCAAGTACTACTTTTCTACTTGATACAATAACTCAAACCATAAATACCACCATCACGTTTAAGGGATATAGCTTCATGTTGATAATGCTAAAATACTTAATCTATAATCAGTTAACATTGATGGTTAAAGTTCCTTATTAAATGAAAAAAATTGAATATTTTACATAGTATGATTATTTTTCAAAGGTATCTCTTAACAAACTTTGAGTTTTTTAAAGGAACAAACATTATCTTTTCTACCCCAGCAATTCCAGTTCAATACCACAGTACCAAGGGACTTAATAAGTATCTAAATAATTTAATTAAATCTATCATTCTTATGATTTCTGATTTTAATATAAGAAGGAATTATAGAAGTTATAACACTAGAAAAAGAGCCAGAAAGTAAACTGAGCTTATAAAAATCATCTCCTTTACCATTTCTTTTTGAAGCTTCCTCCAAGGAACCATAGTATTACTGACTTTTCAAAAACTAAAGTTCAAAAATACTGAATGATGAACTTTACAGAATTAAAAGCAGATTAAATTAAATTAAATTGCAATTAGATTTAAGGAGACAATACTTGCAAAGGATTTGTAAAAGTTCCTTGTATAGGGGTAGGCATTTTGGGACTGCCCACATCCCATATCAGAATGCCTAGGTTTGATTCCCGGCTCTAACTCTCTGATTCTAGCTTCTGGCTAAGGCAGATCCTGGGAAGCAGCTATGATGGCTAAAGTAATTGAGCTCCTGTCACCCATGTAGGAGTCGTGGGTTGATTCTCCAGCTCCCTGCTTCAGATTTAACAAAGACATGCCCACTGCAGGCATATGGGGAGTGAACCAGCAGATGGGAACATCTTTCTCACTCTCTCTCTCTCTCTCTCTCTCTCTCTTTCACACACACACACACACACACACACATATAAATAAAAAAAGGAAGGAAGGAAGGAAGGAAAGCAGGCAGGCAGGAAGGAAGAAATTTGAAAATCCCTAGTATATAATAAGTACTCAATACTACCTAATGTACTATCTACATATTTAAGTATGTTTTGGAATACAAATTATTCACAAATTTAGAGACAGAAGTGAAGTCCAGTTTAATATAAATGCATTTACAGTCCTATTCTTTCTAACCACTTTAATTAATATTAGAGTCAATCCAAGCTAAAATGATTTTTTTATGAATCATGTTTCGGCCGCATATTTCATCCAGATTGCTAACTTTTATCAAATAGGTCGAGCAGTCAATTTACCAGCAAACATATCTCCAAACCGGATAGACTGTACCTCCATCAGATGAACAGTGCCTAAGAAATTCAACAAAGCAACTCAAGTATTTACCACACTATTTAACTCATGAGCTAGATGTATTTGTACAATTTGCTTCATATTTTTGCTTGAAAATACATAAACAAGACTAGTGTCTGCAAATACTAGATGATAGAATAAAAAAGGGAGAGAACGAACCAACATGGGAAGCGAGATACACAGCAGACCCATAGAATGGCAGATGTCCTAAACAGCACTCTGGCCTCAGAATCAGCCCTTAAGGCAAGCAGATCTGGCTGAAAAGCCCATGAGAGTATTACAGGCATGGAAAGCCAAAACACTTTGGCAAAAAAAAAAAAAAAAAAGAAAGAAAGAAAGAAAGAAAGAAAGAAAGAAAGACACACCTAAATGAAAGATCTCCACGAGTGAGATCCCAGTGAAAAGAACAGGTCATCAAAGAAGGAGGTACCTTTCGCTGAAGGGAGGAGAGAACTTCCACTTTGACCATGGCCTTGTCTAAATAAGATCAGAGTCAGTGAACTCTGGGGGCTTCCATAGCCTTGGCGACTCATGACAAGAGCCTAGGGTGATTACTGATGCCATAAACAAGAGTGTCAATTTGTTAAGTCAACAACAGGAGTCACTGTGCACTTACTCCTCATGTAGGATCTCTGTCCTTAATGTGCTGTACATTGTGATTTAATGCTATAACTAGTACTGAAATAGTACTTTTCACTTTGTGTTTCTATGGGGGTGCAAACTGTTGAAATCTTTACTTAATATATGCTAAACTGATCTTCTGTATATAAAGAGAATTGAAAATGAATCTTGATGTGAATGGAAGGGGGGAGGGAGAGGGAAAGGGGAGGGTTGCAGGTGGGAGGGAAGTTATGGGGGGGGGGGGGGCATTGTAATCCATAAGCTGTACTTTGGAAATTTATATTCATTAAGTAAAAGTTAAAAAAAAAAGAACTGAAAAAAAAAGAAATACAAAGAAAAAAGAATAATTGTGAATGTCTCTGTTTTTGTGTTTTTGAAATAATTTAAGATTCCAATCAATTCATCAACATTCACTGAGTATTCACCATGACCAAGGCAACAAGCAAATTTTGTTAGGAATATAAAAATGAGTATTATCTCTGTCTTCTTGGAGGCTATGATCTCATAGGAGGGCCAAGACATGTACAAATACCTGAAACACAGTGCAAGTAGTAAGTGCTACTAAAAAAGCACAACTCAAAAAAGAAAAACAGGTAATTTTGATTGGGGCAGAGGACAAAGGTGCTGTTGATCAGTGAAGCCTCCACAGAACTAGGCTTTAAGGAAATTCTGGGCTTTTGGAAGGCAAAGATGAATGTAAGGAAAAAAAGTCTGGTCATTCTAAGTAGAAAAAGTCATATGGCAACTGATTTGGAAATGGACAAGTACGGTTATACTGAGAAGATCACACACATATAAATATATTACCTATTGAGTAAAGAGTAAAGCTAGAAATAAGAATAGAAGCTATATTATGTAGTTTTGAAATGAACTCAAGCTAAGACTCTGAATTGTGAAAACCACCCATAAACTGACCTTCTGAAATGTACATTTCCCGGTGTTAACTTCTCCTTTGCATTCTTCTCTTGTCTTTCTTGCTAGCCTACCAAACATGTACATCAGGATCTCCAATAAGTATTTCACCTTAACAATTCAACACAAAGCTTTGATATTCTCCTGCATTCCTAGCCCATCATCCTTATTGATATCTGTTCTTACATTTTTACCAGTGACTGTCCACTCCAATCTCCTGGTTGATTATGTAAAAATCCCTGAAGTCACCCTTACTTTATTTTTCCCCTTCCAAATCTCTTTGTCACAATATATCTAGCATCTTACTACTTATTTTATTTACCTTTTTTCCCAACTTACTATTTTATTTATTTTTGGGGGAGATAACATATTTTTAGTATATATTATAGTCAAAGGCTTATTGGCTCCACTAAATAAAGAGTTCAACAAATAAAAAGTAAAAAGACCCAGGGTAAAGGAGGAAAACTGGCATGGACAACAAACAATAATCAGACAAAAAGATGTTCAACTTCTCTCATACAAATGCAAATTTTAAAATAGTCACAAAATCATTAAAACTATAGTAGTATATAATTCCTATCAATGTGACACAATTTTAAAACAAAATTTGACGAAACTTTGCATTTGCAGCAAAACTAATACACTCTTTTTTCTCTCTCTCTCTTTCTTTCTTCCACAAATAAGAAATAAAATGTGATATTTGTATTTCTGTGTCTGCCTTATTTCACTCAAAGTGATGTCCTCGAGTTCCAACAATTTTTCTGTAAATGATAGTATTTCAGTTTTTTAATAGCTGAATAATGTTAAATTTTCTTTACCCTTGCCTCTTTATGATGGACACCTTGGTTGATTCCACATTTTGGCTACTAGTGCTGCTATAAACATGGTGGTGCAAGTACCTCTGTGGTACAATGTATTCATGACTTTTGGTTATATAACCAATAGTGGGATTGCTGGATCATATGGAATGTATTTCTAGTTTTTAAAAGAAACCTCCACAGGGTTTTTTTTTTAAGATTTATTTATTTATTTGAAAGTCAGAATCTCACAGAGAGAGAAGGAGAGGCCGGAGGGGGGGGTGGTCTTCCAACCACTGGCCTACTCCACAAACTGGCTGCAATGGCTGGAGCCACGCCGATCCAAAGCCAGGAGCCAGGAGCCTCCTCCAAGTCTCCCACGTGGGTACAGGGGGCCCATGGACTTGGGTCATCCTCCAATGCTCTCCCAGGCCACATCAGAGAGCCAGATCAGAAGTGGAGCAGCCGGGACTCAAACCAGCGTCCACATGGGATAACGGCACTGCAGGCGGCGTCCCCACCCACTAACCACATGGAAGGCCCCCTCCATAGGGATTTAACGGTGACTTCACTAACTTACATTCCCACCAACAAGTGTATCAGAGTTCCCCTTTCTCCACATCCTCTCCAGCATTTGTTGCTCTCTGTCTTTTGGATAATAGTCATTGTTGAGAGACTTGGAATTCTAGAACCATAGTGAAATGATTTCAGGAGAGGGAGAAAGGTGGAAGATGAGTTCATAAAATGTGATGGAGTCATGCAAGCACCAGATTTAGTGGATTAGTGGATGGGGATGAGTTGGGAGTTTTGGGCTTCATGAGATGACCAGCATGGACAGAGATATAGACCATAACAGAAGACTTCTAATGAGTATGAGGTAGGGGCTGAAAGAGAAGCTGTAAGTATTGAGAGGAGGAAAATTATTCTTTCAGACTTGATGTTTATGCTTTCTTTTTTCTTGAAACTTGGAAGATTGGGGTGGGAATTGATTTGAGTATATCTACTCTGCTGAACTGAGAATTGTGACTTTAAGCTGATGAATAAGATATTGTTTTTGAGCTACATTCTTTGAAATGGGATCCTTATTTTGTTTATTTTTCTTTAACACTTTCTCTACAGCATTTCTGTAGCCCTTCTGCAAAAAGACTGAATTTATATGTTCTACATAAGACCCATCCCCAGTACAGACCCAAGATGAAATCTCAGCTACAATTGAGTTAAATCTTGGCATATGCTGCAGCCACCTTGTTCCCTCTATCACTTGACATTACCTCTATCTTACTACTTATTACTACTTCCCTTTCCTCCAAGTTACTAACATTTTTTTTGCTTAAATAGACTTTGTAATGATCTCACTGCTTCTACCCTTTCCCACTTCGGTCTCAGATCATATCATACTTTTCAAAGATCTCCCATCCCACTTGAAGACCAAAGTTCTTAGAATGGCATAGAAGACATTCAGTGTTGTCATTTCCTAACCCATGTGAGCCTCTTGATGTTCTTTAAATACAGCTGGCTTGCTCCTACCTTGTAAGTCTTTGCATCTGCTCCAAGAGTCTTTCTTCCGTTAGTCACATGACTTGCTTCCTCTTTGTTCCAATGTTGCCTTTTTCATTAAGCTCTTAGCCAAACACCTTATTTAAAATTGCAGTATCTCCTCTCCCCCAATCTTCCCCCTTTCCTGTTGCTTCTCCATTGTAGTTCTCAGCATGCTATAATTTTACTGATCTAAGCTATTGTCTGCCTCCTCTCAAGGAAATGTAAATTTAGCAGGGCAGAGATTATTGTAGACTACCACATCCCAAACACCAGAAAAGAGTGTCAGAAACATAAATCCTTAATTAAAAGTTAAGTAAGTCAAAACCATAGAAAATAGAAGAGCTTTGGAAACTTCTAAACAGAAGAGAAGCACAGGGACTGGCACGGCAGCAGGGCAGGTAAAGCCACCACCTGTAGTGCTGTCATCCCATAAGGGCACAGATTTGAGTCCCCACGGCTCCACTTCCCATCCAGCTCCCTGCTAATGAGCCTGGGAAAGCAGCAGAGGATGGCCCAAGTGCTTGGGCCCCTGCACCCATGTGGAAGAACCAAAAGAATCTCCTGGCTCCTGACTTTGGATCAGCCCACCATTGCAGCCATTTGGGAAGTGAATCAGTGGATGAAAGACACCTCTCTGTCTCTGCCGCTGCCTCTCTGTAGCTCTGTTTTTCGAATAAATTAAAAAAAAAAAAAAAGAGGAGAGAAGGACAATAGGTGCATTTCAGGAATACTCTAGAATGGATATGTAGAGGGAAATGGAAGGAGTTACACTGAAGGTTAGGAGATAATTTAACAGCCCATTTCCGCAGTGTGGGCATGAGATGATGATAACTTTACTCATGTTAGCAATGATTGGAACAAAAGACAGATAAAAGGAATGAGGCATTTTGAAGTAAATGAGAACTGTAAATTCAATCATGCATGCAGGAAAAGAAGGTATCAAACATGAATTGGAGTAGTGATGTCAATCATAAGAACAAAAATATAAAAGCAGAGGTAGACTTGAAATGAAATAATATTGTCATTTTGCATAACATCCAAAATAATAAAAGCAAACAAGCTTAACCTAATTAATTTGTCAGAAAGGGTCTTAGACTAGAATTTTCTTGGACTCCCATGTTCAGATGAACTCCAAATTGAGAACAAAGATGAACTTACTCTTTAAGTGGCTTGGTATGTGTTGTTGCTCCTAAAACATTATTTATTACGAAATGATGTATTTCTGTGTAGAAGACAAGGATGCTAAGGAAAAGCCCCTTGGAGGAAATGGCTTTCACTTATTTCTTCTTCTAGCCACTCTTTATTTCACATTCTCAGTAAAGATACCACCTCCTTTGCTTGAGAGTTCTATCATCATGTTTGTCTCCAGGCTTAGACACTTTTAGGAGTTATCTAAACACTTGTGGAAACAGTTAAGCAGGCAGATATTGTGTTTTTCCTGCTACAATTGCTAACAGCATATGAAACATCTGATTTATTCATAAAGACCACTTTGATAGTCAAATGTAATTGAAAGAGTCATTTGTCAGCAGTTCATCATTACAATTAAATCAGGTCTCCCCATCTTGTTTGTTGTACCACACAGTGCCTATCATATAGAGTAGACTGTTGTGTCCATGACATTGTGTGGAATTGTGCCAAGAACCATGTTTGAGGATTTACTGGTTTTCTTATGTTCAAAATTCAAAATATAGACTTGGAATATTTTGGGGGATTTTTAAAACATATGATTGTGGAAAACCTGCAATCAAGTCATTTATTCTATTGCAGAGACATTTTTATCTTAGTCTTAAAACACAGAAGTTTAGAGTTGGAAGAGACTTTCATTTACAGACAACTCTTCCTTGTAAACACCTCAAATAATTAGTGTGTCCTGCTCTAAAAATATATAAAATTGATAGATCTAAGATGATTATCAAAAGTTTAATATTATAGAATAATTGCCATAAAATACATTTAAATGTCTATTTATACATCATTACCTGCTGAAAAATATATTGAGCATGAAAGGAAATACTCAAAAATTTAAAGATCAGTAGCCAAAAATTAAGATAAAAGGCCAATAGATTATAATACAAATCAAAAGTAGAAAATAATAGAGCTTATAAAATCTTTTTTTAAAAAAATATGGATAGCATAAATAAAGATTTACCTGTAACTGCCTAATAAGCCCTCTAACAATCTGGATTTTCCCAAGAAATTGAGACAAACTGAGGGAATCATAGCTTGAAACACCCACAGAAAAAGTTGAAACAAAGATCTCCTCCATATTTTAAGCAATTCCTATGTAAAGAAAAGGTTCACAGTTTTGCCAAGGATGCTGCTTAGTAAATTGTTTAAATTCCTTCCACTTGAGACAGAAAGGATCCACAGTATATGGGCCTCTCCCCTCCCCCTCTGGTGAATTAATATTCCATGATATACACCACCAATGCTGATGGAAGCACCTCTTTTCAACGAGCAGAGATCAGCAAATGGCTATTTCACAAAGAATAAAAATATACTCTTGTAATTTTAATGTGTGTTTATGTAAAAAAAAGTGGCATATTCATATTAATAACCCTTGCTTAGGGAAAAAATAAAATAGTTGCTAAGCCATGGTGAGTAATTAGCCTTTTAGCATCCCCTTTCTTCAGGAATGCTTCCTCCTGTGCTGGTTCTTTTAAATAGCTCCAGTCCTGGCTGCTTTTGTTGGGCTTGGAAATTGTTCACATATGAGAGAAATTAAGCCCTCATTTAACAGAGACACATGCCTGTCAAGACCGGAGGAACAAAGACTAGTCCCTGGGGCCTGTTCAGCTCCCAGAGGCTGCCACTCATTCTGTTAGCAATGCTTACCCTTTACAGAATGTGTATAAAACCCAATAAATCATTTCATCTGCTGCGCTTAATACACGAGAGCTCTGACCACTTTTCAATGTGTTTTCTCTTTCTTATACAACTTCATAGCTAGTTTAAAAAAAAAAAAAAACACAGACCTCCCATTGTTCATGTTTTCTGATTGCAATAGACTTTTATAGTCAAAAAGGTAATGAGAATATCCCACATAAATGAAGAGCCAGTGTCTCCTCAGGATTCTTCCCAGATACCTTCCCCACAC
The DNA here is from genome assembly GCF_051225735.1 of Oryctolagus cuniculus. NCBI lineage: Eukaryota > Metazoa > Chordata > Mammalia > Lagomorpha > Leporidae > Oryctolagus > Oryctolagus cuniculus. The sequence continues at coordinate 50,107,826 of NC_142867.1, read as the reverse complement.
TTCCTGGCTAATGATTACAGCACTCAGTTTGTGAATTACGAGTACATCTCCTAGCTGCTTTTAAACCCAGCTTAGGAACTAGCCCTGGCGAAACTAAAATGGTAATTGACCAGAATGGGACACACTTGCTGTCCTGCTCATATTCAATAGTTTTTGCCCTCTGTCAAGCACAAAGGCAACATGTTCCACCAGAGTGGAGATTAGAACTACTTCATAACAGCCAGCTCTTTTGTGAAATACCCATCTCAGGAACCCATCTTGAAGAAAATGTGCTGTTCATTTGGGAAAAGACCATACTACTGTTTATGTAGAAACCTCCACACTGTTCTCTACCCACTCCACCTACTACTCCTGGGGAAAAACGTAGAGGCTGTGCTGAAAGACTGAATCCCACACTTTGAAATCCTTCTAATCTATACCTGCAGTTACCCAAAGCAGAGGAGGGAAGGACTGTAGAGGAAATGAATATTTGCCTGTAATTATTAAAATAAATACTTTATTTAAATGTAAAGCACCTGGCTAACCTGCATTGCTTATGTTTATCTTCTCACAGAAACACTGGGAGTTCCAGGCCAGTGACCTCAATCCTCAAGATGCTGTGAACCCCAAAATCATAAAGAAGCTGGTAGCATAAAGAACTTCACCCTGCTCAGCTGTGGGAGAAAAAGCAGATCTGGATTTGATAAGTAAAACCAGATCCATCCAATTGTTATATGGTAAAGGCCTACAATTAATGGGAACCATAAACAGTCCAAGAAGCCAGCATGGCAGTAGTTTCTTCAAAATTGGTTTCACTCATGTCTACTTAGATATTAATCACATGTACAACAGGCACAAATGCTTTGTGCAAATGCAGATAACAGTATATGTGCCTCAGTATAAAAGAAAAAAAATGAAATTGAAGTACATCAGACTCTTTTGCATTGACATTTAAATATCTTACCCACATGATTCATAATTTTTCAAACAATAAGTTATTTTCCTTTTTAAACAACAAATTACATCCTGCAGGTCTTAGCAGACATTGATGTCAGAACATGATAGTACGACAAAGTTAATTAAATAACACTTGAAAAAACAAAGTTTATTTTTAAAAAATCACATTAAGGTGAACTGCCTAATAAGGACATGGATTTGCTTAAATAAAACATTATATGGTTCTGTTTTAGATTCATCCCTAAAGCCCTGAAAGATATTAGAATTTTAGTGAGTAATTACCCTATTTACTTCAAACAAAATGGGAGGAAATCTGAAAACATATTAAGCTCTACCACAGATCAAAAATGAAATTCTCTCATTTTTTATCTTGCAACCCAACAAACAAATCGTAGTTGGAAAATTTAATGGGACTAGAAGATGAAACTTAACTAGTTAGAAGTGACGGAATGGCCAAAAGCATATGGACATCAATGTTATCCTTCAAGCAGGAAACCCACCTCCAGAAAGAAAAACCAAGAAGTCTCCCCTTGACAACTTGTCAAGGGGAACTTGAACTGCACTCAGCACTACCCCCACCATTCGACAAGGTTCTAGCCACTTAACACATCTCTTTTCAAATGAAAATGCAACACTTCGGGTGAAAACAAGAGACTGGGAAAAGGTGTTATATACTATATATGCCACTGACATAATATTTCAATAGGATATGCTGTAATTTCCTGCAATTAATACCTTAGCAAAGCAATAAGGATTTTTCCCCAAAAAATTACATTTACTATTTTACTTGCAACACTAAAATTAAGTTTGTGTCACCCTTTCCATTTTACAGCCCTAATGCCAAGAGTCTGTTATTGGCTGCAGCCTGAAAGCAAGCATTTACAGGCCCTCCTCCTAAATGTATTTTTCTAAAAGTCCCCTGTAGTCATCATTTTATGTGGCAAGCATTATAAGCTATCACAATACTTCACAAAGGCAATATGAATTTGATCTCATAACTCTAAACCCTTCGATGGATTAAAAAGCAAACATTCCTCCTAAATGGACATGGCATATGTTGTGGACAAAGTTAAAATCTGCCTTCAAGCTTTGTAGGTAAGACACTGCTTTTCATTCTCTAAGAGTCTATTTCTGTCATCTAGAATGAGAGGCCAGTGTTGCAAGGAACTTAAGCCACAATCCTGAACAAGAGCCTTGTTCTATGTACATGAAAAATGAGAATCAAGAGAGAAGAATCTTTTGCCAGGCGACATGCAGTTACGAGAACAAAGACAAACCAGAGACATCTTGAGTCCAAATCTATTCTTTCTGCCTCTAATCTAATCGTCTTCCTGTCATTGCTCTGATACTATTTTGTCTCCAACATGGAGATGTGTATCTTCCATAGGAGAGGGAAGAACAAGTGCTGGGAAGAGTAGATCAGTAGTTACCACCATGCCTTCCTTCTCTTGACCTGGGCTCAGAATTGGCCTCCTCAAGCGAAAGAGATTAATTCAGTGTTCAAGACCATGTTGTTTGAGCAAATAAGGAGGAGTTAGAAATATGTGTAGAGATCAGTACAACAGAGTGACAACACTGGAATGATCTATACCTGCATATTTTTCCAGCTATCTGGAGATTTGGTTGTATTTTGTTAACTGGACACTCTATTTGATCAATCACATGTATGGCAGTTAATTCCAAAGATCTGGTCATTACAATCTGTTCTGGGGTGATCACAAGGTAAGTAGATGTTTAGTCCTTTTTAAAAGTGAAATAATAATGGTAATAATATTTTTGATTTTAAAATCAATGCACTCTTTTCCAGTCCTTTTCTCAAAGACTATTTTATATAGTTGAGAAAATACTGTATTACAAGGATTTTTTCCCATTTAATGTCATATTGTCAATATTAGTCCAAAAATTAACAATTACTTGTAAACATCATTTTTAGCAGTCTATGACAGACCATCAAGTGGGCACATGACAATTAATTTAATAATTTTCTTATTTTTAAAATCATGATTATTTCAGTGTACCCTTAAAGATGTTTTAAGGAGCCAGCACTGTGGCATAGCAGGTAAAGCCGCCACCTGCAGTGCCAGCATCCCATATGGGCACCAGTTCGTTTCCCAACTGCTCCACTTCCGATCCAACTCTCTGCTATGGCCTGGGAAAGCAGTAGAAGATGGCCCAAGTCCTTGGGCCTCTGCACCCATGTGGGAGACCTGGAAGAAGCTCCTGGCTCCTGACTTCGGATCGGTGCAGCTCTGGCCGTTGCGGCCATCTGGGGAGTGAACCAGCAGATGGAAGACCTCTCTTTCTCTCTCTCTGTCTCTCTGTAACTCTGCCTTTCAAATAAATAAATAAATCTTTAAAAAATATATATGTTTTAAATTTTCAGATTAGTTTAGAATATACAAAACAGAAATTGTGAAGTAGTACAGAGTTCCTGTATATCCACACCTGCCCTCCTCTATTATAAACCTAAGTATGATTGATATGTTTGTCACAATTAATTAACCACAACCAGCTTTCCAGTTTGTTGTTGTTATTCAGACTTCTTCTATCCCTTGTATCCATCCTAGACTCTAGTAATCAGCATTCTGTGTACAGTTTATTTTTTATTCTCCCGCTTATGAGGGAGAACATGCAATATTTGGCTTTCTGTGTCTGGCATATTTCACTCAGTAGGATGCCACTAACATTTTTCTTATGCAAAAGCAATATGAGGGTGTTTCAAAAAGTTTATGGAAAATTGGATTAAAAGATAATGTGCATTTCCTGCAAACACTTTGCAGAGACACCATAGGTGTTAGGAAAAAAAAATTAAATAAACCTATACTAAAACAAGAATTACTAGTTTAACTGTAAATCTAATTTTAACATTGTATTCTTTTAACTTTTAACATTGTATTCTTAACTACTTGATAAACATAACATTCTAACAAATCAGAATCTCGACAATCAGGGCCCAGTCTTACTGAGAAGGAAAGATACGAAGGTCAAAGTTCTAAACACAGAGTTCAGATTACTTCTACCAGTGATCTCAACTCTCTCTCCCACAAGGGATCCCTCGGAGGTTATGAGTGTCAAGGATATACTCTCATCCTAAGATGGAATCCATGAGAGGGCTCTCAGAGACCAGTAGATCTGAATATCCATTAAATCAGAAATCTTGACAAACAGCTATTGTGAGAATGCCAATTTCAAGAGCCTAAATTTATTTTCTTTGCCTTAGTTTCCATAAATATTCCAGCAATGATCTGGAATTCTACCAATGGCAAAGTACATGTTGGTTCCATCATTGTAGAACTGACCTGGCCTACCCAATCTTCTGGGACTAACATCTGGCTAGAATCTAACAATGAATCCCACTAACTCATTTGTGTCTCTGGATTTTTCTATTGACCAAGAATTAACAGGTTACCTAATGGTGTGTCCATTCCATCTTGCCCTGACACATAAGCTCTAGAAACCTGAGTCTCCAGAAAGTGTTACAAGGAACTGCTGAGAGTAAGGCAAAGAGAAAAGCATGAAATTCGTTTTCCCTTTTCCTTTTCTCAAACCACAGTCATTCATCACCAAATAGGCCATAGCTTTCTATTCACATGCACTCTCCTCTTTGATCTTCTGCAACCAAGCTCATTCTACCAATATGTCCACGTTGATTCTTTCAAATCCCAGCCTCCAGCTAAGAAACTGATAATCTTGGAGCCATTATCACACTTCATGGTGCTCAGTGAAGTACAAGCCAGGAAGAAATAGGGGTTAAGAGCCACAAAATGAAATAAAGCCCTCTAAGACAAACAAATACCGGAACTAAGAGCTGGAGATCCATACTCTTCAAGTTTCAGGTCTCTGCTATCTTAGGTTCTGTTTAGTTATATGAGGGATCTTTAAATGTCCATGGAAAATGCATACTGTTATAAAATTATGCAAGTATTTTCATTTTTGCATCAAAATAAACATTTTTCAATTCCATTTTCCATGAATTTTTGAAGTGCCATGTCACCAATCCTAAAGTGCTATATATTTAAGTAATTCTCTACAGAATGACTTCTGCCACATTATCCTTAAGAAACATCAACCTAGGACTTAACTATATCTTTTACTGAGTTACGCTGCACGTAACTCCATTTGCGTAATGAGGTCCTGACCTTATTACAACTTTAGAAAAGAGTCAAAATTATTAATCAACTGAAATGAAATATAGTTTTCTTAATTTTTTTCTCTTTTCTTATTTATATTCCAACATACACAACATAAGAATATATAAAGAGGGGCCAGTGCTGTGGTGTAGTAAGTTAAGCTTCCGCCTGCTGTGCTGGCATCCCATATAGGTGTCAGTTTGTGTCCTGGCTGTTCCTCTTGCAATCCAGCTCTCTACTAATGATCTGGGAAGGCAGTGGAAGATGGTCCAAATGTCTGGGCTCCTATATCCATGTGGGAGATCCAGAAGAAGCTCCAGGCTTCTGGCTTCAGATCAGTCCAGCTCTGGAAGTTGCAGCCATTTGGGGACTGAACCAGCTGATGGAGACCTCTCTGTCTCTCCCCCCTCTCTCTGTAACTCTGCATCTCAAATAAATAAATAAATGAATAAATAAATATTTTTAAAACATAAATAAACAGAAAGAAGGGGCAATAGATGATGCTTATTGGACAACAAAATAGGCCTGGTCTGTTGCAATTCTTTAGAATCATTTGTCCATTTTGTTGACAGCCCAGCTGAGAGCCCTGTTTGCCCTAATTTTGGCCACTGCACAAACCTCTTCTGCAGACATTTTAAAAGAAAAAGCCTCCACTGAAATCTATATGTAGCATGATCTGACTGCGGATGGACCCTATGCTTTATTCTGAAGCCTGAATTTCTTAACTTTCATTGTTTAATGTTACAACTGTAGCATTTTCTTAATGAATCGAGTGGTGGGTAAAATTAATTCAATGTCTCACAGGAGACATGACACCTTTTGCATCATTTATTTTATTTTGAACAAGTAAAAATATCTATCTGTAACATTAATAACTTTGAGTGGGAGTTACTATAAGTGAATTAAAAATGGTTATGTCAGTGCATCCTTTCCACATTTAAAAGATATTTCCCTGTGCTATATCAAGTGTCACACAGTATATCAATTTTTATTTCCCATCTCTCAAGTCTGGTATGCATACTGTTTAACTTCTTAAATTCTAAGTACAGACATAATTCACAAAAGCTAGGCAAATGCTTGACTTACAGGAGATGGCATCCATAAGATTTATATGAACAACTTCACTTTAAACAAGAAGGACTTTTGCATTCTGTGCTGCTACATCACACAAGTTCATTTGTGTTTAAAAAGCTATAAAATAAATTGGAAAGGTTCATTTACTATCCTTCCAACTTCACAAGCACGATCGATCTAATAGCAAAGCCCATTTTAGTGTGAAAGGTGAAAACCTGACCCTGTTTTTCCAGAATAAAATGTCATGCTCCTTTTTGTACAATCCCTAGGCAGCTCTGTCTAATTCTCAGTCAGCCATTTCCAAGTGCCTGATAAACCTTACTCTCCACTCACTGACAATTGAAATAGCTCTCATTTGGCCGCCAAAGAAAATTGTTGCTCTTTCTTTTCATCTAGATTATCATGGTGATAATAATTGATTATAGTGCACACATGTTGATTATCTTATATTCACATCACTAATTTGCGGGTTCTAAATATGTATGTGCATATAGATGCAAACACATGTATACATGCACATACTGACTATGCACAAGTACGTTACTCTATTAGGGACGCTGGAATTATTCCTAAACCTACTTACACAGGAACAAGCACCACCAGCAATGAGAGTCATAATGATAGACATTATGTATTGAGAAGTAACTAGGGGATTTATGCAATTATTTCTAATCATAAACTACTGTACAATTGTCCATCTATAGGAATTAGGAAATGCAGGATCAAAGACATTTAGTAACTTTTCTCATAGGTAATAAGGAGCAAAACAGACCACAGAGGAACTAAGTGGTAGACTAAAATTTAAATCTTGATTTATTTGTCTCGAAAATTTGTGCTGGTACCACAAAAATGTGAAATTATATATACTCCAACACAACACGTATTACTCTCTGTATTTCCTATTTATATGTATGTATACATATAAATGTATATATATAATAAAATGTATACATATTTATATGTATACATATAAATATATTTTATATATGATTATATTCCTCACATATGTCCACATGTGCTCAAGTCATTTGGAATTTTTTTTTTATTTTTATTTTTTGACAGGCAGAGTGGACAGTGAGAGAGAGAGACAGAGAGAAAGGTCTTCCTTTTGCTGTTGGTTCACCCTCCAATGGCCGCCACAGCCGGCGCGCTGCGGCTGGCGCACCACGCAGGAGCCAGGTGCTTCTCCTGGTTTCCTATGGGGTGCAGGGCCCAAGCACTTGGGCCATCCTCCACTGCACTCCCGGGCCACAGCAGAGAGCTGGCCTGGAAGAGGGGCAACTGGGACAGAATCCGGCGCCCTGACCGGGACTAGAACCCGGTGTGCTGGCGCCGCAAGGCGGAGGATTAGCCTAGTGAGCCATGGCGCCGGCCGTCATTTGGAATTTTTAAAAATGCTTTCACAGAAATCACAGGTTAGGGACATGCCTTTGGCCTAGTGATTAAGGTACACACATCCCAGAATGGAATCTGATCCCAGCTCCAGCTCCTGATTCCAACTTCTCTTTAATATGTACCTTGGGCAGCAGCACGTGATTGCTCAGGTGCCTGGGTATCTGCTGTAACCCATACGGGATGTTGTTTCAGGCTCCTGGCTTTGGCCTGGCCCAGTACTGGCTATCAGAGGGATTTGGGGAGTGAACCAGCAGATGCAAGAAATCTCTTTGTGCTTTTCAATTTATCTCCGTTGTTCTGCTTTCGAGTAGATGAAAAATCAATAAATAAGCTTTCTCTTTTAAAAGAAGTCCATGCCCCAGATCAGTATATCTGAGTTTGTCCTGTCTCTGGCTTCTGACTTCAGATTTCTGCCTATGAAGATCCTGAAGAACAGCAAATGGCTCAAGAAAATGGGTTCCTGGAACCTACATGGGAGACCTGGATTGAGTTCCTGACTCCCTGTTTTGGCTCTTGTTCAGCCCTGCCTGTTCTGGTATTTGGGGAGTAAACTAGTATATGAGCAATATTTCTTTTCTCTCTCTCTCTCCCCTCGCACCCTACCCTATCTTTCCCTGCCTCTCAATAAATATTTTTAAAAGATTTTATTTTCTAAATGTTTTATTTTTGTAAGACCATGTTTTAGGAGTTTTTTTTATGCACATTCTCCTAAAGATACAGATCATCTGATATAAACACATTCTTGTGTTGTCAGTACACACACACACAAAATTATTAGGAAAACTAAGTAAATGTATTGAAATTGTTTAAACCATTGTCCATCAAAAGATTTCTAGTTAGCAAATAAAGTAGCTGTTACTAAATCCAAAAGTATATTTTAACTTCTCAATAATTACTTTGTAAGTTATATTCCAACCCACAGTCTGAATGGGTGGATGGATGGCTGGATAGGTAGATAAATTCTATCTAAACGAATTAGAGTTCATATTTAATTATTTAATCTGCAGCATCCTTATCGATCAGCATTTCTTACCCCTGATATCCACTAGAATCATATAGAAAGCTTTCAATAGTCCCCCTGCTAGGACTGCACTCCAGACCAGTTAAGTCAGAATCTTTGGAATGGGAACAAGGCATTGGAGACTTTCAGGTGACTGGAAGGCACAATGAAGGTTGGGGACCACTGGCATCAAATATTGTCATTTACTGCTTACTTTCATCAGATGGAGAGATAGCTTTTAAAGTTACTAATATGAAAGGTGACTGATCTGCAATATAGAGAAGTGCCATTTTAAAGCTCTCATAAAGTAATATAATTAGCTAGTAGAAGCTTCTGTGTAAATACCAGAAGAATCATTCAGCCATTAGTGCATCTCATAGTTCACTACAGAAGGAGCCCAGCTACACTTTTTACTTTGTTTCTTGTGGAGATACACCAATAGTTGTGGTAGTCTGGGATATAAACTGAAAACAAATTTTCGATTTTTTTCCCATTTAAGGATAAAAAGAATACAATAAATGATTATTTTCCACATTTTATAAACTAGCAAACTAAAGTACAATATGATTTATTCAATTCACAAGAAGGGAAAATAAAGACCAATAAAGACCCAAGACAGAATAATCCGAAGAGTGCTAGGTGAGGAGTCAAAACCTTGGGTCCCACCCATGACTCTTACAATGTTTAGCCTTTCAAGCTTGGATAACTTTATGTTATACCTCAGTCTCTTCACGTAAAGTGAAGGATTTGGGCTAAATTAAGAGTTCCAAGATTTGTATATCATAGACCAGTAAAATTTCAAAGGATGGGGCAGACACTGTGGCGCAGCAGGTTAACGCCCTGTCCTGACGTGCCAGCATCCCATATGGGCACTGGTTCGAGTCCTGACTGCTCCTCTTCCGATACAGCTCTCTGCTATGTCCTGGGATAGCAGTAAAAGATGGCCCAAATCCTTGGGCCCCTGCACCCACGTGGAAGACCCAGAAGAAGCTCCTGGCTCCTGGCTTCAGATTGGCGCGGCTCCGGCCGTTGTGGCCAACTGGGAGTGGACCAGCAGATGGAAGACCTCTCTCTCTGTCTCTACCTCTCTCTGTAACTCTGTCTTTCAAATAAATAAAATAAAATCTTTTAAAAAAATTTTCAAAGGAAAACAAAATGAAGACATATATATTTAAGAACATTTTATTTTACCAAATAAAATGATGGGAAGACAAAGAAGCAAAGCACATGCCATGTGTTATCACCATTACTTCATAAAGAGAAAGAGCATTTTAATTCCAAAAAAGGTGGGGAAAACATCCTCTGAGGGTGATACTTAAATTCAGTTTTGGAATAGACTCCCTAAACTGTCCCTCAACAGGAATAGCTACATACCCTTCCTCTAACTAGTGAATGAGAATCATGCAGACCAATAGATGATATTTCCAAGTTTAACATTTTGTGAAAGTGGTAGCAAGGTGAAGGGGGAATATTTAAAACATGTTGGTGTTGTCCCCTTCCCATAGCCAAATACCCAACCAGTATTTGCTTAAGATCTTTATTTGATTTTTCTTATTTTTTCTTTAAATACAATTATTTCAAAGTAAACTTTAAATCACTACTACTACTTCAAGTAGAAAGCTAAAATTACTTTTCATAAGAAGATAACCAGATAGCCATGAAGTTTTCATTTTTGTAAATTGTAGCTAAATGCTATTGCCTCCAAGGTTCTGAGACCATGATTTTCTTTCTGTCTCTCTCTCTCTCTCATTCTCTCAGAGAGAATATTTAAAAACTAAAGTTAAACTGAACCCTCAATGTAAAGAGAAGGATTTTAAAAAATAGAAGAGAGTCACTTTTTCCCTTGGAGATTGATTGGCATTATATACTATCACCTGCTGGCAGCACATAGGCCATTTGCTTCATTCATTTGCACCCCCACCCTGCTGGTCTGAAAAGGTAAGACAGTCTCCCTCTTAACTCTCTGAAAGAAGCAGACAGTGGTTTCCCTGAATTCTTAGTGTCACCGACTTGGGAGAGGACTGGGGGCATGGGGTCTGAGAGATAGGCACATGCAGGTATGATACAGTTGAAGAATCTGAAGCATAAAGCATGAAAAGCATAGATTCTCCTTCAGGTTTTGGTTAGCTGAATGAGATCTTTGTCCTAAGGCCATGTTTGGAAAAAGAGATAGCAATCTGATTAATATTTCCATATAGTTGCTCATGGGATTTGGTCAGGACTCACATTTCTAGATCCATTCCACCTTTAACAAACAGTCTAGCATAATTAATGTGCAGCTGAAATCCACAACCAAAAAATTCATAATTGTAGCTCTTATGTCCCTTGCTATTCATAAATTGTAGCAGTTTTACCTATTCTTTATAATCCAGAAACATTATTATTAAAGTGGTTGAAGCAGGCTATAGAGCATCTATCATTACTTAAAAAGTTAATTAGATTACAAAAAAAGAGAAATGATTAGATTTGCATTTTTATCTTGATTTTAAACTTCCAAAGACAATCACAACAGGCTGCCTGTGGGCAATTAAAAGCAGCATACAGCACAGAATAGAGAGGAGAGAGGTTCTGTTTTTCCTGGCTAATTCATGATTGAAGATAGAATTACAAAATATTTTAAGGGCTTGCTGAAGTTAGGGGCTAATCCTAGACTTCTAAGCTTTGTTTATAACCCTGATATCATTGCAAGAGAGTATCAGATTCATATACAGTGCCAATAGAAGTATTAAATTACTTTCAATGGGTTTATTTGGTCCTTTTCAGAGGCTGTTGGAAGGAGATTCATTACCTGATCAATAACACACAAAAAAGGACTATTTGCTAGAGCCAAAACAGAAGCACTATAATTGCCTTTTGTTTATCAATATGAAATACAATTAACAAAGAGATATAAGCCAAGACAGAGGGACTACATAAGACTGAAAACCAGTTCCTTATGTCCCCCAGTTTTCCAGTCATCTCCAATAGACAATAAAAGGAAGGTCCAGCTCTTAAAATTAGAGGTCAATTAGATACTTAACGATGAAGCGTATCTTCAAATATATATATTATTATTATGCTAGCAAAAAAATTAATTAACCAGGTCAAGCAGGCCACAAAGGCTAATGTACAAAGTAATTATTTCTGGTCTTTAGACAACTACTTCTCATAAAAAGGCAGTCCTTTATTCTGCTCAGCAGATACCTGAAATGCCTATAGTTAATCATAGTGACAGAAACAAAAGGCAAATTTTATCTCCTCAAAAGGTGACAGTATATCTCAAATTATTCCATTTAATTGTTTAAGGACAATCATTTCCTTATTCACAACATTAGCATCTTTCTGGTTTCTATGCAAGAAGAAAGGAGAATACATATTTAATGTTGCCCTACCACGCAACAAACACAGTCACACAAAATATAGCAATAGCATGCAGGAATACATAATTGGAATAGAAAACACTATGAATGAAAAATATTAATATACTCTTAAGAACAAAATGAAACTTCAATGAAGCTGAAACATTTGGCGTGGGGAAAGGTAACTAAGTAGCATGTATTACAAATTTTAAAAAAAGAAAGTTTTCAAATAAGACAAAAAGAATCTGCAAAGACCGAGCAATGGCATTTAGTCCAGACCTTCTACAGACTGAGTTTGCCATCTGCCATCTGTTAAATGATGAAAGAGAGTAACAGATATATTAATCATAAAGAAAACAGAGAGTAAACTATTTCAAGTTTCACAATTATACCCAAAAGAGACGTGCATGTATGAATTGACAAATTGCTGGCCCTGAACCAAGAGGCCAACTGCCCACATAAAATCCCAACCAGTCAATCCTTTCATAAGAGACTGCTGTTCAGTCACTGATGTGAGGAGAGGATACTTGCCTGTATGGCACACAATACAAGCTACTTGAATAACTCTAAAACTGGGGTCTGAAGAGACATGAGTAATCGGATAATACCATTCATCCCTGGAAAAGTAAGTTTTTCACAGAGATATTTTAATAATGAGTTGAATTCTTCTGCAAAGAGTAACTTCTAGCTGCAAAAGTGCCATCATTTAAATATGTCCCTATTGGCAAGCTACAGAAATCAAAGAATGTGGTATATTGTGTTTATAAAGAATATCTTCTCTAGATTGAAATCTATGATGTGGGAAAATAAGCTTAGATGAATAAATATATGAATGAATCAAGAAATCAGGATTAATAAAGTATTCTGTTCTACTTATAATGGGTTTTATTAATAATTGATTAAAATACTATACATATGCTTTAATTGTTTACATCTGTGCCATGGATTAAAAGTGAATTTTTTTACCAGTTAACATAACTCATAAATAAAAGGCTTCAAAATATTGGCTAAGATACTATAATACAATAGGTGGGCAAGAGGGAGGATGGAATTACTGCATAAAAATCAATCCCCAAATCTAAGGATTCATATTATTTTTAGCTTTGCTTTCCATAGATTTAATAACAATTTTGCTATTTTCCAACCAGAAATATCAAAAGTATTTAACTCTTTCTGAGCCCCATATCAGAATTATTTATCTGTAACAAATTATAGGAATCATCACTTTACCCAAAGCACAGAGGGATTCAAATTCATTAAGCAAACAGCTTCCTGAAATATCTGTTAATATTAAAGTATTTTATAATCATTTAAAATTGTTACCTTGGTTTTTAAATGGTAAAAAATGGATTCATCAAAAAATACAAAGCGTTTACAAAATCAGTCATCATACTTTTTCTAAGACTAGCTTACATGGTCTTAGAAGTATGTATATCTAATTGTTAGGGGTTCTATATTAGGATAGTTTTAATGATCTGTGACTATCTTGAAGTTGATTATATATCAGTGAACTTGACATCTTTTCATCTGATTGTTATTTATGGCCTTTGCCTGTGTTCCTGCTGAACTAGGGTCTTCTGGCTTTTGGTCTGTTGAACTCTTTCTTCAGTGGAGCAGTAACCCTTTCACTATAATGTAAATTGAAAATATGTTATCTCAACAACAGGCTTTTTAAGTGAAAAAGCAAAAAGTATGTCTTTCAATAATTTAGTTATGATTTACCAAGGCAAAATTATGTTAAAAAGTACACTCAAACTAGCTTGATTGTGATAGCTCTTTCCTGACATACATGTATATTAAAACATCACATTGTACACTGTAAATATAAATACATAATTTCTCTTTGTCAACTACACCTCAATAAACCTAGGAATGTTAAAAACAAAAAAAAATACACTCAAGAAATAAAAACAAATGAATTTATTTGTAGCTACATATATACATTTTGAATGATTGCAAATAAAGTAAGCATGGGGACTGTTAAAATACTTCATCCCTTTTGCTATCTCTAGTGAAAAATGCTGTCTTTTAATTCATTCAAACCATTGAGATTTCCTTTTGTTTCCATTATAATAGACATGTTTGCGTGTGTTGCTAAAAGCAGTTGGATACTTTTCCCTTTCTTTCTATTAAAGCTGCAAATTAAAAAACAAATACTAATTCAGAAGTCAGCATTCTGAACTAGAGGAACAATCTTCAGTGTAACAATCTGATCCTCATGACTTACAGCCAACTGCTGTGGCTTAAATCTTGCTGACTGACCATGTTAACTCATAGGTATTAGAACTCAAGATTTAAAACAAACATAAAGTGAAACAAAAAAAAGTCAAATTTGCTGAAGTTGTCTCTGTATTCATCATTTACTTTTAGAATAGAAGTTAGATTTCTTTTTCAATTTCTTGTTTTATTCTTTGTTCATTTTGATTTTAGATGGAAGAATGGTTCTTTTTTAGTGATAGAAAAAAATTTTGAAGCATCCCTTGAATTTCATATTTCGCTCAAAATGCTTACTAAAATCAGTCCAACAATAACTCTGTCCTAAATTTGATCATGTCTATGACTTGTCAAAAACCATATTCAAAAATATGATTAACTCACTCCCTTTCCAAAAGAAAAAAATAGCTGAAAGTCTGAATAACAAATACCTGCTAGGTAAGTGTCACAGTTGAATAAATCTTGTCTAAGGAATGCTTTTCAGCATTTGAAACATTCGAATGGTCTCATACTGACAAGATATACTGGGAAGCAATGACTCTGGACAGAATCAACCTTAAATACAGGTCTTATTACTTCCTTTTATATTTTAAAAATGTGAATTCATGCTACCTGTATTTCTAAAATGAATGGAACTTACACTGAATATCTATAATTTTATAATTTAAACTGCTGAGATGAAGTGCTGATTAGCTAAAATTTTTAAACATTTATACGATAAGAAATATCCACAAGTTGTAAAAACAATAGACTTCTTTTTTTTTTTTTTTTTTTTTTTTTTTTTTTTTTGACAGGCAGAGTGGACAGTGAGAGAGAGACAGAGAGAGAAAGGTCTTCCTTTGCCGCTGGTTCACCCTCCAATGGCCGCCGCTGCAGCCGGCGCACCGCGCTGATCCTGGCAGGAGCCAGGAGCCAGGTGCTTTTCCTGGTCTCCCATGGGGTGCAGGGCCCAAGCACCTGGGCCATCCTCCACTGCACTCCCTGGCCATAGCAGAGAGCTGGCCTGGAAGAGGGGCAACCGGGACAGAATCCGGCGCCCCAACCGGGACTAGAACCCGGTGTGCCGGCGCCGCAAGGTGGAGGATTAGAACAATAGACTTCTATTAGAAATCTTGAAAAGTTATTTCTATCTTCTCAAATTGCACATTTTAATGAATATCTTAAGATCATGTTCTATCATTTTCTGAAAAAGACATCAATTTCATGTAATCAAATTACAGCTATAAAATCATATGTAATCAATAAATACTTTATAAAAATATTCAGAACTGCTTTACTTGTTATTCATCTCAGGTCTCTAGTAGCACAGGAAAACATCAATTAAGAAACCTAGTCAATACAAACTACACTGGACTAAGAAATAAAATATATTAAAGTGACTAAAAAAAGGTAGTAAAATTATTACTAATAACTATATAGGAATATCTTGGGGAACTTCTTTCATTCTTACTTTACAAATAAAAGAAACAGAGAGAATTAAAGGATCATGTTATTTAACACCTACTGAGTTTTTAGAGAGGAATCTAGAGAAAAATGTAGGAAGCCACAGGCTAAAAATCTTGACCTTAGCAGTAGGGGATACACTGAAAATTTTAATAAGGGCAGAACAAGGGAACACCTGGATAGTTATTTAATTAAGGATCTCAGCATGAGTCATAAAAAGAGATATCAGGATGAGAAATCATTCCAAGATTTAATTGTAAAGGCTGAACGTCAAAATGCCAGAGATTCTAACTCATTTACACTTAGACTCTTTTATTGGGAAATATATAGACTTAAACATGGAATACAGGAGAAGATCAAAACAAATGAACAACAACAGAAAATAAACTTGTCCAAAACCTGCTAGTGATGTTTGCTGGACAAAATGCCAAATTAGGAAAAGAGACTTCTTCAGACATGAAATCAATATCGTAAATGCAGTAACTGTTACCTGGTATACTAAGTAGAATTCACAAAATGAAGCAAGGATCTAAGTAAAAATCACTGCTGTTCATTCATAAGTTAGGAGTTTAAACTGTGATTTTATGCTAATCAAAAATAATGCAGGGGGGTCCAATATTAACTTCAAGAAAAGTAATAATATAATTTGCAATATGCTGGCCCAACTAGCCTATATTAACCATATCAAATATCTAAAGGAATGACAGAAATGAAACCATCCCCTCCCCCTCCCAGACCACTGTAAATGTGATCTATATATTTTAACAATGCCACAAGAAAAAAGAACTTTCTAAATTGTGTTAAAATAACTTAGGACCAAGGTTTTCCTCCTATCCAGACTGTAAGCTCCTTGAAGATAGACTATCATTAATTTTTATATTCCCTTCAGCATCTATAAGGAATGTAATTAATATATATTTATTAAGGAACAAATTAATAATGAAGAACATTTCCTCAGATTCCTCTCAAGATTGGCCCCATCAGTCCTAACGACCACACAAAAGTATGTTTTTCACCCTTGTCTACAATCTTGAAGAACAGTGGTTTTTCTACTTACTACTTTGTTGAATTCTTTCTTTGGTGGAGTGTCAAGCATGTGATTATAAAATACACTAAAAGTATGTAATTGTAAAAATTAAAAGAAAAAAATAAGAAAGAAGGAGGGAGGTTGGAGTGTGGGCAGGGGTGATGATAGGCTGGGCAGTATCACTGAGCTCCTAAATCTGTATATATGAAATACATGACTTTCTCACCTTATATAAATGAATTTTTTTAATTTTTAAAAAGTAAGTTTCTCTACAGGGAGCTATTACATGGTAAAACACAAGGCAGAAAGTGGTAGGTGGCAATAAAATAGCATCTGTATGCTCCATGGAGGCACCAGGTTTCTACAGGTTGCGTTAGGTAAATGCCAAAAGGAATAAAAAACAGATAAGGTTGATTCTGCTTATGCACCGCATCAGAGAGAATGCTTACGCCACCACCTAGTCCATATTTCCTACATCCACTTATACAATTGTGTGCATCATCTCTGCATAACAGTCCTACTGGTGTTGTTGATAAGACAGGGGAGCATTTGCAGCATTTTAAATTCCATTTTCAAGGAGGAAAGTATCTAAGTATAATCAGATGAGAGTAATAAAATACACTGACCTGGATCTGTTGCTGCAGGAGATTGATTTTGTGCTGCTGTTGCAGAAGTTGCTGCTGTTGTCTTGCAATCTATCAGAAATAAAGTTTCATTAAGTTAAAATGAAATGCTTACACCTTTGTGATTATCTCGGGTATCTCTCTTGGTGTTACAAGAATGCTTTACTGCTCTATGCTAAAGAGCACCTATAAAACGAGAGGGGCAGAATCAGAAAGTTAAAGAAAAGGAAAAAAATTTTTTGAACAGGAGAACTTGCTCTACCTATAAATGAAATCTACCCCTTGTATGGTGCCTGTGAGCAATTCACCCATAGCTTTACTGGTCAGCTGAAAATAATAGGAACTTAGAAATTGAATCCTTATCATGACAGGAATACTCTGGCTACATTTTTTCTAAAATGTTTAATTTGGATGTAAAAATAAATCTTAAGCTAAGGCAAGAAAAAGCTTCCTATTACTGTATAAGATGATGCACCTTGATGAAACATTTTCTGATGCAAAGATTTTATACACCTACAAATAGTTGTCAAAGGAATGTCAAAAAACATAATGGAAAGTCAAAAAGTTTCATCATTTGTGTTAATGCTGTATCTGATGTACAATGAATTTTTAAAAACCAATTAAACCATAATTTAACATGTATCCTTTTGAGGGTTGTGTGTTTATTTTACAGGACAGAATCCACATACAAGTTTTATATTCCCTTGTTTCATCTAACAAGCAAATCCAGCATCTTAACATGTTATCTGGTCTATAAAAAGAAATATTAACCAGTTCACACAAGCCCTACAGAAAACTGGATCTGCCCCATAAGAGGACAAAGAACTTTCTAGGGATCATGGCGTTTACAATGAAGCATGAATTCAGGTATCAGGCTGCCCACTGCCTCAAAAGCTAACCTGTTACCATAGCTTCTTATTGAGTACACACTCACTGCCAGCATAGGAAGCCAAAGATAAAAGGGCCAGAGAGCACTTAGAAGGGAAGACTTCTAGTCTATTCTTTGTATTTCTTCCTATTTCCAAAGCCAGTATTTTAAAATGAGCCATGATTGAAGTGACAATGAGTGTGGATTGGTCCCCAACTATATACTTCCTGAGTATTCTTGATGCTCTAGCCTTCTGCAAGGGGAAATGTCCAAATCACATTTCATTCAGCATAGCAGTCTGCTCCCAAGTGTTTCTTTGAGATTTCCAATGATAACTGGCTCATAGTGTAAGGCGTGAGAAAGCTGCCCTTAACATGGACCACCATTTGGGAAATGGGACTACTAATTCTCAAAGCTTCAAAGACAAAATGGGAACATAGTTTAATCAGGTTAGAATGGTTCTCTGCTTATTTCTACTCACATCAGAAATGGACAACTCACTCTGCACCTCCTGGTATGGATGCTGGATTCTCTGAATATTTATTTCCTCTTAGCAAACCAGTGAAACACCACTAGGCATTTAATATTGATGGTCCCTCCTAAATGATAAAGTGCTGCATAGAAATGCATCCAAAACACCACACTGCAATTACTATCATCCACTCTAAACGTATGGGTTTGACACAGTGAAGTATGGTACATAAGCACCATGTGGCTCAAATTCTGAATTTTATTTGCCAATCGGTTGAGCTACATGCTCGCTTCATTGAGCATGACAACCTAGTTTTAAGTGTCATTTAATTTTCATTTTGAAATATAATTACAAAGTGTTCACTGTAAGATATCACTCGTCTGCAAATGTGTCAAGATTAATTTGTGCTAGCTTATTCACAAGTGTCAATAGTTAATTACTGTGTCATCTCTGGATGGCTAAATGACATTCTAACTTCTGATTTTTTACAGTGTTCCTTTATGTTATTTTCCATTAGGGGCTGAGTCCATATTCCTACATGTGGGCAAATATTCAAGCATATAAAATACCAGACGTCACAACTCATTAAAATCAACAGAGCATATATTGCTCTATATACCCCTATAAAATACATTTAACTGAAAAGATAATTCCAGTAATAATGTCAGATTCCTAAAAACTGCACATTAATTTGAGCCTGCCTGATCTAAAGCATCAGGAACTACTCTATAGGATCATTGTTATTACATTAAAGTACTCTTGTGAGACAAGAAAAACATGGAGGAAAGTGATTTTAAAAAAAAAAGATATTTTAAAGATATTTAAACTTTGCTATTTTTTTTCCTTATTCTCACTTCGAAGTCTTTTAAGTGTAATTCTTTTAGGAACCAGGTGCTAATTTGTTTCCCATGATTTACCTGTGCAGTAAATAATGATGATCACATAATTTATCATCCAACCAAGACAACTTTTGCCACTGGAAGGAGGTGGAATATTAACAATTGCCCTGGAAAACAAGCAGAGAGCAGGGCTATTTGGGGAAAACCAAGATATATGGCTCCCCTAACTTTAAAGTCAAGGAAAGCAATTGGACCAGTGAGTTTAAAGATCCCCAAAGTTTTTCTAGAACAGAACCCCCTTTATCTGGATGAGCAAAATAAGGGACAGGGGGAGAAGTCGCTCAGAGTGAAGCTGGGGTTTCACTAATACTTACGTGAGAAAGCATCTCTTTGTAATTAGTCAAGCTCAAACTCCAGAAACAATCTACCACTTCAGTTGCACCCAGTTGCTATGATGCCTTTCTTTGTTCTCCACCTATCTCCTCAGTATTCTTGAAGACTGAGTTTCCAGAAAGCGTCTTTGTTTCCCATTTTCTTCCTGCCTGCCTGCCTTCCCTCCCTCCTTCCTTCCTCCTTCCCTGCTTTTGCCTTGTTTTCTTTTATGTTTTTTTTCTTCATTTATTTATTTTTTAGGAAAGCTTTCAACAAATAAGCCAATCAAGGTGATTGCTCGCTGAGTTTGGCACATTGCGCATCTCCAGTTCGTCAGCTCCTTTTGCAGGGCTCACCTGTTCTTGCTGTTGGCGAGCAAGGTCCATTTGCTGCCGTTGTTTCTCAATTTGTGAGGCTGCCAGTTTTTTCTGTTCGTCGTGCGCTGCCAGGAGCTGCTCCCGTAAACTGATCAGCTGGGTGATCATGGTAGAGAGCTGCCGCTCTTTTTCAGCCAGGCTCTCAGGTGTACCTAAAATGGAAGCGAGAAGAGACCTCACGAGCTTGAGGAACGTCTGCCTGAGTCAAGAAAAGGAGGCAGAATTTAGAAAGGCATGATCCTAGGGCAGTTATAGATCTGGGACAATGGCTGTGGGCCACTGGGAGGGCAGGAACTCCACTGAGTAGGTACAGTGGCAGAATGAATGCTAGGACTCCTGCCAAGAAAAAACACTGCCATCAATATAATTCTCACTCAACCCTCCTTCTCCACAAAACATAAGAAGGGTAAAATTATCTACCCCTTCCTCTCCTTTTCATACACTCCCTCCTCCTCCCCACCTCAAATCTATGTGATCCAGCTGGGGATCTATGATATTTAGTTACAGAGATCAGAAAATGTGTATTATTTTTAATATTCTATAATCACCTTATCCTCAGTGACTAACACAGTAGTTAAGTTATAATAGATGTTTAATAAATGTTATTTAAGGAATTTTTGATTATGGTCCTCATGAAGTTTTTCCATTGTGCTAAGAAAGATTTGTCTCTTAAGTTCAGAAGTCAAAGGTCAGTCTCTTGGCTATAGAATGAGTTCTACAGAGAGAATAAAAATGGCCTCAGGTAAGAAAGAATTGAACATGATTTTTTTTTTTTTTTTTTTTTTGATGAAAGGATCAAGCTGAAGTTCTCAAGTTCATCCTCAGAGGCAACAATGTTGCTTGTGGGATTCCCTCACCCCTTTGTCATTTGTGATTCTTCAAAGGGGAAAAAAACACATTTGAGGTTGGAAAGGTTATGCATAAAGATACGCCGTTTAATGAATATGGTGTCGCTGAACACTTACAGAGTATGTACTAATGGTGCTGAACAGTCTTTTTATGGGCAAATTGCACAGCTCTCCTAAGTAAAGGGTGCAGAATCCTTTTGTGAACCTAAATTAGAGCATTTTACCGTAGAATAAGATAAGAATTTCAACCCACCGTATTTGAGTCACACAGGTTTCATTAGGAAGAAATGATCTATGATTTGAAAGCTTTTCAGAAACATGCCACCAGCTGTCAAAGGGGATAAAGATTGCCAGTTTTTGTATATGTGGAGGGGAGACTTCCAACCTTCTATGAAACCTTCCTTATTCTTGCTAAAAAAAAAAAAAAAAAAAAAGCACCAGACTACCTAAGAAACTAAAAATATTCTAATTATGAGTGGCTCTGTTTTTTGAGTGGCTCCGTGGAGAAGAGGAGCCTTCAGAGGATGTTTAGCACTTGTTGGCCTATGATTCCCACAAGATAAGACTGGTGTCAGCAGAGAGGGTACCATGGTTAGGACTACCCTGGGATTCTTACTGTCAGCTCGAATCCTTAAGCAAGCAAGCAAACAAACAAACAAAAAAACCCTCTGTGACCCTTAAAGAATCTTTGAGCTAAAAGATGCCTAACATCAAAATTAAAAGAATAAGAGAGAAAGTGAGATGGTAAGACTTTGTATTACACTTATAAGGAAACAAATAGTATATCAAGACTAGAGATCAACTAGTCTCTCTAGCTCTTGGAATTGGCTGAAAGAAAATGGGTTTTTATTTTGTCAATAGAAATTTCAGCATGGTGAAAACAAGAACTTCTTGGTCAAGAAACACTAAAACATAAATGTAGGTTTCCCAAAGAGGATCTATTCAAAGGCACAAAAAAGCTCAACTAATATTTTGTTAATATATACAGAAATGAGAAAGTAGGAAATATTTTTATTTATTTGATTTTTAAGCTCAATAAATATTTTCCGAATGGCAACTGTGTGTCTGGTACTATCTCAAGAACTATGGGTACTGTGGCAAATAAAAGTAGACGTAGTCCCTACTCTCAGGCAGTCGTAGTCCAAAATTGGAAGACGAACCAAGTATTCATACATGAAAATGTAAACTGCAGATAAATAATTACAAACCAGGAAATGTGCCGGAGGAGGTTCAACCATGTTGAGGAGGGGACTCTAGTTTAAGGAAGTTAGGCTGAAAAAGTAACAGATTAACAGGAGTTAACTAAACACAAAGTTAGATGCTGGTTTGATGAAAGAGCTTTCCAGAAAACAGGAAATGTTGCCATGTCAGAGGAACTACAACTGACAAACAGGGGTTGATGGAAAGTAGCTGGTGTTCAAGCAGCTTTCCAGAAGGAAAAAGAGGGCGAGGCCAGTATGTCCCGGAAGTTGAAGAAACGTAATGAAATTTGAGCAAGAAAAGTATGAGTATCAGATGATATTAGAGAGGAAGGAAAAGGCCACTCCATTCAGTCCCTCCCATACCATATTTGAGGAGCCTCATATTTATTACAACAATTATTCAAAATCACCAAAATATTGTAGAAAAGAGATAATGTGGTCATTCTGACTACAGTGTGAACAAACTGGAAAGTTATGAGACAGATGGGAGGTAGGCATATTTTATTACATATATTTGGGCAATATTCTAATTTTGATGCAATTTTCTTGTGACACCTGTGTACATGAGGTGATTAAAAGAAGGCAGACTGGATACTGCAATCACTACTAAACTGCAGTTCTTTGTTAATAAAAAAGAACTTCCATACAAAGTTTGGATCAAGGTCCAGTGAGTTGGATTTTGTATCAGGTTTTCAAGTAAAGTTTGGGAAATTTCTCATCTTCCATGTTAAAGTCTTTTTAACTTCAATTTATACCACTTTCTTCTCAGCATAGAAAACAGGGAGTTGGGAATCATACATAACTACCTTCTTAGCCCCCTCCATTCAACCTGAAGATAACATATCTACAAACTCATTGGTGTGTCCCATACTAATAGACATATATGTCTGAATTTACAGAATAACACCATGTAATTGAATCTTTTTACAAATCATCATGACGTTCAAATCGATTAATTATGAATATTCAGTGACACATAAATAAGTTTTTCATTAGACTTAAAAGAAACATGGTTAAGAAAAAAACCAGTATTTTAAAATTGAAGATTTAGGTACTCATATACTTGTAAGGCCATCACTATCTTTTTATTAAACTTGAGGAGTTCATACATCTTTTGAATATATATGAGTGGAATAACAAATGAGGTAGGAATAAAATAAACTAAATTATTTTAGTAAGAGAAATTAGTTTTAAAAAATCTAAAATTCCTCCTGAATGGAAAATTACATAATCATGTAGCCCTTGGTATCAAATTAAAAGGAAATCAGCTTACACTGCACAATAGCATGCATTCCCTAAATGTGCAGGCTTATTTGTGGGGAAGTACGTGGTCATTTCTTGTTCCGTACCTTGTATTTGAATTTGTTCACATGTCATTATTTAAATTCAGGCATTTAACATCTGTGATGCTAGATTTTTTTCTGTTTTAATTAACAGAGTATTTACGCTGCTATAATAAAAATAGCATCCTTTGAATCTCACTGACCAACCAATCTGAAAATATGAGGTATTTCATCTAAAAAAATACTAGTTAATTCAACATGCAAGTTTGCCAAGGCTGAGGAACTAGAACTGCCAGGAGTGCTGAAAGAACAGATAACCAATGGGACAAAAAAGGGCAACCTAAATGCAGCCAGGTTATGCGAAGGAAGGCAAAAGACCATGCTCTTTCGAGTTAACTCTGTGGAAAATATTCTCCTAAATCACACTTTGAAATGCAATCAAAATCCACTGGGAGAAAAAGTAGCTAGGGTCTTGAGGACCTGCCCAGGCCGATGGAGGTCACCAGTGGTGGCCTGGCGTCATCTGTCTCACGACCTTCAGGCTATGTTAAAATGATTCTCTAAAAAGCATCGCAGGAAAACAGCCTCTTCAGCCACCTATGCAAAAACAGAGTAGTTTATGAAACTGCAAAGAGAAAACCGGCAGAAACGTTTCTGTACACAGCTTCTCGGTAAGTCAGTGCGCCTGCTTTTATCCAATATCGCACAGAGTGTGCGCCTGACACTCTCTCCTATAAACTGTATCCACTCCAACTCCAAAGATGGTACAGCAGGCCCCCCCCCCTTTTTTTTTCTTTTTTGTTGTACGGGGTCGTCTTTATCCCCAAACCACATCTGTCTTGAGTTTCTCTCAGATTAGTCAGGTGGATCAGTGCTCCCCAGGGCCTGCTCCAGCTGAAGTATTTTAATTTGACTAAACACCTGATTTATTTTATCTCTCCGATGAGAAAGGCAGTTTGTCTTAATAGAGCCTGTCAGCCCACAGCCCCATTCACAGCAATTTACAGGCAGCCAGGGACGCTGGAAGAGAAGAGTGCCGTGATTCTGTATTTTATCCTCCTCCAGAATGCACCTAAAAGCAGCTATTCACTGCTCCTGCATGTGGCATTTTAGAACTGAATTAGCTTTTTATTCAAGTAACTACACTTGTTGTGAATAGCTTATCTGTAAAATTGCTACATTCACTACTGATTTTATTAACCTTTGGCTCTATCACAAAATGGTCTTCAGTTAGGAAAGACCTTTAAAATTGACACATTTCTTTCTTAGGGGCCTTTATTCCAGTGACTTCAGATTTACTGAATTTGATCCATTGAATTCTTTACCAGTTGTACTTAAAATTTTGAGTCTCAATAGGAAGTCAACAGTGTGTAAATAAGGAAACATGTTGCAAAATGTAAATATGATGGCAATTTCCCTCATCAAAAGTTTTCAAATATCACCTTTTATTATAACACTTTTAAAATCAGCCCTCTAGCCTTTTTTGGTCATAATCTGAAAAACTTGAAAAAAATTTAACTGAACTATATTGTTTTTTTTTTTAAACTTTCCAAACTGTAGCTACCTATCCCCAGGCCCAAATACACAGAGAAAATTTACTTGATGAGAATTTAGATAAAATAAGATACACATAGTGAATCTCTTCTTGATATAAAGTAAAAACTTAAAATCAAAAATCAAGTTTAAAATTTATTTTAAAGCTTCTTCTTAAATTAGTTCACAAAAGTGAGTGCCGCATATGCCATGCCATTCTGCCCAAAAGACTGAAATAGGTCTTTTGAGACCTGAGGCTGGGCATTGGGAAATCATTGAAGACCCCGTGTCAGGACAACTTGTAGAGCACTTTATAGAGAGCTGCGTCACCTCCTTCACAATGTTCTCATATCTAGAACTTGTACGATATAAAAACATTAAATAGGTCACTCCCTTAGTAGCTGTTCTCTGAAAGTGTCCCTACTATGAGAAAATCTAGAACAAGCATCACAGTGGAAGGAGAGACCTACAGAGGTAGAGAAAGTAAATACAGAGACAACTAAACTAGATTTTGTGTATTTCTCTGCATGTTTTTTATGTCTAATGAAATGAAGGGCGACAGTATTAAAACAGGATGTTTATTTTACCAAGCCATCAAAAATTAATAATCAATAAATGGCATTATCTGAAACATGTAGCAAGGAATTTAAATATAACTTATACCTTAGTGTTCTTTATTAGATTCAGGCACACATTGCTTTAATAAAGTTAACAGGAAAGTTAATGAAATTACCCGAAGTCTGGTTAACTAAAATTTGGCTGTGATTAGAGGGTAAGGGTGGGGGAGCAGTGCCACTGGACAAGAGTCCTAGTGATGATGCCTAATTCCACAAATATGTCTTAGAAAGATGAAAACACTAATTCCAAAGCAACATCAATCAAGGAATTGGGCCAACAATCCAGAAACATTTTAAATTAAGTTGAAAAGGAAAGCTCTTAAGAATCAATCCCCTGGTCAGTTCTAATTTGTAATAGACATTGTTTGAGAAGAAAGTCAAAATACAATGCTAGTCATAAAAGAAAGCTACATTTGATCTTTTCTACCCACAGATAACCTGGTTAAACTGCTGCATCTTACACCACGGCTTCCCAGCACATCAGATGGGCTGTGATGTCTCCACTTCACACGCTCAGTCCATCATTTAGAACTGGCCTTTTTTGATATAGCCTTCTTTTAAATGTCACAAAATAGGGCAGCAAAAAGTCAACGAAAAATAAACAGGATAAGCTGAAGACACTAACATCCATCAGAAGGTCCCCTGATAAAAGTTACTTTGTGGTGACTGCCTGAGCAAGGAAACCTTGTCCCAGTGCACCAGCAGCTAATTTGAGTTCTGAATCCAACAGCAGTTTAAAAAGCTTTCCACTCTAAAGGGCCCCAGTGCATCATAAAGATAAAGGATTTCAGTACAAAACCACCACAAAGACCTCTATTATCTTATCAGACTTTGGTTACAACAGCTGAACCAATATGACTAAATTCTGAATGACTTTTTTCAAAACAGCAGAATACTGGAATTTCTTTGTTTTCTCATCAGTCAGCTATTGTCATTGCTCCCATATGCTACTGTCCACTACTTAGTAAATAAAAAGTTCAGTAAATGTGGCAATTGTGCTCTCAGGAATCACTTAGGGACCACTCTGCAGCATGCCTCACGGGTTGGGGATACAGGCTTTTTTTTTTTTTCCCTTTCACTGAATGTATGAGAATTTCCTTTTTGAAAATTTAAACAATTATCATATACAATGTAATTAAAATCTACTGTGTACACAGACAAGAATACCTAGGCACTCCCTAAATTAAGATCCAACTCTACTGTCTATTCCAGGCACACTCACCTCTCCTTCAGCTTCCCCTCTTCCTGGCTGCAAAAGGAAGTCTATTCCTGGAGTAACTGAAGTCTATTCATGGTGAGATCCTAATAGAAGCAGAACAATCCATGGAATTCTGCCATCCAGGCTCCCGACTTCACAGCTGGGCCTTTGGCCCATTGTGCTTTATTACCCTATCCTTTTTGGACCCGGAAATGAAGGTATCCTGAAATATCCCTTCTTCAGTGTGAGACAGACTGCCTTTACACTGCTGCTCCCTATGCACAGAAGTCAGTCAACTGCTACATCTGCATAACCTGCAGATAAATATAATAACTTCTCATCTCTCAAAGGCTTGGAATTCCTTGATCCTCTATGGGGAAAATCCAAAACAATTTATCTCAATACTGCCTGAGTATGACAAGACTGGCTTCTCTAGAAGCTCCATCAGGGTTAGGAGACAGGAAAGGAAGGAGTAAGAAAAATAGATCTCACTAATGAGGTTGTCATGAATTACCTTGTTAAATCTTTTTTAAAAGACTTTATTTGAGAGGTAGAGTTACAGACAGTGAGAGGGAGAGGAGACAAGGAGAAAGGTTTTCCTTCTGCTGGTTCACTCCCCAGTTGGCTGTAATGGCCAGAGCTGTGCCAATACGAAGCCAGGAGCCAGGTGCTTCTTCCCGGTCTCCCACATGGGTACAAGAGGCCCAAGCATTTGAACCATCCTCAACTGCTTTCCCAGGCCATAGAAGAGAGCCAGATTGGAAGAGGAGCAACCAGGACTAGAACTGGCGCCCAAATGGGATGCCAGTGCCACAGGTGCCTACTGCATCACAGCACCGGACCCCCTTGTTAAATCTTCACCCTAAAAGTTGCATTGTTATTTTCACCTCATTGATTCAAAACTAAGTCAGTGAGAGATAAAAACAACTTACATTTGATTGGGTTTGAATTTGAGTTTTGATTTCTGATTCGAGGTATCTAAGTCTAAGTCTAAGGGAGAGTTATCTTCCCTCACCTCAGACTTAGAGTACACAGTCAAGGAATTTCTAAAAGTTGGGAGCAAGGTTCTGAGTGACCTAGAATTCTAATGCCATGTAAGGCTTACAAATACACAGCTGCAAGCTAAAAGGGCAGAATATACAATTGCTCAGTAAGGCTTTGTTTACAAAATAAAAAGTTAAAAAGCCTGACAAGGCAAACAGACTACTACAGAGGTCAGTAAGACAAACTTGGACATCTTAAAGATGTAAAAACAGATCTTGATATTAAATGACATGCCTGGAGTTACTCAAAATTAGCAGCCAGCCAAGCAGATGAGATCCTCTGTATGTTTGTTCCCCAAGCTTCCTCTCCCCAAACTAGCATATGGCCTCCTGGTACTGAGCCCAAACACAACAATTATACAGACCATGCCATTCTCTGGCATTCTGCAACAGACTCCAACATTTCCAGATACAATATTTATAACACTCATGAAAGTCTGAAAAATACACTCAAATATTTGCACCAGTCAAATATACTGCTGTCATGGGTGTAGTATGTCTGAAAGTTAAAACAGTTAGGTGTTCGTCAAGAGGAAGTTACACGAAGGGATCTACGAATTCAGCCTGGGAAGGTCTGAGAAACCTCCCAGATATACTACAGGCTCGGGCCAAAGGCCTATACAAACACCATACACTGACCCATTTCTAGGATTCTCACAAATTGCCTAGTGAGATAGTACAATATGCTTCATATTACAATAATAATTACAGCTTAAACTTACTTGGTAATTGCTTTGTGCCCAGAAGAAATACACACACACACACACACACACACATTTTGAGGAATACATGTATATTCCTCATAATAGTCCTGGGGAGCAGGTCATATTCTTAACTCTACTTTAATGATGAAGAAACTAAGGCATAAAATGTGAAGCTACTTGCCTAAATCCAAAGCTTTAAATTATATATCTGAGATTCAAACTCAGCCAGCTTAGCCAAGATTCTATCCTGTTAACTAGTATAACAGGATATATATATATATATATATATGAAAATGGAAAAACAGGGTTCCTAAACATTCTAGCTTTTCAAACCATTTACCTAGCAGGCAAAGAAGTTAAAACTTTCCAAATTATATATACATACACACACACACATATATATATATACATATGTGTGTATATGAGTGTATTGTTGAAATTCAATGTTTCCTTCAGTCCTTACTAAAATGCAAGCACTTATGTAGGGAAGTATCTATGACATCCTTTGTTCTTTTAAAATGGCCAATGATTAGCACAAGACTCAGCAGACCTTTTAGTATGTGTCACAAATATTCACCACTATTTGCAGTCATCTGTTATTATTATTTTACTTTCTCCCTCTCATACTCTTGCTCTTTTTCTCCCACTCTGACTTCATTTCCTCAAGGTTATACAGTTCTAGTCCTGAGACCATCTACCCATATTCCTATGTTTAATTCCACTGGACCTCAGACGTAGACCTGGACTCTCAAATATTGCAAATCTGGCTTTTCCCAGTGGGCTGATTTGACAAGTCCTCTGGCTTTTGGAGCTCCATTCTGGCTCCTCTAAAATTCCCCCACTCCAAGACTTGTATCATGAAACATATCTCTGCTGCCAATCATTTGATAAGCAATCTAAATAGCCCAGCATAGCCATCTTTTTGTTGTTGTTGTTTGCAGCTATCGGGACATCCCAGTGAGCGCTATTATTGTCATTACTGAGACTCTGATGGAAAGTTGTGTTAAAAAGGTTAAATGTGCAAGAAGGCTGGAAGTAGAAGCAGAGCTGGGACTCAGCGTTAGTACTCCAATACATCACCTGCATCTGGAATGTAGCAGGTGACAGCTCAACTATTTGAGACCAGATTGAGTTCTTCAGCCTGACC
Source organism: Oryctolagus cuniculus (assembly GCF_051225735.1). Taxonomy (NCBI): domain Eukaryota; kingdom Metazoa; phylum Chordata; class Mammalia; order Lagomorpha; family Leporidae; genus Oryctolagus; species Oryctolagus cuniculus. The sequence goes on along the minus strand of NC_142867.1, from coordinate 50,078,143 downwards.
CAGCTCCAGCTGTTGCCAGAATTTGGAGAGTGAAATCAGCAGATGGAAAAATCCCTATCTATCTGTTTCTATCTCTGTCATTCTATTACTCTGCCTTTCAAGTAAAATGAAAATGCATAAATAATTTTTAAAGTTAATTTAAAATGAAACCAAACAACAACTAAGACACACTGTTTATTTCTGTTTTTCCACAGTTAATTCATAATTTCTCCAGTGACAGTGTTGAGTATCTGGTCAGGTAAGAAGCCAATAACACGAATCCTACCCATCAAAAACTCAGATTATGAGTCTAGAGAGAAAAAATAGAAATGGAAATTTCATACTGACTCTAAAATTACTATTTCTTTGATGGTCCTTTCATACTTTAATAAAGATAGATTAACAGTACATTATTTTCACTCTCAATTTTGACTTTAATAATGATTTTTGAGTAAAACTGGTGCTGCCAATTAGATCTCATCATTGTCTTACAGAAACACATTATGTTCACAAGGTTTATTTGAAGGTTATCTAATATTTCCCATGTAGAATTAGTGATATTCAGGGGAAAGTATTGATGAATACAAAGAAAGGAGAAAAACCACTAAAGTCGGGGTCCCAGGAATGATCAACGGTTTCCTGTTACTGGATGATCTTGAACATGCTAAAGTGGAACATGAATAGAAGATCCACAAAACATTATAAAAATGAGTCATAAAAATTGAGTCGAGGTATGTTTTTCAATCTATAAACAATAATCACTTTACCCACAAATAGGCTGTCCTATTCTTTTACTAAAACATTTTCTCATAAATACATAATTAGTAGACAAGTAGGGCCATTTGATACAATAATTATAGGTTACTAATGGAGTTTTAAAAGTTTATAAAATGCATTTTCTTTTTTAAAAGTTTAGTTACTCTTCTGTTATTACTCTGAAAAGTAGAGTGACAGAGAGATCAAGAGAGTGAGAGACAGAAAGAGGGATCCTCCATCTGCTGGTTCACTCTCCAAAGAGAACCAAGAATTCCATCTGTGTCTCCTGTGTGGGTGGCAGGGACTCATTACTTGCTGCCTCCCAGGAACACTAGCAGGAAGCTAGATCAGAAGCAGAAGTGTAAGTGGCACTTCATTGCAAGAACTCTGATTTAGGATGCAGGAGTCCCCGGCAGTGGCTTAATCTACTTTATCAAAGCACCCACCGTTAAAACTCATTTTCTAATGTAGCTTTAAACTGATCATGGTTTTAAAATATCCAGATCAATTATTTAAAAAGGGAGTCTTTAATTACATTTTTTAACTTGAAGGCAGAAGCTGATTATGTACCCCACGGATATGAAGGGAACAGTATTGAACCTGACAGAGAACTGAATACCAAAATCAATGTGATAGTACTGACAGATAAGCTCAGCAGTGGTTGAGTGCCACCTTTCAGAGACCAGTGTCTGATGATTGTGATAGTTGGATTTAAGGGTAACACTTTAAAAGATCTCTGCTTGAAAAAGATCACTGTGTCACTAGTGGTGTCAGAAGAATTACAGAAGAAGCAGGCTCTACTAAAACCCGAATCTCAAGGGTAACCTCCCTAGTGGACTCTCTTGGTTCCTCACACAAGTTTCACACCTCTGCTGTAAAATAGGTAAGCATGAACTCTACTGACACTCAGAGCTAATACCCTGCCTGCCTGTTAGCTCCTTCAGGACAGAGTCTGAGTCACGTGCAAAAGCAAAGACTTAACTACAGTGCTGAGTGCTTCTTTTGTGCTTAGTAAAATTAAAACGAACTACTAAAACACTGGAGGTCAGTAATTCTCAAAATAGCTGGAGACAGGCATCCATAGCAATGAACAAATCAGCTGGAATTGCTCCAAACTTCAGCAGAATTTGAGCCATAGCTGAGTTGCTTCCAGTCTGGTAACCATTGTAAATAACAACTCACTGGCAATTTCCACTGTTGTGTCCATGTGAGAAACCCAATGAAAAAGATAGAGATAAATTGAAAAATTCGAACTAAATAAATGTATACTCAGATCCAATAAACATTTTTGAGCACATATAATGGTCCAAGTTCTTGATATGTGCCAGGATTAAAACTTAGCATTTTATGTCTATTTCAACAAATGGTAAAATGAATCTAAGGAAGGTTAAAAATATGTCCAAGATCATACAACTTATAATCAATAGAAATAGGATTCTAAGCCACTTAGAGCCCAAAACCTAGCCTCTTTCCAGTAGACCACAAATGCTTCTGGGAGGAAAGAGAGGAAAGGTTCAACAAGTTTAGAGTCCTTTTGCAGTTTTTAAAACTTAACTACCTAAAGAGCCTATATGGTAATGTTAAAGGTAAGCTAATTTATATTTAGGATAACTGTAATTTAATTTTATTTAAAATCTTGTAAACATAAATGAAGTCTAGTGGTAAAGGAAATGAGTCTACATCAACAGATTTGAAAATTCTCTACTCAGAACACACTACATCTAGAAAATTCTATTTGAATTGTATGGAAAATAAGTCAAACAGTTCTATGAATACAAACCATAATTTAGAAGATGGAATCGATTGCATAGAGTAAAGAATTATATGGAAAACCTTTCAAAGGAATTTGTATTATTGTGTTAACCTTTACTTTCCATTGCTTTGGGTAGTATGGACATTTTGATTGTATTAATTCTTCCAATCCACAAATTGAAAGATTTTTTCATTTTTATGTGTCTTCTTTTATTTCTTTCCTTAAAGTTTTATAATATTATTACAGAAATCTTTCACATCTTGGTTAAACTTATTCCAAGGTATTTACATTTTTTGTAGTTATTGTGACTGCGACTCATCTTCCAAGTTCTTCCTCAATGACGGCATTGTTTGTGTATAAAAATGCTATTGATTGTGTGTTGTCAAACTCTTTCATGAGTTACAACAGTCTTTTAAGATTTGTTTATTTATTTGAAAGTCAGAGCTACACAGAGAGAGGAGCTGCAGAGAGAGAGAGAGGTCCTCCATCCGATGGTTCACTCCCCAGTTGGCAGCAATGACTAGAGCTGCGCTGATCCGAAGCCAGGAGCTAGGAGCCTCATTAGGTCTCCCATGCATGTGAAGAGGCTCAAGGGCATTCCCAGGCCATAGCAGAGAGTTGGATCAGAAGTGCAGCAGCTGGGTTTCAAACCGGTGCCCATACTGGATGCCGGTGCTTCAGGACAGGGCGTTAACTAGCTGTGCCACAGCACTGGGCTCCCAACAGTCTTTTAGTGGAGCATTTTTGTTCCTCAATATATAGGATCATGTCATTTGCAAAACAGGGATATTTTGACTGCGTCCTTTTCCATTTGTATCCATTTAGTTCAGTTTTCTTGCCTAATGGCTCTGGCTAAAACTTCCAGAACTAAACTGAATAGTAATCGTGAGAGTGGGCATCCTTGTTTGGTCCAGATGTTAGTGGAAATACTTCCAGATTTCCCCCCATTCAATATGATGCTGACTGTGTGTCTGTCATATAGTCCCTTGATTGTGTTGAGGTAAGTTCCTTCTGTATTCAATTTGCTTAAGGTTTTTAATCATGAAATGTTATATTTTATCAAATACTTTCTCTGCATCTATTGAGATAACCATGGTTTTTAGTCTTTAGTTTTTTTTTAATGTGATGTATCACATTTATAGATTTGCATGTGATGAACCATCCCTGCATCCTAAGGATAATCCCACTTTGTCCAACTGGATGCTTTTATAAAATGTGTTGTTGGATTTAAATAGTATTTTGTTAAGGATTTTTACATCTATGTTCATTAGGAATACTGGCCTATAGGTCTCCTTCTTTGTTGTAATATTTTTCTAGTTTTGGAATTAAGATGATGCTGGCCTCGTCCCTTTCAAATGTTTTGAATATTTTAATAAAGATGAATTGGGATTGGTTCTTCTTTAAAAGTTTGGTATAATTCAACCGTGAAGCCATCCAGTACTGTACTTCTCTTTGTTGGGAAGATATTTATTATTCAATCTCTGTCTTGGTTACTGGTCTATTTAGGTTTTCTATGTCTTTGTGCCTTGAGAAAGAGAGACTTCCATCCACTGGTTCACTCCCCCAAATGGTTGCAATGGCAGAAACTGGGCCTATCTAAAGCCAGGAGCCAGGAGCTTTTAGGGGTCCAAGGACTTGGGCCATCTTCTACTGCTTTCTCAGGCCATAGCAGAGCGCTGGATAGGAAGTGGAACAGCTGGGACTCAAACTGGTGCCCATATGAGATACCAGCACTGAACGTAGCTTCTTTACCCACTATGAAACACTGCTGGCCACTGATTAACATTAATTTTAAATAGTTGGGTGCCCTAGCATTGAGAGCATACACTTTTACTATAGTTGTATCTTCCTTTTGAATTGACCTCTTAATCATTACTTAATGTCCATCTTTGTCTCTCTTAAATTTTTGTGTTAATATCTATTTTGTCTAATAGTAAGACAGTCCTGCTAATTTTTTATTTCCAGTTGCATGGAATATTTTTCCCTCCTTTCACTTTCTTTTTTTTTTAAGATTTTTTTTTACTTATTTATTTGAAATTCAGAGTTACACAGCAAGAGGAGAGGCAGAGAGTCTTCATCCACTGGTTCACTTCCCAGATGGCCGCAACAGCCAGGATTGCATCAATCCAAAGCCAGAGGCCAGGAGTTTCCTCCAGGTCTCCCGCTCAGGTGCAGTGGCCCAAGGACTAGAGCCATCTTCTACTGCTTTCCCATGCCATAGCAGAGAGCTGGATCAGAAGTGAAGCAGACGGGACTCGAGCCAGAGCCCATATGGGGCTGGCACTGCAGACAGGGGCTTTAACGAGCTGTGCCACAGTGCCGGCCCCATCCATCCTTTCACTTTCATTCTGTGCATATCTTTGTTGGTAAGGTGTGTTTCTTTTTTTTTGTCTTTTGTCTTTTTTTTTTTTTTTTTTACAGTCAGAGTTAGACAGTGAGAGAGAGAGAGACAGAGAGAAAGGTCTTCCTTCCATTGGTTCACCTCCCAAATGGCCACTATGGCTGGCGTGCTGTGGCCGGTGCACCATGCCAATCCAAAGCCAGGAGCCAGGTGCTTCCCCCTGGTCTCCTATGTGGGTGCAAGGCCCAACCACTTGGGCCATCCTCCACTGCACTCCCGGGCCACAGCAGAGAGCTGGACTGGAAGAGAAGCAACCAGGACAGAATCCGGCGCCCCGACCGGGACTAGAACCCAGGGTGCCGGTGCCACAGGCGGAGGATTAGCCTAGTGAGCTGCAGCACTGGCCAAGGTGTGTTTCTTTTAGGCAGCTTTTTTTTTTAATCCACTAAGCTTGTCTGTATCTTCAGTTGGATAATTTAGTCCATTTACCTTCAAGGTTATTTTTAATGAATAATGACTTGGTCCTACCATTTTTCCATCAATATTCCTTTTGTTTGTTGTGGATCTCCTCTGTATTATTAGTAAGAGGTTTTATGCCTTCACATTCTTTCATGATCTTGATTATCTTTCTCTGATTCTCTGTGTCGTACATTGTTAACTATCATTTGTAAGGCTGGCTGGGTGGTGATGAATTCTTTAACTCTTTTGTTTGTTGTGGGAGGACTTTATATCATCTCAGTTATAAGTGAGAGCTTTGCTGGGTAAAGTACTATGGGTTGATAGGGTATTTTTTTTTTTTTTCCTTTAATGATTTGGACTACATCTCATTATCCTCTCCAGCCTGTAGGGTTTCTGATGAGAAATTCACTGTTAATCTGACTGGAGATCCTTTAAAGGTAATGAGATATTTCTCTATTGCACATTTTAGGAAATTATGTTTTACTTTTGAAAGTTTAAATATAACATGTCATGGTGAAGATCTTCTCTGATCAATTCTATCTGGGCGTTATATGTTTCCTATACTTTGGATGCCCATACTATTCTCCAAATTAAGGATATTTACTGATATTATTACACCGAATAAGTTTTCTAAGCCGTTCTGTTTTTGGTTTCCTTCAGGAACTCCTAAGACACATATGTTTGGTTGTTTAATGATGTCCCATAGATCCGAACACTAATTTTGGTTTTTCTAATTTTTTCTTTTTTGTCTGACTGAGATATTTCAAAAGATCTGTTTTCTATTTTTTAAAGATTTATTTGAAATACTAAGTTACAGAGAGAGGTAGAGACAGACAGAGAGAGAGGTCTTCCATCTGCTGGTTCACTTCCCAGATGGCCACAATGGCTAGAGCTGCACCAATCCAAAGCCAGGAGCTTCTTCCTGTTCTCCCAAGCAGGTGCAGGGACCCAAGGATTTGGGCCATCTTCAACTGCTTTCCCAGGCCATGGCAGAGAGCTGGATGGGAAGTGGAGCAGCTGGGACTCGAACTAGCACCAATATGGGATGCTAGCACTGCAGGCCGGGGCTTTAACCCACTGTACTACAGCACCAGCCCCTCAAAAGATCTGTTTTCTAGCTTTGCTATTCTTCCTTCTGCCTTACCGAGTGTGTTGTTAAGGCTTTCCACTGTATTTTTTTTATTTGCCATATTAAATTCTTCATTTCTAATATTTCAGTTTGATTTTTCTTTCATATCTCTAACTGCAGAATTTTTCATCCATGTCATGTATGAATTTTCTTAACTCATGTAATTGCTTCACCATTTTTTGAGTAATTTTACAATAATTCTTTTGAATTACTTATCAGGCATTTCATCAATCTTCTTATCTTCATAGTATAATATTAAAGTATTACTATGCTCAAACTGAGGAGTCATTGTCTTCCTTGTTCATGTTTCTTGTATTTCTATGTTTGTTTTTTTAAAATATTTTATTTATTTATTTGAGAGGTAGGGTTACAGATAGTGAGAGGGAGCAACAGAGAGAAAGGTCTTCCGTTCGTTGGTTCACTCCCCAATGGCTGCAATGGTCAGAGCTGCGCCAATCCGAAGCCAGGAGCCAGGTGCTTTTTCCCCTCTCCCATGTGGGTGCAGGGGTCCAAGGACTTGGGCCACCTTCTGCTGCTTTCCCAGGCCATAGCAGAGAGCTGGATTAGAAGAGGAGCTGCCAGGACTAGAACCGGCGCCCATATGGGATGCCAGTGCCACAGGTGGAGGATTAACCTACTGCGCCACAGCACAGGCCCCTCAAAGTTTATTTTTATGCATCTTCAGAAACACTTGTTCTATTTCCTTTGAAGATTTTGTTGTTGTTAATGTGTCTTTATGGCTTGCTGGAATATCTGTACCTTCAGCTGATATCCAGAGGCATGTGCCTGGTAGGAACTCTGGCCAGCATTTATGGGTGGAGCAAGAGTCCAGGGTCACCCTCAAGTTGGGCATGGTGGATCTCTTCTATCATCTGCAGGGGGAGGGGATGGTCACACTGGCTGCCATGTTTACAGCCTCAGCCCTTCTCTGAGCCAAGGTGAGTCCACTGCCTAGGATGAGCCTGCTGTGCCTTTGCACCCCAACACATGAACCTCACAAAAGATCTGTGCATTCTACAGTGTGCGTACTGAGCCCTCTGCGAGGTACCTCCATAAAACTTTGGGAGTTCTGAGCTTCTGGATTCAGACCCAGTGATTGCCTAAAGACTCAGCCACGCCCTTTGCCCTTCTTAGTTTCTCAGCCCATGTGGAAGTGTCACAGCCACAGGATTCCCACAGTTACAGGATGCAGGGGATCTGCACTCTGCTTTGGAAGCCTCCCTGTCCACTGGGCAAGCCACTGCATCCCTGGAGCCAGCCACCTGCACAACAGAACTCAGCTCTGCCAGTAAAGCTGGATCTGGCACTTTGTTGGGGGTGAGGACAGGGAAGAGTTATTTCCTCCCTTCATGGCGTCCGTGGGTTCCCTTCCCATGCCAACCCTCCAAGCTTAACTCAAAGTCAGTGGATTTCTTACTTTGAGACCATGAAGTTCTCCCTTAGACATGGATCATGGAGTTCTCACTCAGACAAAATCTACCAGCGGCAAACGGGCCATTGCAGCCTCTAGTTCACTTGCTCTGGGGAGAGGGGATTTCTCCTGGGGGCTCCTGGGAACTTTAGTTTGGGGGAGGAGAGGAAAACAGTGTGGCCTTCCTTACAGGAGCTACGTGGGCACCATGGTCCCCACCAGCTCTCTGGGCCAGACTCACAGTCAGCAGGGACCATGGGATTTCCCTCAGACAAGACCACCAGTGGCATACTGGCTGATGCCTCTTCGTTCTTCTTTTAAAATATTTATTTATTTATTTATTTGAGAAGCAGAGTTACAGAGAGAGGAAGAGACAGAGAGAAAGGTCTTCCATCCACTGGTTCACTCCCCAAATGTCTGCAATGGCTGGAGCAGGACCAGTCTAAGCCGGGAACCAGAAGCTTTTTCTGGGTCTCCCAAGCAGGTGCAGGGGTCCAAGCACTTGGGCCATCTTCAACTGCTTTCACAGGCCATAAGCAGAGAGCTCGATCAGAAGAGGAGCAGCCAGGACACAAACCAGCACCCACATGGGATGCCAGCACTGCAGGCAGAGGCTTAATCTACTATGCCACAGTGCTGGCCCCTGATGTAGCCTCTTCTCACCTTGCTCTGGTGTGATGATATCTCTCCTTCGACCCCCAGCAGCTGGCCATGGCAATCATTGGTACTGTCTTGCCAGCTACTGCCTATTTGTAAACTGTGTTTGCTGTTCAGTGGAGTCTGTTCTCTCTCCTGTATGCTTTCCACTGAAAACGTCTCTTCGACTGTCCCGTGGGAACATGGTCCCTCTCCTGTTCTTCTGATATCTTCTTGTGGTCAAAATCAGCATGTCTTTTCCATATTTAGCCATCTTGGATCTATATTTCTTGTTCTTAAAGTCCTTTTCCTTTGCTGAGATGTTCTCCACTAGATCTGTGCAGTCCAATACAGGATTGTAGGAAAGCATAGGAATAAGTCTCACACAATGTGAGACTACTTCAAATGGAGAAATGCTTGACAAATACTTTCATCATCTGAAGTCTTAATAATCTGTATGAACCCAAGCCACAGGCAGGTGGCACTGAGTACCCCCAAAAACTACCCTGTTCCACCATCTGCACCATCACACACCAGCGAGTCTCTTGTATTAACCCTTTGTTACAGCTCCTATTCCAACAAAATTAAATCATATAGTAAGACGCTGAAATCAGAAAACAGATTCTAATTCTCAATTTTCAAAATAAATAACTCCCAAAAGAGTTACCATTCACTGATAAACTAAAACAGTCCACCTTTCTTAATGCTTCTAAACAATTTTTAGGAAGATATTTTTTAAAATTGTGTTTTAGATGGCAAAATCAATTCATTGGTTGAAATTCAAAAGTTGGACAAGTGACTCCTACCCAGTCTACTCACTTAGCTTGGACATCCTTATAAGCTAAGAAAATTTTGTGCAAGGTTTCAGTTTCTACAGTTTGCTTAGGGAAGACATAGGTATTTGAATAAGCTTTTACAAGCTAGAAATAACGCCATTTGAGAATCCTCATCTACCTGTCAAAAATAATTTTAGTTAAGTTAATTGGGTATTTGCAGTTCATTTCTTTTACACCTACAAGTTTAAAACGAAGTTAAAATTTTAATTTGTTGACTGGGGAACAATTTGCTGGTTCCCTAATACCTAGAATAGTTCTAGACACACAAGAGGAAAAAATATTTGTTGTGAAGTCTTTCTTTATCCAAACTAGGATATTTCTTAAATAAAAGAAGGTTCTGGCAATTATTAAATCAAGGACACAGGTGTAGAAACCAGGGCAATCACAAGTAAACTAGGACATACAAGTACCATAGTTGTAACTTACTCTCACTTAATGTTCAGTTTCTTTTTTTTTCTTTTTTTTTTTTTTTTTTTTTTTTGACAGGCAGTTAGACAGTGAGAGAGAGAGAGAGAGACAGACAGAAAGGTCTTCCTTCTGTTGGTTCACCCCCCAAATGGCCACTATGGCCGGTGCGCTGCACCGATCTGAAGCCAGGAGCCAGGTGCTTCCTCCTGGTCTCCCCTGGGGTGCAGGGCCCAAGCACTTGGGCCATCCTCCACTGCCTTCCCGGGCCACAGCAGAGAGCTGGACTGGAAGAGAAGCAACCAGGACAGAATCCGGCACCCCAACCGGGACTAGAACCTGTGGTGCCGGGGCCTCAGGCGGAGGATTAGCCTATTGAGCCTTGGGGTCGGCCCAACGTTCAGTTTCTAAGTAATATCACAGAAACAGAACCTTAAAGGTTAGAAATAGATTTCATTTTAAAATCTTTGACACGAGTTTATGAGTTATATTGACTGAAATATGTATGGCACAACTCTATAGAATAATTATACTCAATTCATCACTATTTAAAATATGTAGAAACTCATAATGAACAAATACATAAATATAAAGATAGGACTCACGATATAGACTAGCGTTAGTCATGTGCAGGTTTAGTAATCTTGAGCTCATGATGGTAGTAGAAAGGCTCCTTATTTACTAAGTATTTCTAAGAGAAATTTTTAATTTGATATCCATAGAAACAGTCAATCTATTTTTCACAAAACAACAATACCCAAATAGATACTATGTCGATGCTGATGTTTCCCATTTTAGAAGGTATAATTTATAATTTCACTTTGTAATTAACTGAACAACAAAAAGTACCAATGTACAAAATGAAAGGATGTCAACATCTAAATTTTATAGAATTATATCATGAATTTTAATTTTGATATTAAGCATATTGCTTATAAGGAAAATATTAACACATAAATCAATGAAAATGTTACATTTGCTTCTGAAGATTCTAAGGCCAGGGGTTATACATAACGTAGGATGTCCTGTCGAGCATAAAACCAGTAAAACAAAAATTTCTTCACTTGAAGAGAAAAATTAATCAAATATGTGGAAATATAGCCAAGATCCAATAATTCAACAAAAGCTACAGAATAAACGGCCTCTGAATAAATTCCATGGAGAAAAGGATTTTCCCCCATTCTTTAATAGAGTATTAGAAATCTAGATGCCTGTATATACTCTATAAATTATACTTATGTTTCTAGGAAACAAACAGCAAAACAGCTTATTCAATTTCTTGTTAACATAGAAAAAATATTTCTAAATTATGTAAGTGAAACATGAAAGAATACCACCTATCCTACTAGAACTGAGCTGGTCCTAAGTTCTAGTTATATTTGTAAGCTTACAACCAGATAATTCCAAGAATAACTTTAAAAAGGAAGAAACTGGGGACAAACATTTCATATAGTGATTAAGACTAGGCTGATCCTCCGCCTGCCATGCCGGCACCCCGGGTCCTAGTCCTGGATGCTCTTCTTCCAGTCCAGCTCCCTGCTGTGGCCCGGGAGTGCAGTGGAGGATGGCCCAAGTGCTTGGGCCCTGCACCCGCATGGAAGACCAGGAGGAAGCACCTGGCTCCTGGCTTCAGATCAGCGCAGTGCGCCGGCCGTAGCGGCCATTTGGGAGGTGAATCAACGGAAAGAAGACCTTTCTCTCTGTCTCTCTCTCTCACTGTCTAACTCTGCCTGCCCCCCCCCCCCATCAAAAAAAAAGACTCTACTTAGAATGCCCACCTTCCATATCACAATGTCTGGGTTTGAATCCCAACTTCTCTCTCGATTACAGCTTCTTGCTAACATGCACTCTGGAGGCAGTAGGCAATCACTCAAGACTGTGGGTCCCTGCTACTCACATGGGAGACCTGGATTGAATCCCTGGCTCCTGCCCTCAGCCTGCCCCAGTCCCAGCTGTCGTGGGCATCTGGGGAGTGAACCAGCAGATAGGAGAACTTTCTCCCTCTCTCTCTCCTTTCAGAAAAGTAAAATAAATAAAAATGGATTTTTTTTCTGAAAATAAGGAATTGGAATATTCTAAATGAAATGTAATCCTTAATCTAATCCCATAATTAAATATATTTAATAAAGTATAATTACTAAAGTCTACCTATAATTAAAAAAATGATGACTCTAAACCAGATGAAGATTTTAAAAAGGTACCGTGAAAGCAAGCAAACACAAAAGTACAAAGAAAATCTATTAATGTGATTTTTAAAAAAATGATTCTACCATTTCCGGAATTTTTCAGGCACTATTTTATTGGAATCTCTAAATTATGTAGTAACTGTGTTAGTCTTTTAGTATTAACGGCTACATCACAAGCAGCAGAATCAAGATTTTTTAAATGGAAAAAAGCCTGAAATACTAAAGTGAACATCAACTAAGAATTTTGAAGACTCTAAAACTCTAAGGGCAAATGATTAAATCAACTCGACATAACTAAATATGGGTTTGATGCATTCATGATTCTGTTTTTGGAACAAAATCTGTTAAATAATAACTGTTAACATATGCAGAAAATCTTAGATTTCTGACATGCTTCTTAAAGCAAAGAATGGTTTAGCCAATGCACAGCAAAGGAAAGAAGGAACAAAAGTAACTCAAGCATAAATTAGTCTTCTGTGTGCAAGGTGATGAATGAAACAAACAAGATTTTCCCAAGAAACAAGATTTTCCCAAGGAGACTCACATTACAAGTAAGCATCTTGGGCCATTATATTCTAGGTAACAAAATATATTTTGGATTCAGCTAAAGCACTTCCAACTTTTAATTATCAACATACAAATCAAACAGTCATCACAATATCAGGCATGGTTATATTCAAATGTAAACAAATCTATTCATTAGTTAAATATAAACATCTGAAGTAGCTACTGTTGGGAATTATTTGCACTATTAACAGCTCAGGTAACTGAGAGTTAAAAGCTGGGTGTAGTTCATTAATTGTGACAAAGGATCAGATGTTTAGAAGTGGAAAGGGAAATAGGTTTGAAGTTAGTGTTGAATCGTGGCTTTGTTTATTTTTGGGTAAATCATAGTGTCCTTTGTATGTCTGTTTCATCATTTGTTAATTGATGGTGATGATAATAACAGGTACTGTACAAGGTAGTTTTATTTTTTAATTGACAGATAAAATTATATGTTTATTTATACAATATGTTGTTTTGAAGTATCTATACATTGTATATTAACTAAATATAGTTAATTAACATATGTATTATCTTAGAGTTATCATTTTTGTGGCATGTAACACAGTGACTATAGTTATTAGCAAGATAGTTTTAAGGCTCAAAAAAAAAAACTAATGTTTTCTGGTACCTTTTTGATTGTTTTGCCTTTTTTTTTTTTTTGACAGGCAGAGTTAGACAGTGAGAGAGAGACAAAGAGAAAGGTCTTCCTTTCTGTTGGTTCACCCCCAAAATGGCTGCTACGGCCAGCGCACTGCGCTTATCCGAAGCCAGGAGCCAGGTGCTTCCTCCTGGTCTTCCATGCGGGTGCAGGGCCCAAGCACTTAGGCCACAGCAGAGAGCTGGACTGGAAGAGGAGCAACCGTGACAGAAACCAGCGCCCCAACCGGGACTAGAACCCGGGGTGCTGGTGCCACAAGTGGAGGATTAGCCAAGTGAGCCGCGACGCTGGCCCAATTGTTTTGATTTTTAATATGCCCAGTTTATTTTCATGTTTAGCTGAAACAATGCCATTACTGAAGTTTACTAACCATACACAAGCTAAATTTTTTTTAAAATCACCTCTGGATGTAAGTTGTAGTAAAACTAGTGGTGAAAAATAGTAGGCAGCTAATAGGCAGGATTGATTAGGAAAATAAAGCATTTTTTTCTTTCTTAGGGTTTTCTTTTTCCTCCTAAAAATCTGAGATTAAATGACCTTTATAATAACTATTTAAGTTCTAATTGAGAAATGTACTTACAGCAAAATAGATATAGGCTTACTAGATATGTTATTACTACATCCAAACCTGTGCACACACACACACTCACCCATCTCCCTCCAGGTCTCTGGGTCTCCAGTGTATGGGGTCATACTGGGACTTCAGATTGGGACAAATGAGCACATTGTTGCTTTGGTGCTAGCACCTATATCTATTTTGCTGTAAGTACATTTAATCTCAGATTTTTAGGAGGAAAAAGAAAACCCTAAGAAAGAAAAAGAAGAAAAAAATGCTTTATTTTCCTAATCAATCCTGCCTATTAGCTGCCTACTATTTTTCACCACTAGTTTTACTACAATTTACATCCAGAGGTGATTTAAAAAAAAAATCAACTTTATCTGCCAAAAAATAATTTGAAATTTGTTTTCATAGTATACATATCCAAATGATCACATACTCAGAAAACCAATGTTGGAAAAAAATCAAAGCAACAGATCAACCCTCAGGTTTTTGAAATAAGAAAGCCAAAGCCAGAAAGGGACAGTGACATGCCTGATGTCACAGAGTTTATTAGCTAGTGGCAGAAGCAGAAGCAGGACCTCAGGTCCTAATTCTCAGCTCAGAACTCCTTAAATGCTCCCTCTTTAAACAAAAACAAACAAAAAAATCGAGGGAAATAATCCAGTTCAAATCTATTCTGGTAGATAGTTGATTTTGGTAATCATTTTCCTAAGTCCACTAAAGAAGCAACACTGATTCTCATTTCCAATTGCCCAAGGCTATCATGTAATCTAACAATGAAGTGCTGGTCAAATGACAGAAACAAACAATAGAAAAATATTTAAGAAACACAAATTGTCCAATAATACAAAGAATTTCGCTCTAAAGCCAGCACCTAGGTTTTCATATGTGCGGTTGAGGGAAGTTAATTGTATTTTAATTGATACTTTTCCAGAATTAGAAAATCAGCACTTTTTTCCATAGATAAAGCAGTTACATAAAACTTTAGTGCCCACCATTGATGAAATTTAGCACAAGAATATTATGGGCCACAAGAATGCTTTCCACTTCCTTAGCCCACATATTTGAAAGCCTGAGTGTCAAAGGATTCTCCAGATCATAATTTCTTTGTTTAAGAGCAAAAGCTACCTGAAAAATCAAGGAACAAGGCATCTAAATAGCAACCCTAAAAATGGCAAAAGCAATCGGTGGCTTGGCGGGAACGTATGACAACAGATACACAGAGTTACAAAGCTTTAATAGTCAAAATGAGGTAATATCTGCAAGTATACACTAAGAAGGTTAGTTAACACATAGAAAATGACAGAAATAGAAAACAATGAAACTTAAAAATAGGATGATGCACATCTTATAATTTTTAAAATGTTTGGAGTGCTAAAATATTTCATTATCTACAAAGTTGTATAGTGGAAGGTAACTGGAATGCAAGTCAGAAGGTATGAGTTCTAGTTTTAGTTTGGCTACTTTGCAGAAGTAACTCCTTAGGCCTCCACTGACCCATCTGTAAGCTGAGGGGTTGTACTAAATCACCTATAAAGACACTTCTACAGTAGGAATTAAACCAGAAACATTTCCCTCAATATTGAGATTGTGTGAAAATCATCCAACTTCACCTGTATCTGTAAAGATCGTTAATACTGGGACCAGTACTGTGGCACGGCAGGTCAAGGCATTGCCTGCATCCCGTATGGGCATTGTTTCATGTCCTGATTGTTCTGCTTCTGATCTAGCTCCCTGCTAACAGCCTGAAAAAGCAACAGAAGATGGCTCAAGTGCTTGGGATTGCTACCTATGTAGGGGATCCAGAATAAGCTCCTGGCTCCTGGCTTTGGCCTGGCCCAGCCCTGAGTGTTGCGGCCATTTGGGAAGTGAACCAAAGGATAGAAGATCCCCCTCTTTCTGTCTCTCCCTCTCTCTGTACCTCTTTCAAATACATAAATAAATTTTTCAAAAAGAAGATCATCAATATCTTGGTAACATGAGGGAAAAAAATCATTTATTACTGAAAAGTCATTTATGGTACTGAAAACTATGAATATATATATTATATATACATATTCTCATCAATATTGTATATCATTATAAAACAGCAATCAATTTTCAGCTTTTTGGTCAATTTTAAAAGTCATCTGCATTTTAAAAAACAAGTTCTTTTACAATATGTGATATTACTATCAGTTTGGAAAACAAACTTATTCATTCTCAAATGTATTTTAATTTCTTTAATATTTATAAAAGGAAAAATTCTACTGAAATAAAAGCAAGGTACGGAAGGTAATATCATTCTGTAAATGTAAAAGTAAAACTTTTAATTCCTTGACTTATTATAGTTTTATATATTAGTTCACTAACTTTTGGTTCATATTTAATTTTTTTTCTTTTATTTACATGAGAGGTGAGTGGAGGGCATGTCTTGTACATTGATTCACTCCCAAAATTCCCACAAAAGGCAGGACTGGACTGAGACAGGGCCAAAGACTGGAGCCAGAAACTCAGTACAGGTCTCCCACATGGGTTTCAGAAACCCAATTATTTCAGCCATCACTACTGCCTTCCAGGGTCTGCATTAGCAGGAAGCTGGAATTAAGAACCAGGTCGGGAAATCAAGCCCATTCTAAACTTCAATGTGGGAATGCCAGCATTCTAATTGGCATTTTAACCAGTAGGCCAAATGTGTGCCCCGTGTTTTCCTATTTTAATAATAATCATATTGGGGAAGGATGATGAAATGTTTAAAACCATGGGCTCTGGAGCCAGGCTGCTTATTTTAAATCTCAGCTCTACTACTTCAGAGGGAAGTCGATTTGGTTTTATTAACTTCTTCTGTACAACTGGAATAGAAATCAATCAGATGAAAGCAAGAAACTGGAAATAAACAAAATCTTTACAAATAGAGGAAAGAATAAACAAATTTTTATTCACTGATAGCTAGAAATATTACACAGACAGCCCTTAAGATCATGACAATAGTTAATTCATTCACTGAATAAATATTTACTGAACACTTTCTATGTACTATTCTAGATTTTGGAGGTCAATTAACAAAACACCTTCAAAGTTTGTCCCCAAGAACAAAATAAATATATTGTTTTTTAAAAAGCAACCTGACACATTTTTATTTCAAAAATCTCATTTTTACAGAATGGAATGTGTGTCGGACTGTGTTGCCTACACAGTAGATTATCAACAGTGCTTGTTTGTGCAGTGTGTAGTAAGAATAGCAAAAGCAGACCAGGGAGATAAGTTTAAGTTATTCCTCACATACTTTTACAATGACATTGTGCAATAGTCTACATAAATTAGTGAAATTGTATAAGTCTTAAAATTATTAAGAATAAAATTTGTCTTGCTTAAGATTAAGCTATTTCTTCCCAACATAAGAAAAAAAAATATTTCTACTAACAGTCACATAAGAAAGAATCTAATTTGAGGTTAAAAGATGCTCAGGGGCTGACGTTGCAGTGTAGCAAGTAATGCTACCTCTTGTGACACTGGCATCCCCATATGGGTTCCAGTTTGTGTCCCAGCTGCTTCTCTTCCCATCCAGCTCCCTGCTAATGGCCTGGGAAAAGCAACGGAAAATGGCCCTTATGTTTGGGCCCCTGCAATCCACCTGAGAGATCCAGAAGCTCCTGGCACCTGACTTCAGCCTGGCCCAGCCCTGGCACTTGTGGCCATTTGGGAAGCAAACCAAGAGATGGAAGGTTCCACCCCTCAACCTATCACTCCCTCTTTCTCTGTAACTCTGACTTTCAAAAATTAATAAATAAATCTTAAAAAAAGTTTAAATCAATTTCCTTCTATTTAATGTTTTTAATAATCATGTAGACATTATATATATATATATATATAATAGTCAAAGACTTTTTAAGTTATTTATTTAATTTTATATGTGAGGCAAAGTGACAGAGTTCTCCCATCCACTGGTTTACTCCCTAAATGCTGCAATAGTTAGGGCTTGGGCTGGCTGAAGCTCATAGCAGAGAGCTCAATCCAGATCTCCTGCATGGGTGGCAAGGACAAAATATCTGAGCCATTACCTGCTGCCTCCTAGGGTATGCATTAGCAGGAAGATAGAATAGGGAGTAGAGCTGGGACTCAGACCCTGAGACCCAGGCACTCCAAAATGGGATGTGGGCAACTTGCTAAGCCAAATGTCCACCCCTCAAAGACTTTTAAACATAAACATGTAATTTGCTGAGAGAAGAATGCCTACACCTTTAAGTGTTATAATATGACTGTCAAAGATTCAACTCTTACCTAGTCCAAAAAGTAGTTTGGACATTGTAAGGGTATGAATGTAATATATTCAGACACCTTAAGTACACATATAAAACTATTACATAATATTACAATAATCTTTTTTGTCTTTTTCACTCTATTGACAACTGTGAAACTGTTCATACCTTCACAAAAATTAAGGCAATGGCACTGGACAGTGCTGGTGATAAGTAAGCCTTTGCAACTATCCACCATTTTTGTTGAAATGTCAGTTTCGGGGGTGGGCATGTGGTACAGACATTAAGTTGCTGCTTGATACATCCACCTACTCCACTTCCTTTTTTTCTTTTAAGATTTTATTTATTTATTTGAGAGGTAGAGTTACAGACAGTGAGAGGGAGAGACAGAGAGAAAGGTATTCCTTCCATTGGTTCACTCCCCAGATGGCCGCAACAGCTGGAACTGTGCCAATCCGAAGCCAGGAGCCAGGAGCTTCTTCTTGGTCTCCTACACAGGTGCAGGGGCCCAAGGACTTGGGCCATCTTCCACTGCTATCCCAGGCCATAGCTGGAATAGAAGAGGGGCAGCCGGGACTAGAATCAGCACCCATATGCAATAGTGGCCGCAAGCAGAGGATTAACTTACTGTGCCACAGAGCTGCCCCCCCCCTCCCCCAGCTACACCACTTCCAATCCAGGCTCCTGCTAATGTGTACCCTAGGAGGCAGTAGATGATGGCTCAAGTACTTGGGTCCTGTCACACACATAAGAGACTCAAATTGGACTCTGGGTGTTGTGGACATTTGGGGAATGACTTGAACAGGCACTTCAATTTGGAATGCAGCTGTCCCAAGAAATGGCTTAAGCAGTTGTACCACAACATTTGCCCCTAATGTAATTTTTTATGTTGTATCATGAAGCGTATCAACATTTGGAAACACTATAAAACCCAGAACTGCAACATTTTCCAAATAACCAATTAAGATGTTACAAAACCATGTATTAGTAAAATATCTATTCAAAGTGCAAGCCTGACCACTAGATTGTAGGGCAATATAATAAAATATGAAAAATTCATGTTTCAGATTCCACACTGCAATTAACCTTTAAAATACTTGTAAATTTGAGGTGGTATAGAATAAGAAGAAAGTTACTTAAATATTTCATTTCCTAAATACCTACATGTGTGGTACTTCATAAACAATAGTCAACACAGCATATTGCAATAGATTGAATGCAGAATCATATATGAGAATTCAAGCACCTCCTGTTAAGTCTGATTTTAAAGAAATTGCAAAAATGTAAACAATATTCTACTTCTCACTAAATTATTTTTGTAAAATTATGTTATTTATTTTATCAATAAGTTTGTTGTTGTTTTTAAGGTTTTTTATTTATTTATTTGAGAGGTACAGTTAAAGACAGAGAAAGAGAGACAGAAAGGTCTTCCATCCACTAGTTTACTCCCAAATGGGCCGCAAAGACCAGAGCTGGGCCAATCCAAAGCCAGGAGGCAGAAGCTTCTTCCAGGTCTCCCATGTGAGTGTAGAGGCCCAAGCACTTACGCCATCCTTCACTGCCTACCCAGGCCACAAGCAGAGAGCTGAATTGGAAGAGGAGCAGGGATACAAACTGGTGCCTGCATGGGATGCCGGTGCCACAGGCGGAGGCCCAGCCTATTAAGCCACAGAGCCAGCCCCATTGTTGTTATTTTTAATTAACAAATAAATATTTTAAAGGTTTATCAGCTTTACCTTTTAATATTATACATTTCAATAGACAAAAATTACAAAAACAAAAGCCCTTAGGGTTCCTTACTGATTTTTTAAAGTACTAAAAGAGACATAGAAGTTTGAAAACGGCTGCTCTATAAGAGTTAAGCCTTAGTGTCCCTATTCTAAGCAAACTGAGTTGACTGCTTCCCTAATTCTTAAGATATGGCAGGTTCTGAATGTAAATGACCTTCAAAAATATATCTGGAAAAAAATAAAATTTTAGAATGGGTTTTTAATTAAAAATGAATTTGAAAATTAGCTCTAGACTTACTAGGCATTGTGGTATTGGACAAATTATTTATGTTTTTGCTGATTCTTATTTTCTCCAAAATGCAATAAGATTTATAGTATGTACACAGCAGAATTTGTAGATATCATTAAATGCACATTTCTCCACTTTGTTAAATAATAGAGTGAATACATACAGAAACTGTTACATTCATTACTGATAAGAATGCAAAATGGTGCAGCTGCTTTGGTAAAAATTCTGCAAGTTCTTCCAGATGCATCACAAACAAAACACAGGCATTGTCTAAGATTACTGTCAGGTTTGTGTTAAAGGTGTATGAGTAGACGAAACATAAATGAGTGTTATGTTTAGACTTTGGTCCCATACCAATTTGTAAAGGCAAATATTCCAAAATCCAGGAAAAAAACATCTGAATCACTTCTAGCCACAGGTATTTTGCACAAGGGATACTCAAACTGTAGTGGTACAGGATACAAGTTGGATGACCCCTGAAAACATTATGCTAACTGAAATGAAGCCTGTTGCAAATGACTACATTATTGTATCATTTTATTTACATAAAATGCCCAGAGCAGGCAAATCTACAGAGATAGCAAGTGGATTAGTGGTTATTTGGGCTGAAGGGTTTGGATGAAATGGGAGATGACTGGTAAATGGCAAGGAATTTCTTTGGGAAATTCTAAAATTGATTGTGATGTTGGCTGCCCGATTCTGTGAATATGCTCAAAATAAACATTAAACTGCACACTTTTAAACGTTTATTTATTTTGATTTGAAAGGCAGAGCAATGGTGAGAAAAGGAAAGATCCTTCTTCCACTGGCTCATTCTCCAAATGCCTGCAACAGCTAGAGCTAGGCCAAGCCAATGCCAGGACTACTTAACTCTATCAGGGCCTCCCAAGTGGGTGGCAGGGAGTTAGTCAGAAAGCTGGATCGAAAATGGAGGCAATACTCAGTCCTATGTACTCCAATATTGGATGCAGGCATCCAAAGTGGTAGCCTAACCCACTGTGCCACAGTGCCCATCCCAAACTGTATACTATAAATAAATGAAAATATGTAATTACATCTTAAAATGGCATTATAAAATATTAAATGAAAGAACATACATAAAATACCCGGCAAACTTTTTTGATACATGCTAGAAACTCCATAAACACTTGTTCTTTGAAAATAACTTATGTGTCCAGAGATAACCTATGCAATTCACAAAGGTTTGAGAAATTTCAGGTAGACAATAGAAAAAAATTTAATTAATGACTAACCAACAGTAAAACATTAAACAATGAAGTGCCTATCTTCTTATCTAGTTATTGCTATTGGTATTAAATAAACTGTCACATTTTAAAATTTCTGTGAAATACAAGTGAAAAACAAAATCTAGAATGACCCTTTTCAGATCTGTTGTAGTTAGTTATAGTTAACCAAAACTTTAAACCTGACCTATCATTTATTATTTTAAAAGGTATTTCCTAATGTGAAGCATGTTTGAGAAAAAATCAGAAAAAAAAATTGTACAGGAAGTGTAATGAAACTGTACTTCTGTTCATTAAATAGATGTTTATGAAAAATAAATCTCAAATAATTCCTGTTTCTATTAAAGAATCTATTCAGGAGAGATCCAAGATGGCTGAGTAGTAAGAAGTCACACTGACCTCAGCTGCAAAAAAGAGACCAGAAAAAACAATCTAAGTTCTGCATTCCCAGGGGACTGACTGAAAGTTTTCAGTGCAGAAGTCACAACTAGAGTGAGAATGTGGGGCTGCAAGGGCACAGCCACACCTTGCATCTACTCTATGCAGCCAGCACCTGGCTGGCAGTTGTCCTCACCTTCCCAGGACAAGTTAGGAAGAAACTGAAATGGTGCCCTGACTGCAGCACCCCATCACCAGCGGCTTTGACTACAGAAGTCCAGGATCCCCCATGGACTTCCAGTCCGGCGTATGGAGCTGGCTGGGATCTCAGCAAATACTTTTTTCTGGGAGGGGAGGCTACATTGTCCCTCTTACCTCCCCCTGCCCAAAAGTGCCAGAGTCAGCTGGCTGTGGTGGATTCCTGGCTGAAATCAATTCTGACACGGCAGACAGACAGCGGTCTCGCTTTTATGACTGGAACCAGAGTCAGGACAGTTTGCAGGGCAGAGTGTGGATTGTCTGCACCCTGCAACTGTGGGAGTTCAGGGTATAAGCCTGGGAGATTTGCTCACTCACTTCTGCGTGATCCAGGGGAGCTTCCCACAGCTTTCTGGGGCTAGAACCAGCAGCAGTAATTAAAAATCTGGACCCAACCTGAACAAGTTCCCTCTGTGCCACTTAGCTCATGATGCTAGCAGCAGCAGAAACAAGCCCCACCATCACCCCCGCATGCCACGTGAGAACTGGGGGCAGTTCCATCTGTGCCTTGAAGAGCCAGGACTGTTTAGGTTGGTGTTACAATCATTGGAGTAATTCACACTCCCACGTGTTATCTGGACTGCTCTATCTGCATCAATCTGCTTCAGGTAGGTGCCTGCGACTATCCCCAACACCTGGCTCCCACCCTGGGAGCCCTGGATAATGATCCCATTGTACCCTGCCACATCAGGCCTGTAATAATCAGTACTAATTTCCTCAAATCCATTGGAGTATACCCAGTGGGACCTAAGGAAGAACCTGCCTGCATTCCAGCTCTCCAGACCCATACCTGCCAGTATAAAAATCTCCATATACTTTGGAGTCACCCTACAGGACTGGAGCAGTTCATATCTCCGAGTCCTAGACGAGGGCTTTTGGTTCCATGAAGAAGAAGGGATACATCAAATATGCAGACATTAATGTAGGGATACAGGAAACATGGTGAAGCAAAGTAGCATAACACCTCTGAAAGAACACAAACATTCTCCAGAAACAGGTCCTCATCTGAAGGAAATAGAATTCAGAGCAGTGATTTTCAGAAAACTCAATGTGATGGAAGAGGATACAGATAGATAGGTGAAAGCAATGAGGAAAACAACAGGTAACAACAATGAGAAATTCTCTATGGAGAGAGGAATCAAACAAATTTTTGAGATGAAATCTTTAATCAATGAAATAAGAAATATAATTTAGAGATTCAACAGAAAAATAGCCCAAGTGGAGGAAAGAATTTGTGATCTACAGGACAAAACTAGAAATAACCCATTCAGACAAAAAATAAAGTGAAAAGAATAAAAAGGAATGTAAGAAAGTTTCTGTGAAATATGGAACTTCATTAAACAGCCCAATGATCATATTATAGGCATTCCTGAAGAGAAAGAAAAAAGCACTGAGAGACTGGGCTGATAGATTCAAGGTCTTAAGAGAGAAAAAATTTCCAACCAAGAATATTATACCCAATGAAGCTATCCTTTAGAAGTTAAGGAGAAAGAAGGCATTTCCCAGACAAGCAAAAACTGACAGAATTTACCACAACCAGACCAGACTTACAAGAAATCCTGAAGGGAGTTCTATATTAGAAGTAAACATGATAAAAAATACACGACCAAATTCACTAACAGAACAGGTATAATCAGTAACCAAACAAGAAAATAACAGGGGTTAGCTCTTATCCATCAATACTTACCTGAAATTAAATATATTAAATTCCTCAGCAAATATATTTAGGTTGGCTAAATGGATTTAAAAATCAGTATATACTGCCTAAAAGAAACGCATTTCACTAAGAATGCTATACATAGAGTGAAAGTGAAGGGCTAGAAAAAGATAACCAAGCAAATGGAAACCAAAAAACAAGCAGAAGTAGCAACACTCATTACAGATAGAGCAGACCTTAAATCAAAACCTGTAAAAAGAAACAAAGAAGGACACTGTATAATGATAAAAGGATAAATTCAGCAAGAAGATATAATAATCATAAATGTATATGCATCTAACACAAACCACCCCAATACAAACAGCAAATGTCATTAGACCTAAAGGGAGATAGACAATCCAATCCAATCCAACACGCCACTGCCATTAATGTACAGACCAACCAGACAAGAAAAAACAGATACATCAGAGTTGAGCCACACTATTGAGCAAGTGGACCTAACAGACATTTACAGGGCAACTCATCTATCAGCTACAGAATGTACAGCACACAGAACATTTTCTAGGATAGACCGTATATTAGGCCACAAATCAAGTCTCAGTAAATTTATAAAGATTGAAATCATAACATGTACCTTCTCAGACCACAAAAGAATAAAACTAGGAAGCAACCAGAAGAATAACAGAATATACACAAATATATGTAACCTGAATAACATGCTACTGAATGACCAATGGGATATTGAAAAAATTAAAAAAGAAATCAACAATTTTTTTGAAATAAATTAAAGTGAAAACACAACATATCAAAAGTGTGGGATACAGCAAAAGCAGCATTAAGAGAGAAGTTTACAGCATTAAGTGCTTACACTAAAAAAATAGAAATGTCTCCAGTAGATATCTAATGATGAATGATAAAGACAGAAAAATAGAAACAAACCAACCCCCAAGTTAGCAAGAAGTGAGAAATAATAAATATCAGAGCAGAAATAAATAAAATTGAACCTAAAAATAGACAAAAGATCAACAAAACAAAAAGCTGGTTTTATGAGAGATAAACAAAATAGACAAATCTTTAGCCAAACTAACAAAGAAGAAAGAGAAAAATTTCAAATAAATAAAATTAGAGATGAAAAAGGAGACATTACAACTGACACCACTGAAATACAAAGCATCATAAGAAACAATTATGAAAAAGTCTATGCTAACAAACTGGAAAATGTCAAGGAAATGGATAAATTCCTGAATACATAAAACTTACCAGGATTAAATGAAGAAGACATAGAAAATCTAAACAGACCCATAACAAGCAACAAGACTAAAGCAGTAATTAAATGTTTTCCATCAAGTAAAAGTGAAGGAACTGATGGTTTTACTGCTGAATTCTACAAAATACTTAAAGAGGATCTAACTCCAATACTTTTCAAACAATTCTAAAATAGTAAACAGGATGAAACTCTGCCAAACTTTCACATGAGGCCAGCATCACTGATATCACTACTAAACAAAGATACACCACAAAAAGAAAACTACAGACCTATATTCTTGATGAACATGGGTGCAAAAATTCACAGCAAAATACTGACAAACTGAATCTAAAACCACACCAAACTGATCATAGATCAGGATCAACAGAGATTTATCCCAGAGATTGAAGGGCAGTTCAACATTCACAAATCAGTAAAATGTCAACAATCGCATCCAAAAACAAAGAAAAATATCATATGGTCATCTCAATAGAAGCACAGAAAGCATTTGGTAAGATTCAACATCCTTTCATGATTAAAATCCCCCACAAATCAGATATAGAGGGAACATACCTAAAACAATTAAAGGCTAAAAAGACAAATCAGCAGCCAATATCATACTTAACAAGGCAAAGCTGAAAGCACTACCCTTATATCTGGAATGAGACAAGGATGTCCATTTTCACCACTCTTATTCAATCAAGTATTGGAGGTATTAGCAAGAGCAATTAGGCAGAAGAAAAAAATAAAGGGCAATAAAATTAGAAAAGAAAAATCAAAATATCCATGTTTACAGGTGACATGATGTCGTACATGAAAAACCTAAACACGCCACCAAAAGCTGTCAGGATTGATAAACCAATTTAGCAGGTTACAAAAATCAACATATAAAAAACAGTACCTTTTTCATACACTGATGATCAACTTTCTGAAAGAGAAACTAGGAATGAAATCTCATTCATGATAGCCATAAAAAAATAAAATATTTAGGAACAAATTTAACCAAAGAAGTGAAAGACCTCTAAAATTAAAATTATAAAACATGGCTAAAATAAATCATGAAGGACACAAAAAATAGATATTCCTTGCTCATGGATTAGAAGAATTAACATAATTAATGTCTATACTACCTAGAGCAATTTATGTAATCTCTATCAAAACACCAATGACATTCTTTACAGAATTAGGAAAAACAATTCTAAAAGTCACATGGAATCACAAAAGACACAGAACAGCCAAAGTGATCCTGAGGGGGTTAAAAAATCGAGCTGGAGGCATCATAACACATACTTCAAAGCTATAGTAAGTAAAATAACATGGTACTGTCATAAAAACCAACACACACATCAATGGAACAGAATACAGTGCAGAAAATAATCCAGGTATGTACAGCCAATAAAATTTGGCAAAAGTGCCCAGGCTATACATTGGAGGAAGGACAATCTCTTCAATAAATGGTGCCAGCAAAAATGGATGCACATATACAAAAGAATGAAATTAGATGCCTACACTTCACCACATACAAAAATCAATTCAAGGTAGGTCAAAGTCCTAAATTTAAGACCTGAGACAATGAAGTTTCTGGAAGAAAATGTAGGGGAAACACTCATGCCATTGGTATAGGTGATGACTTCTTGGATAAAGATCCCCAGGCAACGAAACCAGAACTAGACAAATGGGATTATATCAAACTCAAACACTTCTACACATCAATGGAAACAATCAATAGAGTGAAGAGACATCTAACAAAGTGAGGAAAAATATTTGCAAGCTACTTGTCAGACAAAGGATTAATATCCAGAATATATCAGCAACTCAAAAAACTCAACAAGAAACAACCAAACCAAGAAATGAGTTCTCAAGAGGAGAAATACAAATGGCCAGGAAATATATAAACTAGCCATCAGGGAAACAAATCAAAACCTTACCTCTGTCAGAATGGCTATTATCCAAAAGACAGTAAAAAGTGCAGGACAGGATGTAGACAAAAGGGAACTCTATACACTATTAACAGGGATGCAAATTAGTGCAGCCACTGTGGAAAAGATTATGGAGATTTCTTTACAAACTAGAAACAGACTTTCCATATAATCTAACAATCCCATTACTGGTACCCAAAAGATATAGATGCATTGTACCAAAGCGATACATGAAGCACCATGTTTACAGCAACATTGTTCACAATGGCAAAAATATGGAATCAACCAATGTGTCCATCATCAGACAAATGGATACAGAAAATGTGATATAAACACACACAGAGAAAGACACACATACATAAACAATGGAATATTATCTGCTATTAAAAAAAAGAATGAAATTCTATCATTTGCATCACAATGATTGCAACTGGAAGACAACATGTTGAGTAAAATAAACAGGATGCAGAAAAACAAATTCTGCATGTTCTCCTTATATGTGGAAGCAAAATTTTTTAAAAAAATCAAAAACAAACACATGAATGTGATGCTGGCATCAGTTCTCTCCTTCTTTCTATCTCTGCCTTTCAAATAAACAAATAAATCTTTAAAAACTCAAGCAACAGAGGTTGGTTTCCTGGACCAATGTAATGGCAGAGGCACATCTAAACTAGATAATTTGAAAAGAGTTAAATAAAAAAGTTATTTACAAAGATAGGCACCAAGGTTTAAGGGAAACTCCAAGGGACAATGATGTGCCCAGCAAACTCCAGAATGAAGCTGTTACTCTACCTAGGCCTGAAGGGTAAGGGGGAAGTATAGGTCCTAGACCAGGGGGTGTGGCTGTCTGCAGAAGGTCATGAAGGTCATGAAGGAGTCACAACTTAGTACATCTTGTTCAGGAAACAGAAGAGAAGAGGAGACACTCACTCTCATCTAGTCCTCACAGTGCCTCTTTCTGGGTAAACCCAACTGGAAATCAAAGAGGGAGAGAATTCACTAATGTAGCCCATAATCGCTGTCTTCCCAGAGAGAGATAAAGTTTAGAAGGATAAGGGAAGAACAGATGGACAAAATGTACCACTGTGAGGATTCAAGGTTGATTTCAAGTTTTTGAGCGAAACACTTAGGATAAGATTTGCTCTTTACTGAGGTAAGTATTTAGGTGCACTAGGAAAAACAAAATAAGGAGTTCCATTTTAGATTTGGTAAATTTAATGTTTTCATATAAAATGTACAGCACACACTGGGCATATAAATTTGGAGCTCAAGGAAGCAATCTGGGCTAGAAATATAATTATTAACACTAGTTGTCATGGATTTCAGATACCATAGAAAACATGGCACTTATCTACCAATGTAAATGCTTCTCTTTTTTGAGAGATAATCCTTGTGCTGACCTTGAGAGATAAAAATTAAAAAAACTAGTCTATTCTTTTTTATCATCCTCTAAAGCATTAACTAAAAAACTATGTTAAATTTATGCTAAATATTATCTGTGGATGCTATTTTAGAACAAAGGCTCCTTATGGGTAGAAACCATTTCTTAGTCGCTTTTGTGTTCCTAATATGCAGCATATGAAAACCTATTCAAAAGTCTTTGCTCTGGTGGACGTCTGGCACAGCACTGAAGACGTCCTGTGGGACGTCCACATCCCATATTGGAGTGCTGAGGTTTGAGTGCCAGATCTGCTTCTGGTTCCAGCTTCCTGCTGATGCACACCTTGGGAAGCAGCAGGTGATACCCCACGCCCCTGGGTTCTTGCCATCCACACGGGTGACCCAGATGGAGTTCCTGGCTCCTGGATTTGGCCTGGCCCAGCCCCAGCTATTGCAGGCATCTAGGAAATGAGCCAGTAGATGGAGTCTCTCTCTGTCTCTGTTCCTATCTGTCTCTGTCTCTTTGCCTTTCAGATAATAAGCAAAATGTTTGCCAGATGAATGGAGTTAAAGAAAATATAAATAAATTAAAATAAGATTGGAATATGTAGGGTGTCCCCAAGGTGCTATCTCAAATGCCACATTAATGACAAAATATTTTGTAAAACAGAATTTTCACCAATTGACTGTTTCAAGCCTCAGATATACTCATTCATCTCCTGTAAGGCAGTCAGGGAGAGGCCAACAGACACATTTGAAGCAGACATACTTTAAGGAAGCTTAACGCAATTTTAAAAGCATATGTTAGTGAAGCAAAGAGCACCATGCATAGTCTCAGAAAAGCTAGTAGTTTCAATAGCAGGTGATAACAAATCACATTTATTTTTGTGTTTCTTGTGCCTCTGGAGCAGAGCTTTTTTTTAATATTTAATGTAGTAAACATAGTGCTTACCAATTCAGTATGTTTTGTACTCATATTAAATATTTTGTACTTACATTAAATATTAGTTTATACGAAAATATCAGTGACACTTTTTACATGCCTCAGTTTACATAAATCGTATCGAATACTGGATATGTAATTTTTGTCTGTTTTCATTTAATGCCCTGTTTTAAAATGCATACATGTTGATATGTATCATTCTTGTTTGGTTGGTTTTTTATTTTGAATATTATAAACAAAGCTGCAGTTACCATTCTTGTGCATATATAAGAATTTCTTCAGAGCATTAAATTAAAAAGTTGGATTCTAATTCATAGAGTATATACCTCTTCAGCTCTGCTACATAAGGCCAAACCATTCTCAGAGTAACCAGATAAACTGACACTCCCACAAGCAGTTTATGAGAATTCCAGCTTCTCAAATTTTTTGAGAAACGCTGGAACTCTCACAATTTTTTAATAGTTTAATGGATATAAAATAGTATCTTACAATTGCTTGAATTTGCATTGTCCTATTATTCAGACATCCTTTTCTCTGAATTGCTTATTTAATTTTAGTCCAAATGAAGCAAACAGGCTATGTCTATCACAGTTATTTTGGTTCCATGACATCAGTAGCCAGGTCTGTCTCAAGAACATTCATGCCAAAGCCAAAAAGCAATACTCTGAACAAAGGAATTTTGGGTTTTCTTTCTAAAAGCCACAAAATGTAATGGTGGTGATTTTCATGGATCTTAAAAATCCTCTTTGTTAAAAACTCCTTTGCATCTTAGTCCTATACTTTTAAAACTTTTTTGTTTGATTCCTAGACCTCAAATCTAGAATAAGTAACTAAATCAGCACAGGAACTGAGTGTTAGCAAGGTTATTGGAGTGTAAAATATTGTCTCAACTTAACATCCAGAAAGGTTCATTGGTATGGTTTAAGACGCCAGAGACAATGTTAGATGCTGACTTACATCTTAAAATAGTTCTGTCTCTCTCAATGAGAGTTTAATCTACTTTGAATGTAAAAGCTAGCATCTTACTTACTTCATCTGTGGTGTTTTCTTTAACATGTCTAATCCCTCTCTGTGTATCTTTTCCCTGTGTATATTTATGCCTCTTTCTGGCACATAGTTAAACATGCAAAATCATACTAAACACAATGAAGAATACATGCAAAACACGTGTACTTAATATAATGAAAAATAGTACACAGAACAGAAAGCTGTCTTGTTGACAGTTTGATGAAGAAAAGATAGAAGGATCAGCTTTTCCATCAGCCATCAGTGGAGATAAGAAAATTTCAAGTAACTCACAAAAACCGATACGCTTCACCAAGCACAAAGTATACGTGTGAGAAAAACAGATTTCAACATAATTTCAGCAGGTCTGTATGTAAGTTATGGTCCATTCCAACACCATTTTTTTCTAACATGATTTTCATATGTCTTCCTCAGTACATAAAAGTCTTTGTATTGCAACAATATACAAATCAGTTAAAAAAAATTATGACCACCAATTTCAAAACTAACTTCATATAATAGAATTCTTCCATTACAGTCCTATTTCAGAAACATCACTAAATTTGATATAATATTATTTCTTGGCATGTTTAAAATACACTGCCATAGTGATGTCTTGCTATAGATACTTGTCAATCCTATATTTTGATAGTGCCAAAACTCCATTAAAGGTTTAGTCTTTCATGACTATTACAGAACAAAACTATACAATAAAGCTTTCTATAATAATGGAAATGTTTTACACCTCTGCTGCCCAATATGGTAGCTACTAACTAGATCTGGTAAATTAAGCATTCAAAATTTGGGCAGGATGACTTAGGAACTGAATTTTAATTGGTTTATAATTATTAGGTAGCCACATGTCATCACTGTCATGATGAGCAAGAGAACACAGTTGACTTCAAAAATATGTTCAGTTTATCAGAAAATTACAGTATGAATTACAGACAATCAAATGATAGCACTGGGAGATAAGAAATACGGACTTTGAGAGAGAGAGAAGAGAATGTTTCCTTATTTTTTCTCATAATTTTTAATAATTAACACACAGGACAGGATAATACTAAAATTCTATTCATGGTTCCTAAGTTTTGCAGTAAACACAGAATATATACCTAATTCTAGAAATGTAAGATCCCAGAAATTTATCCAGCATTCAGAGTATCCAAAGCTTATATTCAATAATTCAACTCCTGACATATTCAGGTATCTCGTCAACTATCTAATAGCCAGGGATAATTTACTGCTGAACCAAATGTTCGAAAACCAGAATAATATGACATAATCCTGAAAGCAAAGCAGCAAACTCAAGGTACACTACAAGAGTCTCAGATTTCAAGATTTTAAATAAATAGAAAAGGAAAATTCTATAGTGGCAGAATTTGAAAAAATTACAAATATTAAAAAGTAGAGTTACGTGAGTATTTAGCCTAGCGGTTAAATTTCCCACGCCCCACACCAGAGTGCCTAGGTTCATTCCTAGCTCCAGCCCCTCACTCCTACTTTCTGCCAATGCAGACCCTGATGGCTCAAGTAATCAAGTTCCTGCCACCCACTGGGGATACGTGGATTAAATTCCCAGCTCTCACCTTCAGCACTGCCCCAGCTGGGGAGTGATCAGAGGATGGAAGCTCTCTGTTGTCTGTCTGTGTCTCTGTCTCTCTGCTTCTCAAATATACAAAAACAATAATAATGCATTATTGTTAAGAATGAAAATGTTCTACAAATTTTAAATATTTATTTATGTATTAATTAAATTATTTGGCAGAGAGAGAGAAAAAAAAAACAGGCAGATAAGAAAACTCTCCTCTGCTGATTCACTCCACCCAATTCCTACAACAGCCAGGGCTTGGCCAGCAGGCCAAAGCCAGAAGTTCAATATGGGAGGCAAGGACTCAGGTACTTGAGCTACCACCTGTTATTTCCCAGGGTACATATTAGCAGGAACCTGGAGTCAGGAGTGGAGTCAAGACTCAAACCCAGGTGCTCCAATATGGAATGTAGGAATCCCAAATGATGTCTTAACCACTATGTTTGGCCCTGAAAGTCAAACTTTTGAAAAACAAGAAGTGGGGGGCCTGTGCTGGGGCTTAGCAGGTAAAACTGCCACTTGTGGCACCGGCATCTTATATGGGCACTAGTTCATGTCTGGCTGCTCCACTTCCAATCCAGCTCTCTGCTAATGGCCTGGAAAAAGCAGCAGAGGATGGTCCAAGTGTTTGTGTCCCTGCCACCTACATGGGAGAAGCTTCTGGCTCCTGGCTTCAGCCTAGCCCAGCCCCAGCTGTTGCAGCCTTTTAGAGAGTTAACCAGAGGATGGAAGATCACTCTCTCTTTCTGCTTCTCTCTGTAGGTCTGCCTTTCAAATAAAAAATAAGTAAATCATTAAAAAAAAAGGAGAGAGAGTGGAAACATCTCACTATTTTCAAAAAAAAAAAAAGGAAATTTCATAGTTAAATATGTATCAGTCTCTCATACAGAAGACGATAATTACTGTTTACATTCTTCAGTTTTGTTTATGTTTTTCTGTTTGTTTAACTCAAAGAGTGGCATGGAAGATTTGGAGAATGCATGAGGAAATGCGGTCCAGTAAAGTCTGGAGTAGACACTACATGTGTTTGTGGGAAAGATGAGAGCTTTAGCATCCTATAGTCCTCAGTTCAAATCCTAGGTTCACCACTATTAACCTTGGTGTCTTGAGAAAGCAAGCTTACTTTCTGAGCCAGTAGTCTCTCTTTCCTAGTAGGAATAGGTTGGTGTCCACCTCGTGGCATTGGCTGGAGGACTGAGTAAGGTAAAATGCACAGAAGCACTGCGACATATCCTAATTCACCCAATGGAAGCCCTTGCTTTTGTCAGCACCTTCCTCTCTTTCCTCCTCTGTAGGTCTTTAAAAACAGGATTTTCTCATGTCTAAATGGTAGAAAATATAAAATAATGTAAACTCCACATAGCCTAAAACAATCACAGGCAAATAATATGCACTCAAGAGAAGATTTGAGGATTGACTGAGATTCTACAAATGCATTCCTTCTTGAAAACACAAGGATGGATGAGATGAATTCTGAAGATTCCCTTCCTGGTTCTGAGCTTAACCTTCAAATAAGGAAGCTTTTCTCAGAGTCAATCACAATAAAAATCACATCACCATAAGAAACTGGATTTTTTTCTCATCTTATCTCCAGATTTTTTTTTTTTAAATACAATTGAGAATCTCCTCAGAGCTCTTCCTGCAATCTTAGACAAAATCTTTCAGGCTGAAAAAAAAGAAGTCATACGTATTTCCTCAAGTATTACATGCCATTCATCACTTCTTATTCATTTACTTCTTCATCATTAATTCTGACTTCATCTGGGAAGAGCCTTTGTAAATATTTAAATATGGCCCAGGTACACAGCACCATATTAGGTAGTGGCGATGCCCTTCTCTTCTTCCTAATACCAAAGCTAAACAGCGCACAAAGAGAGACCTGGTACAAGTAACAAGCATCCTAGTAAAAATATGAATGTTTAGCATCCATCTGGGAGGGCAATCCTAAACCATGATAGCCACGCTGAGAAATCCAGTCACTGTGAGGGTTAGAGAACAGCCATCATGCTTTGAGGCAAATGCCTATTGGCACTGAACTATGGCTGGAAAAATAAAAGAGCTCCTTTCAGTAACCAGTTAACAAGAAACCCAGGACTCTCAATGGATGTGAAAGCCTGTGTTTAAGCAAAACCACAGCCTGGTTGTGCCCATTTCATTTTCTTTAGCTTTCTTAATAAGTTTCTATTTATGCTCCCTTGATGTTACCAACTTAAACTTCAAGGTCTCAGTAGGTTTTCCCACATTTCAGAATGGAAAAATTGCTAGCCATATAGACTTCTGTGAAGCACACTTTGTATACTTCACTGTCCCTTGACATTTTGCAACCTGAGCACAACAGCTGCATATTTGAACAGCAGAGGTGGTTTTTACTAACTTGAGTAAAAATGTGTTCCTAGGTCCAGATACAACCAAAGTTTCTACATAAATAGCTATATAAACTGGGAATTGCTGAAGATGAATTTCAAGGTAGTAAAACCTACCTGTTTACAATATAATCAAAGGTTATATATAAATGTATTTCTAGACCACAAAATAAATTAAAATCTTTCTTAAAAAGGATGATTATGAGCCAATACTATAAATCTCTTATTCTTGTAAGAGTTTGTAGATTTATTTTACAATCACTATCCCATAAGTATCCACATAGTTTCTAACAAACCTTAAAATCAGGCTGGTCCCAATAGAAAACTGACATTTTTTCCAATAGTCGCTACTTCTGTGTTTATCTGAAAATTCTAAGTCAAAAACAGGAGCTGTGTGCACAAGTATGGTTTTGATTGTATCTACACTCCTGCCCTAATTCTTGTGGCCTGGACCCATTCCAGATGTTCTGCCTTACTCTGTGGTTTGTATTTGAGATCCTCTCTACTGATTCACTGCATTCCCTTGATTGACAAACAGATTTAGATATGAAAACAAACAGTTACCTGCCTGTAATTGGTTTCTAATAGCTGCACTGTTGTAATACTTCCAAAACATGGTGAAGTTGCCTGCTAGAAAATTTTCCTGTTCTATTCGATTATGAGGGTAGGAGGTGCTGGTTTGGTATTTGTTTGTTATCGTTTATGAGTAACTTTGGTGTATATATGATCTGCATATTTTATGAACTGAAATACAAATTCTTATTATTTTTGTGCCCACAAATTAAATTTGAATAAGCATACAAGGGGTTTTAATTTTCTAAACTAGTGTGATGTTTAATTGAATGCAGAATAGTCTTTAAAAGAAAGGGTCCCTTTTTTTACTGACTTAATGTGCAGCATAATACTACTTTATTGGTAAATTAAAATATTAGACTAGAAGAAATAATATCATATTTTAGAGTCTTATAATGCCAATTGAATTATGCAGAATATATCAAACTACTTACAATATAAGCTACTACATACGTACTGCAAACAATTGCAACTCATCAGAATAAGAGACCAGGACTTAGCATTTTAAAATTCCTGTGGAAATCAAATGTATTTTAAGTACCAGCTCTGATTATTTAATCAGACAACTTGCATTTTGCCCTGGCTAATTTTGAAGGCTGGTAATATTTTACTCATAAAAATAATTGTGCACCTGTTGTGATGGAAGTCTAGTTAAACAAACGTTAATAGGAATATAACTCTTTACTTCAAGCAAAAGAACATAGGTCTCTCAATACTAGTATATGAAGAAACATATTTTAAAAGCCATGAAACAGATATCTTTTAAAATATCATCTTAGACATAAAAGGATAATATTAAAACGTATACAATGAATGAAGAGTTGCATGTTAAACTGACAAGAAACCAACACCGAGTGATGCACCCTACACAAAAAAAGGAGGATTTGAAGTTGTTCCTTTCCATTTAATATCTCTATTCTTCTGTCATATTCTAGTCCTTGACCAAACCATTTTAATGATATTGAACCATTTCTGTGAAACATGCATACCTTGGCTGGCGCCGCGGCTCACTAGGCTAACCTCCGCCTAGCAACGCCGGCACACCGGGTTCTAGTCCCCGGTTGGGGCACCGGATTCTGTCCCGGTTGCCCCTCTTCAAGGCCAGCCCTCTGCTGTGGCCAGGGAGTGCAGTGGAGGATGGCCCAGGTGCTTGGGCCCTGCACCCCATGGGAGACCAGGAAAAGCACCTAGCTCCTGGCTCCTGCCATCGGATCAGCGCGGTGCGCCGGCCGCAGCCCGCCGGCCGCGGCGGCCATTGGAGGGTGAACCAACGGCAAAGGAAGACCTTTCTCTCTGTCTCTCTCTCTCACTGTCCACTCTGCCTGTCAAAAAAAAAAAAAAAACAAAACAAAACATGCATACCTTTCCAACTAGGTTATGATCAAAGGAGAAAATAAAAAGTAAGCCTACAAAAGCTGCATCCCTCTTGCACTCTTATTTCCAGACCCTTTCAGCATTAGCGATCATTTTCAGTACCCAAATTCACCGAGCTATAAAAAAAAAAAAAAAAACCCCACTGGGCACTCCTGGAAGAGAGACAGACTTAGACCTTTTCTCCGTGGTCTCTGTCATTTTGTGCCGACTTTCTAAAAGCTACAGCTTGTGTCTATTCAATCCATTTACAGGTGTAATCAACTCTCCTAAGTGCAGAAAAGAGGCTTGAGAAAAAAATAATTTGAAGTTAAACTAGCTAAATTTTGAGCTCAGTGATACTCATTTCTCACTGACTTCCATAAGAAGGCAGCCTTGCAAGTGGCTCACCCTCTTTAAGGTTATACTTAAAAAGTAATTTTGTTCAAAATTAACTAAACTTTGGAACCCTATCCTTTACAGTGTCAGGCCCATTCTAATTCTATCTTGGTTAGTGTAATAGAAGTTTACTACCAGAGTTCAGAAAATGAGGCATTTTTAAACAACCCAAATTCTCTGGAGTTATCTTCAGTAGTTTAATGCAGACATTTGGTTTGAAGGAGAATCACAAATAAACGGAATAATTGCATCAAATTTCCTCAGTGCATTAAATATGCACTCCGTAGTAATTACCAGCAGTAGCAACCCATTTTACAATGTAGAGAATAATGTACAATTTATGCTTATTTCAAGGTCTTTATTCATAAAAACACCATTTGGATGAAAAAACACACATTTTATTAAGTGGTTAGCCTGTCTTTTTTTTTTTTAATTCAGACAAATGACTTAAATACTAAATACGTGGGAGGTCTAATGCTATGGGTCAGCTCCTCCTGCAACATAGCTAGCCCCTCAGAATTCGGTCAAGAGCTGACTCCAGACTAGGAAAATACCCAGAGTACACCCTAGCTCCCAGGTTGCTGGAAACAGAGTACTCCTGGGCCTACAAATAACATTTTCTTCTCAGAATCAGCTGTATGTAAATATTAACACATACGTACATTTTAAACCACTTACAATTATTGAAAGGAAAATGCTAAAGTGATATAGAGCAGATAAATAATAGCATAATATTTTTAAACGTTTTTCATACTATTTTGTGTTTCCTAAAAATCTCATGTATAGAGGACAGCATTGTGGCACTGTGGGTTAAGCCACCGCCTGAGACACAGGCATTCCAAATGAGCACAGGTTCGAGTCTCAGCTGGTTTACTTCCGATTCACCTCCCTGCCAATGTGCCTGGGAAAGAAGCAAAAGATGGCCCAAGTCCTTGGGTCCCCGCCACCCATGTGGGAGACCTGGATAGAGCTCCAGCTCTTGGCTTCCACCAGGCCCAGCCCCAGCAGTTTGCAGCCATTGGGGAATGGACCAGTGGATAGAGGAGCTGCCTCTTGGTCTCTCTGTCTCTGTCCGTGTCTGTTTCTGTCTGTCTCCCTGCCTCTCTCTCTCTCTCTCTCTCTCTCTCTCTCTCTCTCTCTTTCTCTGTGTGTGTGTGTGTGTGTATGTGTGTGTAAAACTCCATCTTTCAAGTAAATAAGTAAATCTTTTTTCAAAAAGTATTAGGTGGGGCCGGCACTGTGGCATAGTTGATAAAGCTGCAGCCTGCAGTACCGGGTACCGGCATCCCATATGAGCCAGTTCAAGTCCCAGCTGCTCCATTTCCCACCCAGCTTCTGCTAATGTGCCTAGGAAAGCAGTGAAAGATGGCCCAAGTCCTTGAGCCCCTGTACTTAACACGGGAGACCCAGAAGAAGCTCCTGGCTCCTGGCTTTGAATCAACCCAGTTCCAGCCATTGTACCCATTTGGGTAATAAACCAGCAGATGGAATACCTCTCTGTCTATGTCTCTGCCTCTGCCTCTCTATAACTCTGCCTTTCAAATAAACAAATAAATCTTTTTAAAGCGTTAGTTATAACTTTTAAAATAAATGCATATATTAAACCTTACCCATCATGATTATGCTAAAAAATTAAAATTCATACCTATTCCTACTGGAAAACTACTATTTACTCAGAATTGTCACACATGTATATCCTACTCTAAAAGGAAGGCCTCCATGTTTTAACTAGTATCATAATAAAATACCAGAACCAAAATTATGTACAAAATCCCCTAAAGATTTGACCTACACTTAAACAAGGTGACAAAAGCTATAGAGGCATATAATAGATAAATATCTGTAATAATAAGACAGGAATGAAGTTACCACCTAGTATTCATCAGGCAAACAGTGGCAGCATGAACTATACTGTAAGCTTGACATGTGTGATAATACTGATTTCTAGGTCTGTTAGAACTTCCTCTCAGTCTTACATTCCTAATAATTTCCTATGAAATGATTTGTGACATGAAGTAATGAATGATTCCAGGCTCTTACTGGTGCATATAACAAGCATTCTCGCTCCTATTCCTCTGGAAAACTACTGTTTACTCAGGATCCTTTTTGTCTGTCACTTTACAGTCCTGGTCTCATCTGCACAATAAACCTGAAATGCATGTGTGTGTTTTTAACCATCTATGGTAAGAAAGTTGAGAGTGAAATAGGCTAAATAAATTGATCTTCCATACCATGAATCAAACCTACATCTGATCCATTCCACATCTCCTGTTACTGCAGTTCCAGAGAAGAAGGCAAGTGGTTTCTTTAATCCAGTAACCTCATTCATAGTCTTCAGAATCTTTGAACTCTTAACTGTGACTAATTTGCTTTCTAGTTATTACTGACCAATTAATTTATTGTCAAGGTAATTAAATGCTAACCTGATGTAAGGATGTAATTCAGCAGTTTTCAAAGTGTGGTCTATGGGCCTCTTTGGATTTCAAAGAACTATTCAAGATGCTCTGAGGTCAATAATTTGTATAAATTTCTTTCATATAATTTTTATAATAATACTGAGGCATTATTTTCATGTTACAGTGTTGACATTTGCACTGATGCTACAAACGAAATCATGGGCAAAACTTCTGACCCTTGGCATTGTGGCACAGCAGGTTAAGCTGACATTTTTGGCTCCAGCATGCATAGTAGATTGCTAGTTCAAGTCCTGGCTGTTCTGTTTCAGATCCAGCTTCCTGATAATGTATCTGCGAAGGCAGCAGAAGATGGTACAAGAACCTAGGTCTCAGCCATCCACAAGGATAACAGCAGGGAGTCCCTGGCTCCTGGCTTTGTTCTGGCCCAAACCTGCTGTTGTAGCCTTTTGGGGAATGAACCAACAGGTAGAGAATCTCTCTCTATGCCTCTTCTTCTGTCTTTTCACTCTGCCTTTCAAATAAATAAATTCTTAAAAAAAAAAAACCTGTTTGCCCTATAGCATGAATCAAAAGCATCAAGCGTTAGAGCCGGCATTGTACTTATAGTGGGTTAAGCCACTGCCTGAGATGCCAGCAATGCCTACGAGCACCATTTGGGGAGCAAACCAGCACATGGAAGATTTCTCTCTCTCTCTCTCTCTCTGTAATTCTGCCTTTCAAATAAATATTTTTTTAAAAAAAGCATAAACCATACTAGTAGTCATTGTATTCTTTACTATCACACACTTGTAATAAAACACAAAATCTAGTTTTACTTAGGAACATCCTTGTTGAACCAACTGAAAGTTAATAATTTTTTAAAAAGTAATCACACTTACATACATATACTTTTAATAATCTCTGTGATGAAATGGGGAACATTTCTGTATATATGATAGTCCTCTCAAGGAAACTCACTCATATTATTGTTGGAGTTGCAAGATGAACTTCTTCAAAGCTTTTTTTATTTGAAAGAACAACTAAGAGACACAATATCATTATTCAGACTTCAATTTTTGGCAAGTAAGCCTGAATTTCATGAAAACAACTGATAGGATTGGTTAAAAATCATATAATTTCAATACTTAAGGGAGAATGAGAAATTGGGGAAACTTTTATCTGCATGATGGCTTCCAAATACTTAATTTTCTGACTAAATTGGTGAAGATATTAAAGAATGTGATCATTTTTTGATGCTGTATAGTGAAATGTGTCGGCATAAAGACCAATGACCAATATGTGATGTTACAAAACCACGCATAGAGTAAAAGATTCATTCAAAGTTCAAATTAGACTAGTGGATTTTAATGAAAAAGTATGAAAAGTTCATTCATATGGTTTCAGATACTTCATTGTACCCAACTTTTAAGAAACTACCTCTTGTGAAATTTGGCACAGTATCAGAGTAGAATATTCATAATTATAGGAAAAGGTTTAGGATATCTGCCCTTTTTCAGCTCCATAAGAATGTTAGGTCAGATTTTCTTCATATACTTTATTAAAAACTTTTGAAAACCGGAGCACGCATTTAGCCTAAAATTAGGATGCCTACCTCCCTCATAGGAGGCATCTGGGTTTGATTCCTGGCTCCAGCTCCTGACTACAGCTTCCTGACAATGCAAGCCCTGGTAGGAAGAAATGATGACTAAATTTTTGGGGTTCTTATCACCCACATAGGATTCAGTTCCTAGCTCCTGACTTCAGCACCAGCCTTTGTGGCTGATGAACCAGAAGATGGGACTTCTATCAATCTATCTTTCTCTCTCTGTCTCTGTCTCTATATCTCTGCCTTCTAAATAAATAAATTTTTAAAAACACTTAACAGGCTGAATGAACAGCTAAATATGAGTCTAGCATTCTCTATTAAACCACACAACAAAGAGATTTGCAAAAATGTAAAACAATGCCATTCTACTTCCCAAATTACCTTTATTTCAGGAAATATTGCTATTTTCATAAAAATTTGTTTCATGTTAATATGTAGATGGCTTAATATTATAACCTTTTAAAAAAGGTTCATTTACGGCCGGCACCGCTGCTCACTTGGCTAATCCTCCTCCTGTGGCGCCGGCACCCCTGGTTCTAGTCCCGGTTGGGGCACCAGATTCTGTCCCGGTTGCTCTTCTTCCAGTCCAGCTCTCTGCTGTGGCATGGGAGTGCAGTGGAGGATGGCCCAGGTCCTTGGGCCCTGCACCCGCATGGGAGACCAGGAGGAAGCACCTAGCTTCTGGCCATTTCGGGGTGAACCAACGGAAAAGGAAGACCTTTCTCTCTGTCTCTCTCTCTCTCTCACTGTCTAACTCTGCCTGTCAAAAAAAAAATTCATTTATTTTATTTAAAAATCAGAATTACAGAGAGAGAGGAAGAGATGTAGAGAGAATCTTTCATTCACTGGATCACTTCTCAAATGGCAACAATGGCCAGGGCTGGGCCAGGCCTAAGCCAAGAGCCAGAAGTTTCATCCTGGTCTCCCACTTAGGTGCAGGGGCCTAAGGACTTGGGCCATCTTCCATTGCTTTTCTAGGTGCATTAGCGTGGATCCGGATCGCAAGTGGAGTAGCCAGGACTCAGACCAGTCCCCATGTGGGATGCTGGCACTGCAAAAGGCAGTTTAACTCACTGTGCTACAGCACTAACACTGTAACCTTCAAATGATCTGACATTATTGAAATAGGAAAATGCTTCTAAAAGTGGTACTAACTTCACCACACAAACATGTTGTAAAATCAGCATTCCAAGTAATGAAAAATTACTTTCAATTTTCCCAAAGACATTTCACTGTAATTCCTTTTGTTCCAAGGATATCCTGTCATCTCTCATTCCAGTATGAGTCTACTTTGATCCACAGGTGTACATAAATGTATGGGTACATCCATTGCTTGTGACTATTTTCAATTCTGGGTTTGCACATTAATTCTGAAATAAAATCGTTTGTATCAAAGAATAGTAGCTTTTTTGATAGAGAAAGGTTACCCCATCAGCTTAAATCTAACACACATCATTAAAGCTGCAGTATGTTTTCACTAATTCCACACAGAAGGATTACAGATGTCCTGCTAGCTACCATTTCCTGGTAAGCAATCTGAATAGCTTCCAGGAAATTGCTAATGACCTTCATTTTACTTAAAATCTAGGCTGCAATTAGTAATAGTTTTCCTTTTCCATGCTGGTTATAATGTTTATTTTCATCATAGCAATCAGGAAGAAAAAAATGTGAAACATGTTGTCTTTGTATCACATCAAAATGTATTCTCTTTTATTTCGATATGTCACCAAATAGACTAATACATATTTAATGTAATCATAATTGTACAAGAATACTTTAGATCTTTTTACTTCTAACCAATTTTGTCTGCTTTCCACTCTATACTTAGAGCTATTGCTAAAAGTTGCCTTTTAAAATGGAATCAATAGGGATATTTTATCATTGGTGACTATTTTACATATAAGAAATTTTATAATTGAAATTTTTGAAACTAGATATAATTTTAAAGTTTATGTTCTTAATTATAATAATTAACCAAAACAAAGAAGTTTCTGATTCTTAATCAATGAATTTAAAATATGATCTCATCAAAGTAATAACAGCAAAGAACAATTTTAGCCAGTCTTATAACCCTGACCTGTTATTAAACTTCAGTATTTTCTTTTATGTAAACATTGATTCCACTAATTAAATTCAACTGATCTTTTCCCTAATGTATCGATTTCTTTTAATCCCAACAGTTAACAATGATTCCAATGCATCATAATACTTTAGACCTTAGTCATGTAGTAGGAATTTTTGCCTATAGCTTTTGTTTGAGTTTTAATTATGAAGACCTTGTGTCTCTAACCCCAAGTGGGGTGGGGATTTAATTGCTTATATGTATATCACACAGACTTCAAAAGAGGTAAAAATTATTTATAACAAAGAGTACAAAGGAGAGTTTTGAAATGTCTACATTCATGCCAAGTGGCATAATTAAGAAACTACAGGTATTGCTGTGTTATAATGCATATATATTTATAACATTAGCTGCTATGGACATTCATTATTGTCAAAGGAGTCCATGGGTTCTACAAAAATTTGTCATTATTGATTGCAAGACCATCAAAAGACTACACGAAATGGACTAAATATGTTATTTGGGGGAAATAAGTTTCCACCTTAATAGATTTACTATGTGACTTAGAGCAGTAAGTTTTCTTTTCTGGATATTGGATTCCTTAAGTAGACAATAAGAAGCTGGATTTTATAATATACAAAGTACCGCCAGCTCTAACTTTTTGAGACTCCATGATGCTAGATTTTATTCTGAAGTTCTGCAATTATACACACATTTACCAAAAAATAGTGGCAAACTACTACTTAACTTCATACAAACAGGAAACTAAGAAAATGTCTGTGCTCTAAGTCTCTCACAAGCTGGTCTCTAGAGAAAACAA
The DNA here is from genome assembly GCF_051225735.1 of Oryctolagus cuniculus. Classification (NCBI taxonomy): domain Eukaryota; kingdom Metazoa; phylum Chordata; class Mammalia; order Lagomorpha; family Leporidae; genus Oryctolagus; species Oryctolagus cuniculus. The sequence goes on along the minus strand of NC_142867.1, from coordinate 50,035,039 downwards.
GATTTGTTTTTTAAATAAAAATTTAAAATTTTCAAAATATATGAATTCTAAACATTGATAGAGTGTTGTTTGAACCTCTTTTCTAATGATACAGCAAAAACAATGAGGTATATGAACTTTGCTGACTTTATTGGAGTTGAAAAGTAGTAGATGATCCACCTCTAAGCATCTCTAGTTTTAAATAAGTTTCCCCAGGTGAAGAAATGGGTGTAAATGTATAAGTAGGAGATTATTAAAACAATTTGTTTATAAATGAATGTGCAAAGTGTACAACCATAGCTCTTGTAAAACCACTTTAGTCCTTCTGTGATGGCTTACCACAGAAATAATAGCAACTATGAAGCACCATTCCTAAAAACTGCAGCATTCTTAGAAAAGGCTAAGTACGGTATAGGACAGGTGATCAGAGTACTTCAATGTCAGGCCCTTAACTATAAAAGTGAACAAACTAAAATTAAAAATTGGCATTTAAGACAGAAGCATGTAGGCAGAGCAGTAATGTTACAGGATGTTGTTAGGAGCCATTCTAGTGATAAAAGCATTGCTTAAATTACTTCAGCAATAATCTACACTATTTCATCTTCAAAGATCTACCAAGAACTTACAAAAAAAAAAAAAAAAAAAAAACAAGCACATGACTTTTGTGCTCTTGTGCTCCCCTGTGAAGATTTATGTTTGCAATCAAAGCCGAAAATGAAACCAGGCCCTCAGTTGCACTCAGTAGCAGTGTCATGATAAGTTTACATGTTTAATTCAGTATTTATACCATACGCAACCCTAATACATTTGTGCTGTTTGATGCAATACAGCCTCTACTTTTACTTTTCTTAGTAAAAATCCTCACAAAGTAATACCTCTAGTCTTTATCAGTGAACTGCAACAGTATTTAGGCTTCAGAACCAAAACTCTCAGACACATTAGTTGATATAACTCTAAGTAATTGTGATTCAACAACGGCTTTGAAAAATGCTGGGAATAATCTTTAGTATTTCCTATTTTAAAATATTTGGTTAGTCACTTTTTTCCTGTCAGAAAAATGCTGTCATTTATCTAAGCTGTGGGAGAGTATACCTACAAGCACAAATACCTTGATCCCTAAATGTAAATATTGAAATAATTAATCATAAATGACCAAGGAGAGAAAACACTATTTTCCTTATTTGGTTCATATCACATAATTATTTTTTGTCTCTCTTATAATCTGTGTGTTTGACAAACATGAACACAAACAGTTTGTGCTAACTCAAACAACCAACATTACTATTTCCCTGGCACACTGCCCAGGGAGGCGCCTTCACACCAAGGAGATGCCAGCCACAGCACAGAAGGGCCTGTGTGCAAAACAGGCAGGCTGCCTAACACTCTCCTGCAGAAGCCACAGAAGGTTAGACCCACCCATGGAGGCAGAGGATGAGTTCTCATGCTCTCAACGTCATTTACTATGTCACCATTACTTCTAGAAATGTCTCATAATAAGGATTATCCTGACATCCACATTTCTTTGCCACAGCTCAAACATATATAGATTCAGATGGCTACCAGCATTTGTGTTCTACTGTGTATTCTGCTATTTCTCTAGCCCTCTCTCTCCTTTAGGTATAGATTAAGATAAGTACTACGACAGAGAAACCATAAAAGTACTACATATATCCAGTTCTGCTTTGCAATATTGCCTCTTTTTTTTTTTTTGGATAGGCAGAGTTAGTGAGAGAGAGACAGAGAGAAAGGTCTTCCTTTTCTGTCGGTTCACCCCCCAAATGGCTGCCATGGCCGGTGCACTGCGCTGATCCAAAGCCAGGAGCCAGGCACCTCCTCCCGGTCTCCCATGCCGGTACAGGGCCCAAGCACCTGGGCCATCCTCCACTGCCTTCCCGGGTCACAACAGAGAGCGGGAATGGAAGAGGAGCCACCGAGACAGAATCCAACGCCCCAACCAGGACTAGAACCCGGGGTGCAGGCACCGCAGGCAGAGGATTAGCCAAGTGAGCCGCGGCGCCAGCCAATATTACCTCTTTTTAATAGAAAAGGGGAAAGGTTGAGATATTTTCCTTGCTGTGTGTTGTGAGAGAGAGAAACAGCACAATCTGTTTTCCTCTTAGTCCCACTGCAGAATTCTAAGGCTCTGAAGAATTTAAGAACTACTCTGTAGTGCACCAAACAGCATTTTTAAGACCAAGATTCAAAAACCTGTCTCCACTATTTTCTGAATGACCTTGAAAGCTACTTAATTCTCTCAATCTCATTTTACTCATTTGTAAAATCAGTTTATTAATAATGTTCCTCACTGGTTGTTACAGAAATGAAAGTGATGTTATAGAAATCTAAGTGTAACTTTTTATACTTTGTTTACTTTGTAAACAATAAGCCATCTTACAAAAGTTATTTATCATATTATTTCCTGACAGGAAACAGTGTTTTAAAAGTTAGTCTTCTAACTAAGAAAATATAATAAATACTAGTATTAATTTGGAATAATAGGAACAATAATAGGAATATATTTTACAATATTTTTTATTTAAAATTTTCCAGAACAAGGGCAGTCATGTAGCGTAGAGGTTAGGATGCTGATTAAGATGCCAGCACCATATCAGAGTGCCTGTCTGGGTTTGATTTCTGGATCTAGCTTCTGATTCCAGCTTCCTTCTCCAGGTTCAGGGAGGCAGCAGGTGATGGCACATGGGAGACCTGCATTCCCAGCTAAATTCTCAACTCTTGGCTTCAATGAGTTCAAGCCATTTCAGGCATTTGGGAACTGAACCTCCAATATGTGCATGTGTTCATGCCCACATGTGCCTCTCAAATAAATAAACAATAACAAAAGAATGGTGGTTACCAGGGTGGGAAGAAGGAAATGCAGAAATGTGTGTCAATGGTAACAAAGTTGCAGCTCTGTAGGATGAATTAGTATAGGGAGCTAACACGAAACATTGAGACTATGATCAATAACACTCTACTGCATACTGGAAATACGCTAAGGCAGTACATTTTAGGTGTTTTTACCACACACAGGGGAAAAATAACTCTGAAGTTATGGACATGTTAATTTATTTTACTACAATAATCATTTCACTAAGTATACATCCCCTGAAAATTTTATCATTCAGTGTTTCTCAAACTTTAGCAGCATTCTAACTCTATATCAAGGAGTTTTAGAAACTTGGTTTTATTTCATTCAGACATAAGAATTTAAGGTGAGAGACCTTTTTAAAAGTAAAATCAGAAAAAGAAATGATTAACTATAATTTCTTATTTATGTTAGAATATTAAGGTTCCATGTATTGATGACCCATTTCCCATGCTTATCATCCATTCCAATGCCAACACTTTACCTCTAGTGGTGACAGAAGCGGTGTTCCCTTCCTTCCCTGAATTCATCAGACCTTATGACTCTTCAAGAAGATGTAAAGTTAGAAATGACACATAAATCTGTATCAGTTCAAAAATAATATAAATGTTGAACATTTATAAAATAATCACAATGGGAATTCTAAAGGAACAAACTTATGGATGCATAAAGCTATAATGCTATTTCTAGAAACATTTATTGTCAAAGGTGATTTTATTATGAAATACATTTTTAAAAAAAGTATTCAACATAGGAAGCAAGTACTACCCAAAACAAACAAAATAAAAAGTGTGTGGAAGACAATGAAGGGATAGATAAGAGTAAAACCAAGATTAATTAAGAGGCACACTGTAAAGCGAGATAATTGACTAATAAACACAAAAATCAGATTCTTTGTGTGGAGAGAGGGACAATAAGTAGAAAAACAAATGGCAAGTAAAATTGAAAGACAAGAGGGAGAACACAAACATTCAAGATTAAAGGTGGGATGTGCAAATATAATGATAAATAGAAGGCTTAAAAATAAAGAGTATTTTATTAAGTCAATACTAGCATATTTGAAAATTTATTAAATTTACAGTTATCTAAGAATTCTTTTCCTAGATAACATTTAGAAAAAATATTTTATGGCAGGACTGATTTAAAGAGAAGGAGAAAATATAAGAAAACAATTATCTCCAAAGAAAACTCTAGGCCTAGATATTTTATGAGTATGTTTTTCAAAATTTCAAGAAATAAGTAATTCACATGTAATCTAGTCAGTATTTTACACAGCCTGGAAGACAAGGAAAAGCTTTTCAGTCCAAACATGAACCCTGGTGCTAAAAATCAACAGATAGTACAAATGAGGAAAACCACAAACTAATCTCATTTATGATTACAGAGGCAAAAATAACAACTATAATATGAGCAAATAAAATTATGCAGTACATTAAAACAAGACTATACCATGACTAATCAGGGTTTATTTCAACAATAAATTTGAAAGATAAAACTAGTAAGATATACCATAATATAAAATGTAATTTATCCAAGAAATGCCTAAAGGAATAGCAATATCTGAGAGGCAGAGAGAGACACAGAGTCAAAGACCAACAGACTTCTTATCTGCTAGTTCCTTCCCCAAAATCCCACAACAGCCAGGATTGCACCAGGGCCAAAGATAGGAGCCAGGAACTCAATCCAGTTCCCCTAAAAGAGTGTCAGAGACAACTGCTTGAACAGAATCTGCATTAGCAGGAAGTTGGAATTGGGAACTGGAGCTGGGAATCAAATTGGCATATTGGGATGGGTCAATCATAACCAGTGTTTTAACCAACAGAAGTGTTTAGCACCCCTACAATGATATTTTCAATTGATAAACTATAGCTTAAAATCAACAGAATACTGAAAGTGAAGTATTTTTTAAATCTTATCTCAAAAACTACACAAATATATATTCTTATCTATTTTACCTAATATTATTCTTGACATTCTACAGAAAATATAATTCACAGGGTGAGGAGACACATAACCACCAACAAGGAGGAGAAAACATATCAGTTGAAAAGCCCCAGCATGTTTAATAAACAGTGAAGTTATACAATGAACCAGCGAAATAAATAAGCAAAGTTCACTAGTATCCCTAGATATAGTAACAACAAAGATAGAATAAAGAATATTTCATGTACAAAAACAAAATACTAAATATGATGGAGGAAATATCAAAATAAATGCCCAGAATTTGTATTTAAAGACTAAAATATTGGCTGTATAAAATAAGGAGTTCAACAAATAAAAAGTAAAAACACCTTTTTATTTGTTGAACTATTTAATAGGTGATTAATTCTTTGAGTATAAAGTAAATTAAAAATATGCTATCTCAAAAAAATAAATGAAATATTAATTGAAAAGAAAATATAATAAATAAAATTATGCACCTAAAAAAAGAACAAAATATTTTTGAGACATTAACAAATTGGGTAAATAATTCTGAATGGAAAGATTCAAAACTGTAAGGATACCAGTTCACTATAATTTTATATAAATGTTATCTCTTTTTAAAAAGCATCTTGAAGAGATGGATATTTGGTGCAGTGGTTAAGACACTGCTTGGAGGGCTAGCGCTGTGGCATAGCAGGTGAAGCCTCTGGCTGCAGAGCCTGCATCCCATACAGCACCAGTTCAAGTCCCAGCTGCTCCACTTCTTATCCAGCTCCCTGCTAATGGCCTAGGGAAGCAGTGGAAGATGGCCCAAGTGCCTGGGCTCCTCACCTACATGAGAGACCATGAAGAAGCTGGTGGTTCTTGGCTTCAGATAGGCCCAGTTCCGGCAGTTGTAGCCATTTAGGGAGTGAAATGGCAGATGGAAGACCTCACCTTCTGTAACTCTGCCTCTCAAATAAGCAAATAAATCTTTATTTAAAAAAAAAAAAAAAGGCAGTGCTTAGGACATCATATCTTGTATCAGACTGTCTGGCTGGAGTCCTGGCTCTCCTGTTTCCAAGCCAGCTTCCATTTAATGTGCCTCCTAGGAAGCAGCAGGTGATGGCCCAAGTACATCAGTCCGTGCCATCAGTGCATGATTATCCTGGCTGTTGTGGGCACTTGGGGAATGTATTAGCACACAGAAGATCTTTGTCTCACTGTCTATCTGTCTCCGTCTGCCTTTCAGATAACATGAAAAATAAAATAAAATATTTGATAAAAATTTAAAAATACAAAGGGCAAAAATAAATCTAAGATAAACTTTAGAGAAGTATATAAACACCTAAAGAGAAATTATGAATGTGGTTTTGTAATATTTACTTTAGGAAAATACTATAAACTATATGTAACAGATATGTGATATAAAATAATACAGCATCATACAGCATAGTACTAAAAATATTTTAGGTGGAAAGATCCAAAGCATAACCAAAATCTGAGAAATGGTTCCAAATATATAATCAGAGTATAATATGCTGCTTCAAGAAGAATAAAGGATTTTATTCAAGACAAATAAAGTACATTATTTAATAAATGGGATGGGGTACCATTTCTTGACTACCTGAGAACAAAAAAGTTATACCTTTAGTTGACATTATCAATCAAAATATAGTCAAGATGAATTAAAGAGTTAAGTATTCTAAAATGTAACTAACTAATTGGAAGAAAATACAAAACACTCTTTAATCTCAGAGTAGGGAAACCTTTTTAAACAACTCCCCAAGAGAAATACATGTTTAAAAAAGGATGAAAATATTGACAACAAAACCATAAAATAAAGTGCATGGCCAAAATATGATACATGTGACAAATGAAAGCTAATACTACTAACATGTATTCTGAGAATTCTTACAAAACAGTAAGTAACACACAAGTTCTGTAAATGGAAAATAGGCACCCAACATAAATAAGCAGTTCACAAAAGAGGAAATATTTATTAGCAAATAAATATGTAAAACTCACCATTCTCATTAATTATCAAAGAAACATATTAAATCAGCAATGGTATGCTGTTTTCAATCAATCAAACTAGCAAGAAATTTCTGAAGCCGGGCAAGGAGTATAGGCACCTGCAAACACTGTTGGTGATAGTACAAAACACTATGCCCTTCCTGCAGGGGAACCAGCAATATGAATCAAAAGCCTTCTTAAGAAGAACATACTCTTTGGCCCAAGAATTTCACTTCTAAGAATATATCCTAAGGAAATAACTACTAATAAGCTGAAAAGTCTTAATAAGAAGTTATCCATGTTCAAGGTGCTCTTTATACTGACAAATATTAAAAACAACTTAAATATTGAAAGAAAGGCTCAGATAAATTATGAAATAGCACTTTATCAATATTTTGTGCCAACAAAATATTTTAGCAGTCTATCCAATCAAGGGAAAATCTATAATATATCATCAATCCAGAAACATAGATCACAAAAGAATAGCAAAAGATGATAACTAATTTTGTGGGGGAAAAATATCTACCACAGGGCTGACATTAAAGCTGCCATGGGGGCTGGCGCCGTGGCTCACTTGGTTAATCCTCCACCTGCAGAGCCAGCATCCCATATGGGCGCCGGGTTCTAGTCCCCATTGTTCCTCTTCCAGTCCAGCTCTCTGCTGTGGCCCAGGAAGGCAGTGGAGGATGGCCCAAATGCTTGGGCCCCTGCACCCGCATAGGAGACCAAGATGAAGCACCTGGCTCCTGGCTTCAGATCAGCATAGCTCTGGCTGTAGCGGCCATTTGGGGGGTGAACCAACGGAAGGAAGACCTTTCTCTCTGTCTCTCTCGCTCACTGTCTATAACTCTACCTGTCAAATTAAAACAAACAAACAAACAAACCTGCCATGATGCAGGCATCCCATACAGGCACCAGTTCATGTTCCCACTGCTCCACTTTCAATCCAGCACCCTGCTAATGGCCTGGGAAAAGCAGTGGAAGAGGGCTTAGGTGTTTGGACCCCTGCCACCCACATGGGAGACCCAGATGAAGCTCCTGGCTACTGGCTTTCGCCAGGACCAGCACTGGCCAAATAGCACTGGCTATTTGGGGAGTGAACTAGTGCATAGAAGATCGGTCTCTCTCTTTCTCTGTCTCTCCATCTCTCTCTGTAACTCTTTCGAAATAAAATAAATCTTAAAAATGAAAAAACATCTACCACATAGATGCATAAGTCAACATTGACAGAATAGATAATAAGATACAGGTAGGGGGCCAACGCCATGGTATAGTGAGTTAAAGCCCCAGCCTGAAGCACCAGCATCCAATAGGGGTACTGGTTCAAGTTCCGGCTGCTCCACTTCCAACCTTGCTCTCTGCTACAGCTTGAGAAAGCAGTAGAAGATGGCCCAACTCCTTGGGCCCCTGCACCCATGTGGGAGACCCAGAAGAAGCTCCTGGCTCCTGGCTCCAGATAAGTGCAGCTCCAGCCATTGTGGCCATTTGGGGAGTGAACCAGCGGAAGGAAGACCTCTCTCTCTCTCTCTCTCTCTCTTCTCTTTCTATCTCTACCTCTCCCTATAATTCTTTCAAATAAATGAAAAAAGTAAGATACAGGTAGAATTTAAGGACTTTTTTTTAATCCTTTTTGTGTTTTTGTGTTTCTCACAAATAAATATGTATTCATTTAGTAATCAGGGTAAAATAATTAGAGATATTTAAAAATAAACAATGCTTGAAATATAATATTAAATACTGATAACCTACCATAGTATGTACTCCCCAAAGAAAAATTTATATCACTTTAATATTTTGGAATATGATAACCAATTAAAGTGCATAGTAACTGGCCTTGTCTCACCTAGTATAGAAAAGTATGTTGAGTTTTAGCAATGGTTGGCTAAAACTATTTGAATATCACTGATACTTTAAGTTATTCACAACTTAAAAATTATACATTATTGAGATATTCTCCATGTAATATATTGTATATGGTGACAAAGTATTAAAATCTAAGAAGAGATAATACTGTAGAATAAATAAAAATGTATAATTTAGTAAGACTATTTTCTGTTACGTCCATACAACTCAGAAGAGCAAAAAATGCAAGTTCCTATATCACATACAGAATTCAGAAAAAATAGTGAAAGAATTTAGAAAAGACTAATTTTCTAAGTGCTGTACTTTGGATTTTATACATTTTGAGTGTCTAAGATTAGTATTCTTCTTATTTTTAATTCATAATTTGAATTACATATAAATAAGTACCGAACATGAGAGCTGGGGTGAGGGAATACCCTAAAGTATAGAACTCTAGGTTTAATCTTAACATTAAAAAAAGTTTGTTTTCACATTACTAAAAGAAAGTTAGACCCCATTATTCATGCTGGCAAAAGCTTGCCTTTGCATAAACCATTTCTGTTCTCACTGTTATAAAACCAATGACTTTGGAAAGAGAAGAAAACACAGAATGACGTGCAGAGTAGCACACACCATGCTACTGCAGCTGGAGAGAGAATATGTCACTAATGACTTTCTTTCTACCCGTCAGTTATAACTTGAGTTTCTTCTTTTTTTTTCCAAAATAGCAAACGGCCTTTATGAGTACAAAACAGAATCAGTGAAATTCAAAATACCACCAAATTTCCACTTGATTTTGACACTGTATCAGTTAATGGAATGAGTTATTAATTATGCATTGGTAAAAGACCACTTCCTTTCACTGTTCAGCTGAGTTGAACATGCCTGAAGATTACACACTTTCTCTACTAAACCCAAAATAATATTTTCAACAGATGCTTATTGTGAGATATTATCTATAACAATAGGAAGATTCACTTGAAGCAGTTTGATAAATTCAGAAAACTAATGTAATTATGTTTCCAAATTGTTACTGCAATTTAGGATGATGACCATCTGTAGGTAAGGGATACTGGTAGAATTCATCAATGGACATAGATTTTATTCATGCTACAAAAAATTCTAGAAACATACTATAAAATTCTAGGAATATAATACTTCATCTCCAGATATGAATCAACAAGAGTGAATTTGGTTAACCAAGAAGTATAATTTCCTGTTAGGCTAACTTATTACTGGAATAGATTAGGGTTGTCCACTTCTTGTTATGCTTTAAAATAATAACTTCAAACACATATGTCACATATATTCAGAAATGAAAATGTTCAATCTCATCTGATTCAGAGATAATAAAATGTTAGATACTATGAAAGATGTTTGAGATTAATCAACATATGATCCCACAGGCACATTAATAATGAAAACAACTTACACTCCTGAGTACTTTAAGTGCCAAAGTTGAAAGAGCTTCACATGTATTAACTCTCTTAATGAACCAATGAAAAAGGTACTATCATTATCCCCATTTTAGAGATTAGGAATATGAAACAGAAATATTCAATGGCTTCCCAGCATCACTCACCTAGTGAGTAACGGAGTAGTATTTAAACCAAGGAAATACACCTCAAAATGCACCCATTTAACATTACACATGGCCCATTTTGTAAATTTTTTAAAGGTACGACAAGTGACCCCTATTGATCATCAAGGAGTTAAAATCAATAATTTGAATTCATAAACTAAAGTAGTCTGATTTTGAGAGGAAACGCTGATAATCTTTAACTCAATTTTGTCATCTTTTGGTTGGTATAACATTTTCTTTTTCATATTTTTAATTAATGAGTCAGTATATCCAATAAGTTATATGTTTAAAGAGCAGGCAAAAATTTCATTCTATAAACCGTACAAAGAATCAAAGTTCAGGGACACATTACACTCTCATTTACAATCAAGTGTTAGAAGTAAGGAATTACTGTTATGGTATAGAAGATCAGCAAATACGTTGTTATACAAAATAACCTCTGCACTGACATGCTTGACATTTTCCATATTGTACCTTTAATTTCTCCAAGAAGTTCACTGGTATTTAGTCTTTCCATTTTTTCCTTCCAATCTTTTGAAAGTAGTTTTTCCATGCAGGAAGAATCTATGAAAATACAAAAGTTAAGTATTAAAAATATATGTATCTCACAAGTTCAGAAGTCCAGCATATGGAGAAATTCTCTCATTTAAAAATGCACAAAGCTATTTTTGCTGGTGTTGCTCTAACCCTAGGCTATAAACAATTACATTATTCTATCTACTGTAAAGTACCATAGCTAAAATAATTTTTTTCCAGAAGAGTATTTAAACAATTGTCCAGGGTAGAAATGAAACGCTGAATAATCTTTTCTTAGTACTATAGTCCTATCAAAATTTTGCTGGTATTTATCATTTCTTAAGCTGAAAAGACAGAAAATGGGTCTCTGAGGTGAAAGTTTAAATGTTATTCCTTTTCATTCAGGTGACTTTTTTTTTAAATACAAGCAAAATTTACGTGCTTTGCAAGGAACAATGACAAAGCTTCAAGGGCAGAGAGACCAATCAACCTGTAACCACTTAGTCCTTTAAAATGAAACACAACTTTTGTAAGACACCCATTTAGGATGAAGCAAGAAGAAAATAAAGTCAAGATGTTCTCTGTCACTAAGTGGTGAAAGCTGCTAACATGTTTCTCACATAAAAAGTGGTAAATATTTTTATTAAAGAAAATATATTTGTAAATATTATTTGTGCTACTGCAAATCTAAATTGCACACTAGATTATAGGAAGTAGTTACATTTGTTTTTTTTAAATTCATAAAGTTTGAAGATATTCAAACTTCACAATGTCTAAATAATTACTACATTTTTCTCAATGAGTTACTTTTTCTCTCCATTCAGATATATTTGAAAGTAGGGCTACTGCTTCCAACTATGTACTTCCATATTTTCAGTCTCAAATCTTAACAAATAGGTCACATTTCCAAAAGGGAATGCAGATTTAGTTTCTAAATTCTTAGTGTAAATTATACTCCCCTTAAATTTCAGCATTCCAAGTGTCAAAATTCTGATAACTTCCTTTTAAAATTCTATTTAAAATGATTACTCCAATTCCAAATGCTTTTTCTCTCCCATATCAGCACCTATCTCTTTAGCATTTTCCCTTTCATTTTTTTCTCCAGCTTCCAAATCCTCCTTGAATTTTTCAGAATGACAGTAAGGTCAAGATGGATCTAAAGGGCTTTAGAAGATAGATAAGCTTTAGAAAAAGGCAGTGAGCCCTGGTTAAGAGATGAGAAGACCATTATATGGTCAGAAACTACTGGCAAAAAACAATTAACATCTGTCCCTGACATTATCAATCAATCAAGAAACAGATGGAATCCAGATCAGTGTATTGTGAAAGGGCTGATGAAGAACAACCACGCTCGCTGGCTATCACAGAAACTAACGCTCTTTCTAGATAGAATCAGCTCGATTCTGTTAAGTGAAGGTTCCCTGCCCTTCCCTTAGTTCTTCCCCTCCTTCTTCCTTCCTTCCTTCCTTCCTGCCTTCCCTTTTTCCTTCTTCCATTCTTTCCTATTATTTTTTTCGGCTTCAATGACTAATCAACCGATGAGGTTCAAAATTTGATTCTTAGTAACCTTCATTGGGGCCTGCATGCATGTGTGTTTAATTGTTAAAATGATCTCCTACTAGTCTTTATTTCACATTCAAAAATGAGGTATACATTTTGTTCTACACCTATTTTCATGCTAAAGGCATTTTAAAAATGCCATTTAGGTGTTAAGAATCCATGCCTCTCAGAGATTACTTTTTCTCAAATTAGGTTTCAATAAATATTCAATTATAGATAGGAATAACCAATATAATGTTTTGAACTTCATCTGCTACCTACTTTTCATTCTTTAAAAAAAAAAAAAACATGCTGTATCATTGCACTAAACTGATAATTACCAATAGAAATGCAAAAGTATAACTCATTTGGTAAAAAAACTGAGTTGAGAATACATATTATAATAATCAAAGATAAAAGCCTGGGGGCCCCGCACTGGGGCACAGCAGGAAAAGCACTGCCTATGAAACCAGTGTCCCATATGGGTGCCAGTTTGTGCCCAGGCTGCTCTACTTCCCAGCCAGCTCCCTACTAATGGCCTGAGAAAGGAGTGGGAGACAGCCCAAATGTTTGGGTCACTGTCACCCACATGGGAGACCTGTAGAATCTCCTGGCTCTATACTTCATCCTGGCCCAGTGCTTGCCACTGTGGCCATCTGGGGAGTGAACCAGCGGATTGAGGTGCTCAATCGCTCTGTGTGTGTGTGTGTGTGTGTGTCTGTCTGTCTTTCCCTCTCTCTGTAACTCTGACATTCAAATAAATAAATAAATTTTTTTAAAAAGATAAACCCTAATTTATTGGTAATGATCACGAATCCAGAGAAACTTCATACACTAGGATTAGATACACACTAGATGTAAAACAGGCTAAAATATGTCTCTCATTTCTATAAATAGACCTGAAATCTTTCAGAACTCCAAGAAAAAAATGCTGAAACTTCATGGGAGAAAAATAGAACTATATGGACAACAGGAACACATACTTCAAACATAAGTCAAATCACTTGGACATAGCTTTACATAAACACTACTTGTTAATAATATGGTTAATAATTTCAAAGCATTGTACATTCCTACTAGAACATTAATCCTTACTGTAATGAATCTGGCTATATGAGTTCAGTAGCAGAAACAGGGAAAAAATGAACCACTCTTTCCAAATCTACATTTATAACCATGAAAATATTTAGTAACAATCACTGATTACCTTTATCTACAGGATAATAAAATTAACCACATACAACCTTATTAATGTTTAATCTCAATTCTATGATATTGCAGGAAGACTCAAAATTGTAAGGAAACCTCCTGAAAAAGTCTCCACTTTCTCTGCTAAATATCTGTCTGCCAAACATCTAAGGACACACCGCATCGGTGCTGAGCACTCCATGCTTTAAGGTAAAGCAAGCAGAACAAGGAAGGAGAGGATCAGGAGGAGATTACTATCAAACACTAGTCAAGTCCAGACCTTGGGCCTCACCAAAAGGGTTCTGATATGAATTGGGGAAATACTTAATAGATACAAAATTATAAGTAAAAATCTAATTTTCCAACTTTCTGCTCAAAACAATACCCAGGTAAAGGCACTGATTAAAAAGATTCATCCCCATTGTACCACATTCTTCAACTACATTAATAGGGCATGAGTTTTACAGAGGCAATTGATTAGATCATATTTTGCCCTGTTATGATCTAGTACTAATGTGAAAAACAGAGGTTAAACACAAGTTATGGCCGGCGCTGTGGTGCAGTAGGTTAAACATCTACCTGAGGTACCAGCATCCCATATGGGTGTTAATTCGAGTCCCAGCTGCTTCATTTCCAATCTGCTCTCTGCTAATGCACCTGGTAAAGCAGTAAATGATGGCCAAGTGCTTAGGCCCTGCAACAACTTGGGAAGCCTGGAGGAAGCTCCTGGCTCCTGGCTTTGGATCAGTCCAGCTCCAGGGAGTGAACCAGCAGATGGAAGATCTCCCTCTTTCAGTCACCCCCTCTCTCTGTCTGTGACTCTGCCTCTCATATAAATAAATAAATCTTAAAAAAAAAAAAAAAAGTAAAGAAAGCTGGTTTGTGTAGCATATATGGAAAGAGTAAGAACACATGCAGTGGCTTTAACACAGTAGTCATGTGGGATTCCAAATGTAAAAAAAGGGCTGGACATCTCAGATACTCATGAATTATTTTGCACATATAAATGTTTTACATGATTCATTTAAAACAACTACATAGTCATGGTGCCAAAGTCATCAAAACAGAAAAACAATATGGAGTAAAATTTACTGTCTTACTTTGAATACTCAATGTTTAGTGACTTTGAGTTGTCTTTAAAAGAAAAACAAAGAGGAATCATGTGCTTTCCGGAAGCTGAGATAAGGAATCACAATGCATAGCACAGAAATGTGATCACAGGGGTGGACCTTCAGCAGTGGTTAGTACACAACTTGGGATGCTCACATCCTGTATCAGAGTGCCTGATCCAGTCCCAGATCCTCTGTTTCCAAACCAACTTCCTGCTAATGCGCATTGACAGTGGCAGCAGATGATGGCTCAAGTACTTGGATCTCTGCCAGCTACAGGGCAGACTAAGATGGAGCTATGAGCTTCTGGCTTTGGCCCGGCCCAAACCCTGGCTATTGCACGCTTTGTGTGATCCAGTGGATGGAAGATCTATCTTTCTCTGTCTCTGTGTTTATCGTTCAAATAACAGTGAAAACTGATTTTTAAAATGTCCCCCATAACATATACAAACTAAAAATGAACATAAGTCATTATGCTTCAGTTTTAAAGTAAAATATGACAAAATCAACTCATCCTCTTTTGAAAGAATTTGCTTCCATTAACCAGTACCTACTCAGCGAAGTGCAGTACTTTACATCTATCTTGTCTAATTTTTTTAAAATCACAGTGACTGAAACAGGACTATTGAAAATGAAAAGTTGTACTTCAAAATTCTCCTCCATCTATATCTTAAGCATGGATATAAAGGTCTTGATATGTTATATGAGCAATCTTCAACAAGTTTGTAAAAAAAAAATGCATATTCCAGGGAGCCAGCGCTGTGGTGCAGCAGGTTAAGTCGCCACCTCTGATGCCTGAATCTCACATTAGTGCTAATTGGTCTGAGTCCCAGTTGCTCCACTTCCAATCCAGCTCCCTGTTAATTCACCTGGGAAAGTTTTAGAGAATGGTTCAAGTACTCAGGTCCCTGCCTCTCACTTGGGAGAGGTGGATGAAGCGCCCGGCTCCTAGCTTCAGCCTGGCCCAGCCCCGACTGTTGTAGCCATTTGAGGAGTGAACCCCTGGATTGGAAGATCTCTCTCTCCCCCTCTCTCTCTAAAACTCTTGACTTTAAAAAACTAAATTAATCTTTAAAAGTATGTGGGGAGGGTGACACAAGTAATTTTTTTTTCAAAAAATTTATATTATGAAAAAAACTGGATGGTTTCTAAATTTTTTGCATCAAAAAATTATCTTTTCATCCCATTTTCCACAAACTTTTTGAAGAATCTTTGTAAATTAGTTCTCAGTTGTATAGTTTCTGATTTTTTTCTTTCCTATGTAAAATGAAATGGTTCTTTTTTTTTTTTAACAGGCAGAGTGGACAGTGAGAGAGAGAGAGAGAGACAGAGAGAAAGGTCTTCCTTTGCCGTTGGTTCACCCTCCAATGGCCGCTGCGGCCAGTGCTCTGCGGCCGGCGCACCGCGCTGATCCGATGGCAGGAGCCAGGTGCTTATCCTGGTCTCCCATGGGGTTCAGGGCCCAAGCACTTGGGACATCCTCCACTGCACTCCCGGGCCACAGCAGAGAGCTGGCCTGGAAGAGGCGCAACCGGGACAGAATCCGGCGCCCCGACGGGGACTAGAACCCGGTGTGCCGGCTCCACTAGGTGGAGGATTAGTCTATTGAGCCGCGGCACTGGCCAAAATGGTTCTCTTTCAAGAAAACTTTTCTAGGGGAAAAAAAAAAAGGAAATATACAATTCAGAATAATTTTTTTCAAATATTTATTCATTCATTTTAAAGGCAGAATGAGATTGAGGGAGAGAAAGAGAGAGAGAGAGAAAGAGAGAAAGGTGTCTTCTATCTTTTGGTCGAAACAGCTAGGCTGGGCCTGACTAAAGCCAGGAGACTAGAACCCTGACCAGGTCTGAAAGGATGGCACGACCCGAGGACTTGGGCCATCTTCTACACATTCCCAGGAACATTGGCTCGGGGAGCCTGATCAGCAATGGAGCAGCTGGGATTTGAACCAAGGTTCATTTGGGGTGCTGGTGTCACAGGCAGCCTCTTAGCCCATTGTACCACATGCTTACCCCAGGAACAGATTTTTTTTTAAAAAAAGACCCTGTTTAATGGATAGCAAAGCGATGTTTGTGCTTATTATGTACCTGGGTTTCAGGTTGAGTAAGTCAAGAATGCTTTACCAGGGTTTAGTAACATTTGTGCTTGCTAATGATTAATTTCATGATAAAAAAGAAATGCAAAGTGGGAGAATGTAAGATACTTATTTCCTAATCTGTATAATGATGTTTTAGGAACAATTTTAAATTACTCCTAAACAAAGCCTCAGCAGAATTAACTCCTATTCTGCACAAAACAAAGGTTCTTCAAATGGATAAAAGAGAGTAAATAAGTTGTACTTTAAAACAATTTATAAGTAAACACTTATTATTCCTTTTGCCTCAGAGATATTTAAAGTTAAAAACGCTAAAATATTAGAAACATGACATAGCAAATACCTTTAAAATATTTTAGCAAGGAAAACAATGACTGCTGACTGTGTATGAAGATTTCCAATTGCATTTATTGACTCTAAGAAAATAGTGAAGAGATCCTTTTTCTTTTTACCATAGGAATCACCTTTTCAACACAACAGATTTTCTATTCGTCCGGGAACAATGATAACTCCCAAAAAGTAGCCAGGATCTTAGTGTATAACTAAATCCACTATATACTATATATATATATATATATATATATACATCTATATATTTGTATCCTATTGA
Source organism: Oryctolagus cuniculus (assembly GCF_051225735.1). Classification (NCBI taxonomy): domain Eukaryota; kingdom Metazoa; phylum Chordata; class Mammalia; order Lagomorpha; family Leporidae; genus Oryctolagus; species Oryctolagus cuniculus. Next base: position 50,017,792 of record NC_142867.1, on the reverse strand, counting down.
TGATCCATCCCACATTTGTATAAGGAAACACGGAAATGCACATGCCAGTTACTGTACATTTTTCCACAGTGGCAAGTGCTCCACAATACAGTGGGATAAAATTGGAGCTTGGAGAGCTTGAAGAGCACTCTTAAATTTTAATTAAAACCCTCCAAGCTCACTAAAAATAATTAGACACTAAAATGTGCCAGTTTTATTTTGAAGTCACTATAACATACAAAGCGTACTCCCTGCTTACGTCTTCCTTCCTTCTCTCTCTCTCTTTCTCTCCCTCTCCCTCTCCCTCTCCCTCTCCCTCTCCCTCTCCCTCTCCCTCTCTCTCCCCTTTCCCAGCACCCGGTCTCTGCGTCTGCCTCTGGCTCCCACTCTGCTCTGCCTATGTCTTTGCCATCCCTCTCCCTCCCTTCTCTCCCCAATGAAACAACTGATTTTCCAAATAAGAACAAGGGTGTATAAATAGAGGCTGTTTTCAGGCCTGCTCTTCATGCTGGGAAGCTGACAGAAAAGACAGCAGAGTGGGTTTTTCAGACTGCACCAAATAAACCTCAAATAACTTCTCTAACCAAGTGTCCAAATCACTAACAAACTCTAGATAAAATTCAGTCTATAAAGAATACCACGACTTATATCACTGATCTTTTTTGACCCAAAAGTCAAACCTTTAACCTCGTAAATGTTTTTACTATCTTAAAATATCTCATACAATGCTATATTCCATCCTATTTTTAGCCAAGCAGCAAGAGAAAGCATGCCTTTCCCATACTGCAGGGCAGTGATATAAACATCAACACAGATGCTCTGCCAGGAAGAGCTGGACTTCTCAAGCACTTGATCATTAAGGAATGCACCAACTGTTTTGGATAATCTCGTGCCAGCTCCCCTTTTGCTCCACACTCCCCTCTGGGAGTGGTCAATCTTGTCCTGGTCCTAATTTTTCATTTTACTCCTCCATAGTCGCCCCCACCATCTTCAAAAAAGATGAGAAATAGCATTTATGCCTAGCAATGAAAAAGCAGGCTCACTTCCCCAAACAGACCAAAACTTTAAAACAATTAACCCTCCCCTCTTCTTTGAGATAAATTACTAAGTATAAAATGCAATCTGTTTCCTTTGTTTACTCAATATGAACAATTTGTAAATGACTCAAGGATAAAATTCAGAAAATGTTGTGCTAAATTAGAACTATTATAAGCATGCTAATGACTCAATGCTTGAGTAAAACATGCATGATCGGTATGAAGAAAGAGATTTAGTTACTGTGAAATTCTGTTGTGCTGCCTTAAAATGATTTGGTCATTAAATCAGATATATTCCTTCCAGGAAAAATGTTAATTCTACATCCACTTTACTAGATGATATACTGCTAGTATGTGTGTGTATGTGTGTGTGTGTGTGTGTGTGTTGTGGCAATGGGAGTCATTGGAAGTGTCATTGGAACTGTGAGATGCCAAAAAAAAAAAAAAAAAAAAAAAACGTATCTATTAGATAAAAGACTTTACCCTTAAGACAAAAAAGCCCTACATTGAAACTCACCGGAATTACATTTTCAGCCAAAAACATATTAGGCGCAAAATTCTCTTTCTACACTTTTGATCAACCAAAATCTGATAATTTTTCATTGGCATTCCTTAAAATCGGTACTGTACATACACTCATAGATGCTATATTGTTTTGTATGTGTAGGTTAGAGATTTATCTCTTACCTGTTTTCCAAGGCTGCCTGACAACTAAAACAGTAAACAGAAAGGTCATTCAAAACCAAATTTTTCTTGCATATCCATTAAAGCATTACCACTCCCAGTGCCACTATAGAAAAAGTGGAAAACTTGGGGCTACCATTGTGGCATAGCAGGTAACACCATCGCCTGTGATGTCTGCGTCATATATGGGTGCCAGTTCATGTCCTGGATGCTCTATTTCCACTTGGCTCCCTGCTAATGGCCTGAGAAAAGCAGCAAAAGAAGACCCAAATGTTTGGGCCCCTGCAACACACGTGGGAGACCCAGATACAGCCCCCGGTGCCTGGTTTTGGCCTGACACAGTGCTGGCCATGGCAGCCATCTGGGGAGTGCACCAGCAGATGGAAGATATCTCTCTCTTTCTCTGTAACTCTGACTTTAAAATAAATAAATTTTATACTTGTAAGAGTAACCCTACACTAAGTAAAAAATTCAACCAATAGTAAGGAGGAAAAAAATACCCTGTGCCTCAACAGTAGAGACCAGAGCTGTAAACAGTCATGGAATCTCAAAATGCCAATTTCACACCTATACATTCCATTTTTGGTACTCTTTTAGTTACTATATATCAGAGAAAATACATGGAATTTGTCTTTTGGGGACTAGCTTATTTCACTAAACATAACAGTTTCCAGTTGCACCCATTTTGTTGCAAAAGACAGGATTTCATTCTTTTTTTTTTTTTTTTTTTTTTTTGACAGGCAGAGTGGACAGTGAGAGAGAGAGACAGAGAGAGAAAGGTCTTCCTTTGCCGCTGGTTCACCCTCCAATGGCCGCCGCTGCAGCCGGCGCACCGCGCTGATCCTGGCAGGAGCCAGGAGCCAGGTGCTTTTCCTGGTCTCCCATGGGGTGCAGGGCCCAAGCACCTGGGCCATCCTCCACTGCACTCCCTGGCCATAGCAGAGAGCTGGCCTGGAAGAGGGGCAACCGGGACAGAATCCGGCGCCCCAACCGGGACTAGAACCCGGTGTGCCGGCGCCGCAAGGTGGAGGATTAGCCTATTGAGCCACGGCGCCGGCTGATTTCATTCTTTTTTACAGCTGAGTAGTAGTCCATACTATATATATATATATATATACACACACACATATATATATACACACACACATCTATATACTATATATAGATGTGTGTGTGTGTATATATATATATATATATCACAATTTCTTTATCCAGTCATCAGTTGATTCCATATCTTAGCTATTATGTATTGAGCTTCAATAAGCATGATGGTACAGATAACTTTTTCATATGCTGATTTCATTTTCCTTGGGTAAATGAGTGAGATTGATGGGTAATATGGAGATCTATTTTCAGCTTTTCAAGGTATCTCCATACTGTCTTCCACAATGACTGTACCAGTTTACATTCCATGGGTTAAGGGTTAAAGTGCCTTTTCCCCCAGATCCTCACCAGCATTTATTGTTTGTTGATTTCTGTATGAGAGCCATTCTAACTGGGGTGAGGTGAAACCTCATTGTGGTTTTCATTCGCATGTCCCTGATGGCTATTGATTCTGAGCATTTTTTCATGTATCTGTTTCCCACTTAAATTTCTTATTTTAAAAAATGCCTGTTCAAGTCCTTTGCCCATTGCTTAATCGGATTCTTTGCTTTCTTTTTGTGGAGTTTCTTGAGCTCTTTACAGATTCTGGATATTAATCCTTTATCAGTTGCATAGTTTGCAAAGATTTTCTCCCATTCTGTCAGTTGCCTCATATTACTGAGTGTTTCTTTGCAGTGCAGAAACTTCTGAGCTTGATGTAATCCCTCTTGTCAATTTTGGCTTTGATTGCTTGCACTTTTGGGGTCTTCTCCAAGAAATCTTTGTTGATGCCAATGTCTGGCAGAGTTTCCCCAACATTCTCCTTTAGTAATTTGACAGTATCAGGTGGTAGATTTAGAGCCTTGATCCATTCTGAGTTGATTTCTGTGTAAGGTGTAAGGTAGGGGTCTTGTTTCATACTTTTGCACATGGAGATCCAATATTCCCAGCACCATTTCTTTTAAGACACTGTCCTTTCTCCAGGGATTGATTTTAGCTTCTTTAACAAAGATTACTTGATTATAGATGCATGGATTGATTACTGGAGTTCCTCTTCTGTTCCATTGGTCTACACATCGGTTTCTGTGCCAGTACCAGTCTGTTATATTTATAACTGCCCAGTAGCATGTAAATCTGGTATTGTGATGCCTCCCAGCTTTGCTTTTGTTGTATAGGATTGTTTCAGAGGGCCAGCGCTGTGGCTTAACGGGTAAATTGCTGCCTGAAGTGCTGGCATCCCATACGGGCACCAATTCGAGTCCTGGCTGCTCCACTTCCAATCCAGATTTCTGCTATGGCCTCGAAAAGCAGTAGAGGATGTCCCAAGTCCTTGGGCCTGTACCCACATGGGAGCTCCTGGCTCCTAACTTCAGATTGGCTCAGCTCCAGCCATTGCAGCCATTTGGGGAGTGAACCAGCAAATGGAAGTCCTCTCTCTCTCTCTGCCTCTGCCTCTCTGTAATTCTGCCTTTCAAATAAATAAATAAATCTTAAAAAAATTTTTTAAAAGATTACTTTAGCTATTTGGGGTTTCTTGTGCTCCCATATGAATTTTAGCATCATTTTTTCTAGATCTGAGAAGAATGTCATTGGTTTTTTGATTGGGATTGCATTGAATCTGTAAATTGCTTTTGGTGGCATGAACATTTTGATTATATTAATTCTTCCAATCCACAAACATGGAAGATTTTTCCATTTTTGTGTCTGCTATTTCTTTTTTTAATGTTTTGTAATTTTCATCATAGAGATCTTTCACTTCCTTAGTTAAATTTATTCCAAGGTATTTAATTTTTTGTAGCTATTGTAGATGGGATTGATCTTAGAAGTTTTTTCTCAGCCATGACATTTTCTGTGTATACAAAGTCTGTTGATTTCTGTGTGCTAATTTTATATCCTGCCACTTTATCAAACTCTTTTATTAGTTCCAATAGCTTCTTAGTGGAGTCCTTTGGTTTCTCTGTATATAGAATCATGTAATCTGCAAATAGGGATAATTTGACTTCCTCATTTCCAATTTGTGTCTCTTTGATTTCTTTTTCTTGCCTAATGGCTCTAGATAAAACTTCCAGGACTATATTGAATAGCAATGGTGAAAGTAAATATCCTTGCTGGTTCGAGATCTTAGTGGAACTGCTTCCAACTTTTCCTCATTAAATAAGATGTTGGCTGTGGTTCTGTCATATATTGCCTTTATTGTGTTGAGGATGAAATGACAAATCATTATTTGGACTTTAATTTTATAGTTGCTACAACATAACATCTAATAGTGGGAAATAAATATATTTATTATTAATTGCTTCAGATATGGAATAAAGCATTATAATTCTTTGGTGAGTGGTGATAAAAATTCAAGGCTCACAATGAAAGTCAATAGTTTTCAACAGCCAATTCTCATATACATATTCACTGTTGCTGGTCCTCCTGTTCCTCTATATTTCCATAATGCTTCATCTTGTTTGAAATAAAATCTTTCCTTTCATGAATATCATCCACTAAGCAATGTGTAAGATGTTGCTTAAAAATACTATTGGACAGCATCCCATATGGGCTCTGGTTCACATTCCAGCTGCTCCTTTCTGAGCCAGCTTTCTACTTATGGCTTGGGAAAGCAGTATAAGATGGCCCATATGGTTGGGTCCCTGTACCTGAGTGGTTCCTGGCTTCAGATTGGCCCAGTACTGGCTATTGTGGCCATTTGGGGAGTGAACCAGTGGATGGAAGACCTTTCTCTGTATTTCTCCTCTCGCTGTAACTCTACCTCTCAAACAAATAGATTAAATCTTTAAAAGAAAAAAAAAGCCCAAAAAATACTACTGGACTCAAGATGTAATTCCTTCAAAGATAGGTTTCACTTTCCAATACAGAAAGTACGTATGCAAACTGAAGCCTTCGGGCCCTATATCTCATGTCCCAGGAACTCTCAAATGTGCTACAATTTTAGCAGAATAAAAATGTTTCACTGGGAACTGTGATTGTCCATATTGCTAAAATCTTACTCATCATAATATCTCTACCTTGTTTTCTTTTTTTTAAGATTTATTTACTTATTTGAAATTCAGAGTTACATAGAGAGAGAAGGAGAGGAAGAGAGAGAGAGAGAGAGAGAGAGAGAGGAAGAGGGGAGGGGGTCTTCCATCCACTGGTTCACTCCCCAATTGGCTGCAACAGTGGGAGCTGTGCCGTCTGAAGCCAGGAACCAGGAGCTTCCTCGGAGTCTCCCATGCATGTGCAGGGGCCCAAGCATTTGGGCTATCTTCTCCTGCTTTCCCAGGCCATAGAAGAGAGTTGGATCAGAAGTAGAGAAATCAGGACTTGAATCAGCGCCCATATGGCATGCTGCTGGCACTGCAGTCAGCGGCTTTACCCGCTACACCTCAGCACCAGCCCTTTTACCTTGTTTTCTGTTTCCGCTTCTTGCATTCCAGAACTGCTTATTTTATTTTGTGTTTTCAAATACATATTAAGAAACTTTTTAAAAACCCATATTTGACTACAGAAACAATACTTTTTATATACTTTATTTTTTCATATTAATGTAATTAATACAAAGAGAACAGATTCAATGTAGTTCATAGATACAATTCTAAGAATATAATGACATTCCCTTCCTCCCTCTGACCCTTCCCCTCCCTCTCCTTCCTTCTTTCCTCCCTCCCTTCCTTCCTCCATCCCTCCCTCTCCCTTTCTTTTTCCTTCCTTGCTTGCTTCCTTCCTTCCTTCTCTTTTAGTTTTTAGATAACATATTTTTAATTAACGTTATAGTCAGAGGCTTAATGTTCCACTAAATAAAGAGATCGAAAAGTAAAAAATAAAGATCCTAGATCAGCAGTAGTATATAGACAAGGGCTATAATAAAATAATCAAGTGGAAAGATGACCATTTCATCCATATCTGGTAAATTTTAAAATAATTACAGATCATTAAAACTAGGCTAATGTAACATTCTCAAAGATAAAAAACAAAATTTGATAAAAATATATTTGTAGCAATACTGATACTTACTGAACACATTACATCTCTTAGGAAATGTGCTTTAAGTATTCTTTTAGGTGTTGGTGTTGTGGCACAACAGGCTAAGCTGCTGCTTGTGATGCCAGCATCATAAATCAAAGTGCTGGTTCCAGTCCCCACTGCTTCACTTCTGATGCAGCTTCCTGCTAATGTGCCTAGCAAAGCAACAGAATATGGCCCAAGTGCTTGGGCCCCTGCCAGCCATGTGGGAGACCCAGGTAGAGTTTCAGGCTCTGGACTTCTATCTGGAACAGCCCTGGCTGTTGGGGAGTGAACCAGCAGACAGAACATCTCTTTTTCTCTCTCTGCTCTGTGTGTGTTTGTGTGTGTGCACACACACGTGCGTGTATATGTTTAATTTTTTTATGTTTACTGCTTCCTGGGCCCTGTATGAAATCTTTGTCTTTACTAATTTACAAAGATTTTCTCCTATATTTTTCTCTCTGTTGCTCTTTCAAATAAATAAGTAAAATCTTAAAAAGGGGGGGGGGAATTTCCTCCAAACATAACAAATATCTATGTGCCTGTTTTTATAAGAAATTGCCAAAAACTTTTTCAAAATGGTTGCATCATTTTATGCTTCCATTAACAATGAATCACAGTGTTAATGACTTCCTATCCTCACCAACATATCTGTTAATACTTTCATTTTAGTCATTCCATGCCATACACAGTGATATCTCCGAGATTTTAAATTACATTTCTTTAATGACTATGATACTGAGAAAAATTTGTATACTTATTGACCATTTATATATCTTATATTCTGAAACATTCAAACGCTTTACCCATTTTTATATTGGGTTGTTAGTTTTTTTTGTAGTGACAGCTAAATAATTATATTTTATATTATGCAATTATATATTTATATTAATGTTATATAAATATATTTAAGAATATACTTGTGGGTATGTTTCCCTTTTTCCTTTAGTTCCACCAACACTTTGTTTCATGTATTGTGATCCTATTTTATTAGATGCCTACACATGCAGAAAGGTTATATCTTTTTGATGAATTGACTCTTTATTCATGAAATGTCCTTTTTTTATGTGATAACATTCTTTCTAATGAAACCTACTTTTATATTACATGGTGATTTCCACTTTCTTATAAGTAGTGTTTTCATGGCATTATCTTTACCAATCCTTTTACTTTTAACATATCTATGTATTTATATTTCTTATGTTTCTAGTAATCAGCATATTATTTAAGAATAGATTTTAAAATACAATCTAATAAATCTGCCTTTTAAAGTTAGTATGATTAAATCTATTTAACCCAATGTAATACTTCTTAATGGAGTTTATGCCTACCATCTTTCTCTTTTTTTCTATAGTATTATCTGTACTTTGTTCCTTCTTTCCTCTTTTTCTGCTTTTTTAAAATTATTTTTTAAGAATTATATTTTATTTCTTCTATTGGTTTATTTGCTGTATTTTTTTTAAAAAAAGATTTATTTATTAGCAAGTCAGTTACAAGAAAGGAGAGGCAGAGGGAGAGAAGAAGAGAGAGAGAGAGAGGGAAGGAGGGAGGGAGGGAGAGAGAGGGAGAGAGAGGGAGAGAGAGGGAGAGAGAGGGAGGGAGGGAGAGAAAAATCTTTCATTCGCTGGTTCACCCTCCAAATGGCCTCAATGGGCAGAGCTGGGCCAGTCGAAAGCCAGGAGCCAGGAGCTTCATCCAGATTCCCACGTGGGAGCAGGGGCCCAAGGACAGGCCATCACCCACTGTTTTCCCAGGTTTATTAGCAGGGAGCTGGACTGGAAGCAGAACAGCCAGAACTTGAACTGGCACCCAAATGGCAGGCTAGAACTGCAGGTGCTTTACCCATTACACCATAGTGCCAGCTCTTGCTATATCTCTTTATTTCATTGTTTGAATGTTTGACCCTGAGTTTATAATTTACATCATAACTTACAATAGTCTAGAATGCACCATTCAAATACAATGTAAAAAACTTTACAATGCCCCATCTCTTTTATTATTGTTGTAATATATACTCCTCCTACATGTTTTAAAACCCATAATACATTTTCTTCATTGTTTCTATAGTGCCAATTTTTAGTTAATTGATTAGAAATATAAATATCTTTTATGCTTACTTTCAGATTTACTTCTAATATACTTATTCTTCTTCTTCTTCTTTTTTTTTTTTTTTACAGGCAGAGTGGACAGTGAGAGAGAGAGAGACAGAGAGAAAGGTCTTCCTTTACCGTTAGTTCACCCTCCAATGGCCACTGCGGCTGGCGCACTGCGGCCAGCGCACCGCACTGATCTGAAGCCAGGAGCCAGGCGCCTCTCCCCGTCTCCCATGCGGGTGCAGGGCCCAAACACCTGGGCCATCCTCCACTGCACTCCCGGGCCACAGCAGAGAGCTGGACTGGAAGGGGGCAACTGGGACAGAATCTGGCACCCTGACCGGGACTAGAACCCTGTGTGCTGGCGCCACAGGCGGAGGATTAGCCTATTGAGCCACGGCGTCGGCCTATTTATTATTCTTTTTTAAAGTTTTAAAGTCTAACTTTTCATCTACCATTCTTTTCTTCGGCCTGAAAAAGCTTTTTTTTTTTAAATTTTTTAGTTTTTAACAGACTCAATGTGCTTTGTAGATATAATTCTAAGAATATAATGATATTCCCTCCTTCCCCTCTACCTCTCTCCCATTTCCCTCCCACCCTCCTTCCTTCTGCTTTTCTTTCTTTTTTTAGTTTCTGAGACAACGTATTTTAAATTTATATTATAGTAAAAAGGTCTGCGCTTCAGCGCAATGGATTAAGCCTTGGCCTGCCTTGCTGGCATCCCATTTGGGAGACAATTCAAGTCCTGGTTGTTCCACTTACAAACCAGCTCCCTTCTAATGTGCCTGGGAAAGCAGTGGGAGACAACCCAAGTATTTGGGCCCCTGCCACCTATGTGGAAACCCAGATGAAGCTCCTGGCTCCTAGCTTCGGCCTGGCTAGCTCCAGTCATTGCTGCCATTTGGGGAGTGAACCAGCAGATGAAAGATCTCTCTCTCTCTGTCTCTCCTTCACTCTCTGTAACTCCGCCTTTCAAATAAATAATTAATTAATTAAATCTTTAAAAATAACAGGTCCTAAAAACTATTTATTTAAATGTCTTATAACTAGAAATAAATTTCATGAACTTTTGTTTGTCTTGAGTGACTTCATTTTGCCTCCATATATGAAGAATATTTTTAGTAATTATAGAATTCTAGGTTGATTACTTTTTCTTTTTTTGATTTCAAAGTGTGAGTATGTAATTGCAGTATCTTGCGATTTAAATTATTTCTGATGTGAGGGGTCATTTCTATCTTTGCTCCACTGTAAATAATATATCTTTGGCTTGTTTTGAATTTTTCTTTTATCAGTTTTCAACAATTTCATATCCATATGCTTTGGTATGTATTTTCCTTTGTGTTTATTCTTTGTGGATCTGAGGGTTTATATTTTTTGAAAAATTGGAAAATTTTAGACATTATTTATTCAATTCATTTTAATGTACATTGTTTTCAGGCACTCCAATTACATGTATGGTACATCTTTAGTTCTCACAAGCTAGAAGGCTGATTTTTTTTTTTTTTTGCCTCTTTTCTCTCTGGGTTTCTATTTACACAGCTTCTATAGAACTATCCTTAGTTTTACTACTCTCTTAATCTGCAGTTTATCATTTGTATTTAAATTCTCTATTACATTTTTCAATTCTTGGATTTCTAAATGTTCTTTTTCATTATTTCTCTCTTTACTAAATTCATGTTTTCCTTTAAATTCCTAAATTTATTTATAATAACTTTCAAAGTGATTGCTAATTCCATAATCTGTATAATTTTTGGATCTCTTTCTACCTGCTTTGTCAGCAGAGCTTTGGCTGGATACTGGACCATATGAATGTTACATAGTTGAATATTTGGAATTTGTTCTCTTAAGGAGTTTTGACTTTTCTTTTGATGTGTATTCACTTACAGATCACCTTGGTCCTTTTGAGGCTTGTCTTTAAACTCTTATAGCGGCTCTAGAGTAGTTTCTATTACGGGACTAGTACATGTCTATTCCAAAGACATGGCCTTTCTGTACCTCTAACAATTGTCTTCATGCTCACTGAAGATACTTAAACAAAAGTAATAAGCTAGAATTTAAATGTCTCCCATGAGCCATCACATGAGCCCTGATTGTTTTCCAATTGTTACTTTTTGTTTCCAGGTAGTTGTTCTTTGCCCAGCCTCTTACAGACACACCCTAATGGTGTGCAGTTCACTATTTGGTCAAAGACTTCGTGGGACTACTGAAAAGATTTTTACAGCTCTTTCTTTGTATAGCTCCTTTCACTCTCAGGATCCACTCTACGAATTATAGTTATTACAATTTTTTCAAACTCTGATTGTTCAGCTTATTGAGGCTGCAGTATTGTACTTTGGTTGCCTCTGCATGTATCACAGTCTGATAAACGCCGCCGGGTAGAAAGCCACAGTAAGCTCAGGATTCACTCTGTTTTCCTTCCCTCATCACTATGATCTTACACTTCCTGCTTTATAATTCCTTAAAACAGTTGTTAACAGTTGGTCAAAATTTCTTGTTGTTTACGTTATGAAGTTAATTCATTACCAATTACTTTTTTATGGACAGAAGTTGAAATATAATATTGCTTTTTAAAATGTGCTGCCTCAGAACACCATTTCCTTTTTTAAAACATGGCTTAGTGACTTTTTTCACTAACTTCCTATGAATATCTTGGTGTTTTTGAAAGTAAAAGAGCAATCAATCTTCATTAAAGGATTTCAAGTTTCACAAAATTTTATAAGTCATAATAAGAAACAATGACCATCTATCTTTTAAAATAATAGAGGGTAAAGCCTAAAGGAGTTTTTTGAGTTTTACTAGAACTAGGAAATTGTAAACTTAAAACCAGATATCAAAAAAGATATATAAATGGACTAAATATGACATATTACAGGTAGTGAAAACTGGATGAAAAACAGAACACAACTAGGTTGTTAACAACAGGTAAATTTTAAATATAAGGACACAAAAAGATTGAAAGTAAAAGGATAAAATGAGGTTATATGAAGAATTATATACTACTATGCTTTTAATGATCTGTGACTTTTTTAAATTTACCTCATATGAGAGAAGGTGAACATCTTTTCATCTGATTATTGTTTATAGCCTTTGCCTGTATTTCTGCAGAAATATGGTCTTTTTACTTTTTATTTGTAGAACTCTTTATTTAGTGGAGCATTAAGCTTTTTACTATAATGTAAATTTAAAATGTTATCTCAAAAATAGAAAAGGGGAAAATGTTTGAAAGTCCAAAAATACGGTTACATCATATAACATTAACCTGGAAAAAGCAGTGGGATATCAAATAAATATGCTCTAACATAAAAATATCAAAAAGAAGGGTGTTGCATAATAATAAAATATCAATTCAATAATTCTGTAATTATATATGACCAATAACATACACCAAAGCCACAAAAAAATTAAACACAACCACAATCATAATATATTCTTTTTCTCTCCACAGAAAAAGAGACAAATCAAAAAATAAGTACAGTAATTGAACAATAAGATTAACTTACATAAACTAATAGATATTTAGCAAACACTAAACTCAATAATTATTAAATTATTATTAATTATTAATATTAATTATTATTATATTTGAGTGAAAATGAAAAATTACTCATGGAGCTGGCACAGTGGCATAGCAGGTTAAGCCTCTGTCTGCAGTGCTGGCATCCCATATGGGCACTGGTTCAGGTCCCGGCTCCTCCACTTCCAATCCAGCTCCCTGTTAATGAGCCTGGGAAAGCAGCAAAAGATGGTCTACATGCTTGGGCCCCTGCACCCAAGTGGGAGACCTAGAAGATGCTCCTGGCTCCTGGCATCAGCCTATCCCAGCCCTGGCTGTTGCGGCCATTTGGGGAGCAAACAAGCAGATGGAAGATTTTTTCTCTCTCTCTCTCTTTCTCCCATTCTCTGTCTTTCAAATAAATAAATATTACTCAAATCAACCACAAATTGAATGATAAAGTCTAAACATTTTGCAGCACTAAAACCACAGATAGAATGGTCTTTTATCACAATGGCATCAAAGCAGAAATCAGTAATAGGAAAATAATTAGAAAATTTCCTAAATGATTAGGATTTAAAACAATCTAAGCGGGGGCGGCGCTGTGGTGTAGCGGGTTAAGTCACTGCCTTCAGTGCCAGCATCCCATATGGGTGCCAGTTCGAGTTCTGGCTGCTCCACTTCTGATCCAGCTCTTTGTTATGGCCAGGGAAAGCAGTAGAAGATGGCCCAAGTCCTTGGGCTCCTGTATGCACGTGGGAGACCCGTAAGAAGCTCCTGGCTCCTGGCTCCTGGCTCCTGGCTTAGGATCAGCGCAGCTCCGGCCGTTGCGGCCAATTGTGGAGTGAACCAGTGGATGGAAGACCTCTCTCTCTCTGCCTCTCCTTCTCTCTCTGTGTAACTCTGACTTTTGAATAAATAAATAAATAAATATATCTTTTAAAAAACAATCTAAGGGACAAAAAATAAACATAGTGAAAATTGGAAAATATTTTGGACTCAATTATAATGAAAATCTCAAAAAGTATAATGAAGATCTCAAAATGTATATGTTAGCAAATAGAATTATTAGAATTATGTATATATATTTATTATAAAAGCAGAATTATTAAAGTCAATTAGCTGTGCTCCATCCTAAATGCTGCTCCTCCGCACGCAGAGGAGCCGCACCGGACCGGACGCTTGATGTTCCCCTTTTTTACAAGTCCTTTCTATAGTAAAGTAAGAATAAGTAAACAGCGAACTCCCAAAGCAAGAATGAGTAGAGAGAAATGAGAAAGAACGAAGCAACGAACTTCCCCGCGAACTCTCCAACGCACTCTCCAACCAACCCACACCACCATGCCGTCTCTCTTCTCCTATATAGTCCTCTCCACCAATCCGTGCTCTGCTACCCACACGCTGAGTGCGCCGCTCTCCTCCAATCAGGAGCAGCTCCTGCAGCTTGTCAAGTTGGTGGGAGGCAGCTGGGTAGAAGCTGTTTGCTCCTCTCCCAGCGCCATATTGTGGGAGAGCAGATGTATAGAATAAGTCTTAATTCCAGTAACAGTATAGTCCGAGTTGCTCCCCACACTAAATGCTAGAAAAAGTTCAGAAAATAAACTTCCAAAAAGAAATAATGAAGGAAATATCAGAGATCATAAGTCTATGGACTAGGTTATTGCAGTCCAATTGAGAAAAATCAACAAAACAAAACTAAAATATGATTTTTTGAAAAGATTATAAACTTTTAGCAAGACTGATCAAATAATAAAGAAAAAAATACTCAGTCAATAATGAAAAAGGAGACATTGTTATATATACAAATGTATGTATATATATATTTATAGCAAACATTTTTTCATTTTTATTTATTTATTTATTTGAGAGGCAGAGAGATAGAGCATTCCCATATACCAGTTCACTCCCCAAATACCTGCAATGGTTAGGGCTTGCTAAGGCCAAAGTTGGGAACTAGGAACTCAATCCAACACGGTCCATAGGAGTGGCAGGGACTGAACACCAGAGCCATCTGTGCTGCCTCCCAGGGTCTTCATTAGGGGTCATCCGGAGTCAGGAGAGAGCTGTGTCTGGAACCCAGGTACACCAATATAGGACACAAGCCTTGTAAGCAGCATCTTAGCCGCTAGGTAGACAATATGCAGGAACACATGGACAATGTAAATAGAAAGATGGACAATCTAAGAAAGAATCAAAAATAGCTAATAGAGGTCAAAGGCTCTGTAGCAAAATAATGAAGAATGCCTTCTATGGGCTGATTAGTAGACAGTACATAGCTGAGAAAAGAATATCTGAGCTCAGGGATATATCAACAGAAAACATCTAAGACTGAAAAGTAAAGGGAATAAAAGAGTATAATATTCAAGAACTACAGAACAACCAGCAAAGTTATAATACATGCACACAATGGAAAACCAGGAGAAGAAAAAGAGAAACAGAAGCAACACTAGAAGCAATAAATGATGGAGATTTTTCTCAAAAAGAAAAAAAAGTTAGACAAGTCACAGATCCAGGAAGCACAGAGAATATCAAGAGTAATAAATATAAAAAAGAAAAGAAGCAGGCTTTGTTGCAGCAATTAAGATGCCACTTGGAAAGTCTATGCCTGATTTCAAGTCTTGGCTCTTTTGTTTCCAATTCCAGCTTCTTGTTAATATAAATCCTGGAAAGAATCAGACCTAGAATCATGTGGTAGAGCTATATTGCATTCCTAGGATTCTGTTCCTGGTCTGACCCAGTCCTAGCTGTTGCGGGCTTTTGGGGAGTGAACCAGCATATGGAAGATCTCTGTCTTTCTCTCTCTGTCTCAAACAAATAAAAAAATATAAAATTTTTAAAATTTTAATTGAAAGAAAGAAAAACATACCATGTAATACCACATTCAAACCTTAGAAAACCAACATAAAGAAAAAGTCTTAAAAAAAAAAGTTGGAAGGATAAAACAACTGATCTATGTAAGAACCAGGAAAAGAATTAAATCTAACTTCTCAGAAACCATGTCTCTTAGTCTGTTTTGTGCTACTACAACAGAAAAACACCAACTTGGTCAATTATGAACAATGGAGGTTTATTTGTCTCATAGTTCTGCAGACTGGGAAGCCCAGATTGAGGACAAGCATCTGATAAGCACCATAACACAGTGGGAAGCCAAACGTGATAACAGCATGAGAGAAAGCCAAGGAGTGTGTGTGTGGGGGGACTTTATGCTGTTATCAGGAACACACTCCTGAGATAAATAACCCACCCCTATGATAACAGAATTAATCTGACCTCATCACCTCTTAATGTCCCATCTCTAAATGCTGTTGAGTTGGGGATCAAGTTTCCAACACATGAACTTTAGGGGACAGCCAGACTGAAGGACATTTTGACAGTTTCTTACAAAACTAAACACTCTCTAACCATCAATCCAGTAGTCATGTTCTTCAGTATTTGCCCAGATAAACTGATAACTTATATCCACACAAAATACAAATATTTGTTTTATTCATAACTACCCAAACATGCAAGTAATCAAGCAGTTCTTCCACAAGTGAGTGGATAAGCTATGCAACATTCAGACTATGGACTATTATTTATCACTTAGAGTAAATGAGTTATGAAGCCATGAGAAGACACTGAAGGAGCTTAAATGCAGATGAGTGAAAGAAGTCAATCTGAAGAGCTACAATATATGGCACTCTAGAAAAGGCAAAACTAGGGAGACAGTAACAGACTGATGGTTTCTAGGGGATGGAGTTGGAGGTACTGAATAGGCAGAGCACAAAAGATGGCTAGGACAGTGAAAGTATTCTGTATGATACAATAATGGTAGATACATATTGTTAAATATTTGTCAAAACTCATGGAATGTACAACACTAAGAGCAAACTCTAATGTAAACTGTAGACTTTGAGTGATAATGATGTCAACATCGGTTCGCTGAATGTAATAAACGCACCACTCTGGTACCAGTTGCTAATAGCAGAGGATTCTGTGGAGGCCAAGCAACAGACAGATTATGGGAACTCTCTGTCCTCTCCATTCAGTTTTTCTGCTTACATAAAACTACTGTAAAATATGTTTAGTAATTTAAAAATCATACATAGGAGAAAATATGAAATAAACTTCATTATTAATTAGATTGTATAGAAATAAATTTAAAGCTTTAAAATAAGCTATTACAATTAATTAGTATATTTAGCAAGATCATTGTATATGAAGATACATATATTCTCAAATATTCAAAAAAAAGAAATTTTAAAACCAAATGTGTAAAATGTAAAAGATACGCCAGCATATTTTTAAAAAACTACAAAATAGTACTTAGATAAATTTTTTGAAAAATCTAAATAAATTTAGGGACATACTGTGTTACTCCATTGTAAATCATAATATTTTAAAGATATAAATTCTTCATAAATAGATACACTGCAATTCCAATTAAAATACCTGCAAGGGTTTTTTTTTTTTTTTTTTGAACTCAACAAGTAATTCTAAAATTTACATGTAAATATAAAGAAAATTTTGAACAAGAAAATAACTAAAAGGGTAGACTACCATATAAATAAATTACAAACCTATAGTTATTAAGTAGTATGCATTGATACAATGATAACCAATAAACATAGAATCCCAAATAACAACAATTATAGCTAATGACTGCATCAAGATTAAGCTTGGGGACATTATGATGGGAGGAAAAAGTCAAATGCAGGAAAGTTTACACATTTATGATTCCATTTATATGAACTTCAACAACAGAAAAAAATTAATCTATGGTGATAAGGTTAAATAGTGATTGTCCTTAACGGGCTACTATTGGGAGAGAAAATGTGAGTCTTCTGGAATACTAGATATGTTCTTCAACTTACTATGCACGGTGATTATATGAGGTTATAAATAGATGAAAACTGCGTGAAATATATACTTAAGGTTCTGCTTTTCCCCACATAAATGTTATATTTCAAGATACAAAATCTAAAACTTAAGAATTATTACCCTATGTTCTGGCTAATTTTTATGCAGTATATGTTATGTTGTGAAATGGAAATGAACACCACGTTGTAGTTACTTCTCCACTCACTGAGGTGAAATGTTAACCTCACAGGTCTCCACAGACCTCCCCAGGTGTGAATTCAGCTGTCACCTAAGCCGAAAAGAGAGTAACTCATAGTTGGTTCCGGACAAGTCAGCCTCCTCTAAACAGAATAAAAATGAATTATTAGTTCCCAAATCATCTAAAACATGCGTATCTTTGTCTTGCTCTATAAAATGAATGGGAGACAAATATGCTGTGGCTGGAAGCAAAGTGATATCTCTGAGACCTTTGCTATGTTAAGATCAGTAGTTGGCAATGTATGAATGAAGGAGTTCCACAAATGTATAAGATTTCTCCAACCTTTGATTTCAAACCCTCAAAATTTCACCATTAGTATAAAGTCCAAATTCCTTAATAGCGTTTAGGTCTCTCATGTTCTAGAACCCAGCTACTTCTCCAGTCATTCTCACCTCTCCAGACTATCTCCCTTCTACCACATTATCTTTTCATGTTGAAATTCTCCACCAAAGTGCCTGCTACCACCTGCTGAATGTTCTCTTGCCTACGTCCCTTATGTGTAACCTTTCCTCTGCCTCAAACACTCCACCACTGCCTTTTATCCAGCTAATTTCCTATTCATTCTGTCATAATTTAAAAGTAATTTTCTCAGGAGTGCCTTTAACACATTCCATTGGAATATTAAACTACCTAAATCATGACTTCCATCATAATTTCTATAATTACTTCACCATCAATTCTCTGTCAGACTATAAGCACTCTCAGGGCAAGAGACCCATGTATCTTGTTTATTAGTATAGCCTTTGTGTCTGTCATACCTAATAGCTTATAATAGATAATAAATTAAAATGTAGATCAATAAAAATTAGTAAATGATGAGAGAATCTCCAGTGTTGTAAGTTTTACTGGGAATCTTAGAACAAGATAATAGTGTTCTGTACACTTAATTTTAATTTTAATATTATTTTTTACAATTAATTATTGTTTTGTTCTGCCATAGGCTTCAGAACTTTTCTCATATATCACCATTTCTTGGTTATATGAAGGACACCAATGAACACACATGAAAAGAAGTCAGAAATCCCTAATGCTCCATATACGGAGCAGTAGAAATTCAAATAAGAAAATCCTGGGGCAAGATGTGATTTAAGGAGAAGGAGCCAGGACACTTTGTAAACCCACACACCTTCACCAGGAAATGTCCCTTCTGGAGTTTTGTATGGTTTTTCTTAATAGTGGAATGTTTCCCTTTATTTAAAAAAAATGACCGGAGATAGCACTGTGGCTTAGTGGGTAAAGCTTCTGCCTGCAGTGCCAGCATCCCATATTGTCACTGGTTTTAACCCCTGTTATGGCCATCTGGGAAGTGAACCAGCAGATGGAGAATTTTTCTCCCTCTCTCTCTCTGTAACTCTGCCTTTCAGATAAATAAATAAATTTTTAAAAAATGGCCTAGAGTTGAATGATAGCTTGTAAATTCAAAGCAGACTGGGTCAGGCCATTTGTTTATAGAACAATAATTTCTCTTGGAGCTAAAACAGTAAATTAAATCATAACCAGGACTTGAAAACTCCTAACTGAACACTATTTCTTATCCATTTTAACCTGGCTTCTTCTTCTTTTTTTTTTTTTTTTTTTTTTTTTTTTTTTTTTTTTTTTTTTGACAGGAAGAGTTAGACAGTGAGAGAGAGAGAGACAGAGAGAAAGGTCTTCCTTCCGTTGGTTCACCCTCCAAATGGCTGCTACGACTGGCGCGCTGCACCGATCCAAAGCCAGGATCCAGGCGCTTCCTCCTGATCTCCCATGCAAATGCGGGGCAGGGAGGAAGGCCTCCACTGCCTTCCCCAGGCCACAGCGGAGAGCTGGACTGGAAGAGGAGCAACCCGGACAGAATCCGGAGCCCCAACTGGGACTAGAACCCCGGGGTGCCAGGGCTGCAGGGGGAGGATTAGCCAAGTAAGCCAAGGTACCAGCCAACATGGCTTCATTTTCAACATTTACATTTTGAGTGAAAGAATAACAATAAAAGCTAAAACATGCTTTAAAAAGGAAATACGCTGAGTCAAAGAAAGTAAGTTTGATACCTAAATATGTTCCCCTTTCTTATTTTGAAAGGGAATAGAGAAATGATAACAAATTCTTGACTAAGTATTGTTCTGTAAAAATTCCAAACACTGACCAGCTTTCTTGATTACAGAGAACACAAAGGCTCTTTTAAAAACCCTCTGCACAGCTTTAAGACAAATTCTGTGTGCCTCTTAATCCTCTACTCAAATTTGGCAACAGTTAGTGGTATCAAAGGGAATCCAGCCATGAACTAAATTGGTAGCTGGTAAAGTTATATGTCTATGTTTTGGTTCTATATGAGCATCACATGTGGGTACTTTATAATTTCATACCACTAAATGGCAAGTCAAACACATCAACAAGGCAGTCTTGAAAATCAGTCAGTTTTCAAAGATTGTTTACATTTACATAATTGAATGCATAGTCGAAAAGATAGTAAAACATACATAGGCCAGATACCGAGGTGAAGTGAGGGAAACAATCACCACCAAGATGGACAGAAAACACTCTTAGGATGTCTGAAGCTTAAGCAGATACGTAGCACTGCTGAACAAACAAAAATAATGAAAAAGAAGCCAATCTAAAAGTGTACTCTTTAAAAGTAAAGAGCCAGGAGACAGCAGCTTGAGACATCGCCCATGCCAGCAGAGTACCTCGTCACCCCATGACAGCAGGAAGTAGCTCTAAAGACAGATCACTGTCCCTCTAGCCCTCCTGGAGTTTCGGGGCTAATGTAATACCACACAACTGCTGCTTTATAAAAAACAAAAAGGGGGCTGGCACTGTGGCGCAGCGGGTTAACACCCTGGCCTGAAGCGCCAGCATCCCAAATGGGCACTGGTTCAAGACCCGGCTGCTCCACTTCCAATCCAGCTCTCTTCTATGGCCTGGGAAAGCAGTAGAAGATGGCACAAATGCTTGGGCCACTGCACCCACGTGGGAAACCCAGAAGAAGCTCCTGGATCCTGGCTTCAGATTGGCACAGCTCCGGGCAGCCGTTGTGGCCAGTTGGAGAGTGAACTATCGGATGGAAGACTTCTTTCTCTCTCTCTCTCTCTCTCCCTCTCTCTCTCTCTCTCTCTGTGTGTGTGTGTGTGTGTGTGTAACTCTGACTTTCAAATAAATAAATAAACCTTTAAAAAGGGGGGGGGGGATGTTAGTAAAATGGTGCATTCTTATGTATGGCACGATCTACACCCCGGACACCATCCTAGGATCTAGCCCCGGCCACCATGGCTGAAAGCCAGGTGACCCCATGGCCCAACCACCAGTGTCAGCTCCATCCCCACTCTAATGGGATTTGCTGCTCCTACTTTCCTGCCCACCCCCTGCCCACATTGCCGGTGATGTGGCTCATTAGGCTAATCCTCTGCCTGCGGAGCCAGCACCCCGGGTTCTAGTCCTGGGGCATTGGATTCTATCCCGGTGTTCCTGGGTGCTCCTGGCTTCGGATCGGCGCAGCACGCTGGCCGTATTTGGGGAGTAAACCAACAGAAGGAAGACCTTTCTCTCTGTCTCTCTCTCTCTCACTGTCTAATTCTGCCGGTCCAAAAAAAAAAAGAGGACCTGAACATCTGTCTCAGAGTGCAAGTTCTGTAAATCATTGGCTATCGCCACAAACAAGTGTAATAGTTAAAGAGAGCCGCACACCACACCAATAAACAGCCACAAGAATGACAGTATCTGTAGCAGTATTTAGAGATCTTCAGAGGAGTTACATTAGCCAGATGACATAGTGCTTTTTACACATGAAATTATGTTTTCCATAAAGGTCCTGAAATACAGAAGCATTGCTTTTGTCATAATAAATGATCCTTGCAAATTACCACAGGAAGAAAAAGTGTGCTAACATCCTAGGGTCAAATCAGTGATGCACTGAGATCAAAGTACAGAGAAGAAGTCTTAGGTCTTTCCTGAATTGGATAAAAGAATCTTGAATAGCAAAAAAATTAGTTGCTGAGAAAGAAGATTGCATAACCGTTGTGACAGTTCCACACCTAGAAAACCTACCTCTTCAATCAGTTGCTAACGCCTTATTTAACATATATATACTCTGTCCTCAAAAATCTCACACAAATCTCATCAGATTTGACAGGTGATTTTTTACTCCCTCAAACCTACCCACCTTGGGTTTGAGGGAGGAAGGAGAGGAGGGGAAGAGAAGGAAGAGGTGGAGAAGAAGAAAAAAGAAAGAAAGAAAGAAAGAAAGAAAGAAAGAAAGAAAGAAAGAAAGAAAGAAAGAAAGGAAGGAAGGAAGGAAGGAAGGAAGGAAGGAAGGAAGGAAGGAAGGAAGGAAGGAAGGAAGGAAGGAAGGAAGGAAGGAAGGAAGGAAGGAAGGAAGGAAGGAAGAAAGAGAGAGAGAGGAAGGAAGGAAAAACAATGGAAGATAAAGAAAACAAACCAATGCTTCAAGAAATGACACCAGGCAACAAAAGAAAAACACTCCTTAAGAGACAGTAAACCAACCAGTAAGCCCTACTGTTGTTCCAGCTTACTACTGGAGAGTTTCCAGGCTGCAACACAAGGAAGAGGAATTGATATAAAGCCTAATTATTTTCTTAACTAAGAACTGAAAAGTTCAGCGAGAATGGTGGCTAGAATTCATAGGGCAGAGTAGTGGGGAAAGAAGAGATACAGAAAGATAAATCCAGAGGTCTTCAGTGGATCCCTGGAAATGTTCTACTGAGTACTGATTGATGAACGCATGTGAGAGAAAACTACTGGCAGCCATGAAAAAGAACTACCTGAAAGGATTACAGGAAATCGTCTCAGCAGCTCCGAACAATCTGGCAACAGTTCCTATCTTATCTAGCCAAAGTAGAAAGTGTATAATTCATGGCCATCTCAGAATAGCCAGATAGATTTTGCCTTACCTATGTGGTAACAGTAGTTAGATAAATGCTCCCTCATCCTGTTTGCCAAAGCATAAAAAGAAGACCTGAAGGATCAAACTGTTTCCTGGGGCTGCCAGACGACATAAGTACTTGAGCCATTGCCATCCTTGTGGGAGTCTCAGATGGAGTTCTAAGTTCTTGACTTCTGCCTGGTCTAGCCCTGCCAATTGGTGGCCATTTGGGGAGTGAACCAATGGATAGAAGACCTTTCACAGTCTGTCTCTGTGACTCTGCTTTTCAAGTAAATAAAATAATTCTTAAAAAAAAACTTCTCAAGTAATTTAACAGCATCCCAGCACAAAGCTTACAAATATTTTATAGGATTACTAACCAAGGTAAAATTCATTATATCTGGTATCTAATTCAAAAAGGAAGGAAAGAAGGTTGGAAGGAAGGGAGGGAGGGAGGGAGGGAAAAGAAAAAAAGCAGGAAAATACAAATCTAAAAGAAAACTGACACAAAGATATGCAATATATATAAATAAAAAATCAAACCTCTATATATTAAATAAAAATGTCTGAAATGAAAAATACATTGGATGGGATTAAATACCAACTATTGCAGAAGAAAAAATTTGTAATTTTGTTGACAAAAAATAGATATGATCTATATTGGAACAGCTAAGACAAAAAAGGCAGAAAATTAATAGTGCCTCATTGAACTCTAAGGCACCATCAAGAAGCTCAATATTAATATAATTAAAGTTCCTAAAGATATTGAAGTTAAAATCGTTTTTTCCAAATTCGATGAAAAATATAAACCTAAAGATTCATAAGTCACAGTGAACTCCATGCACAAGAAATA
This sequence comes from Oryctolagus cuniculus, assembly GCF_051225735.1. NCBI lineage: Eukaryota > Metazoa > Chordata > Mammalia > Lagomorpha > Leporidae > Oryctolagus > Oryctolagus cuniculus. Next base: position 49,994,627 of record NC_142867.1, on the reverse strand, counting down.
TGAAGGTAGTTAAACTAGAACAAAGTACATATTAATTAAATTGCTTAAAATTGGTCAAATGAAGAGAAAACATATATTATATACAGAGAAACAAAAATATGGTGATAGTTAATGCCTTGTTGAAAATAACATGAACCGGCTGGCACCGCAGCTCAATAGGCTAATCCTCCACCTAGCGGTGCTGGCACATCAGGTTCTAGTCCCGGTTGGGGCGCAGGATTCTATCCCGGTTGCCCCTCTTCCAGGCCAGCTCTCTGCTGTGGCCCGGGAGTGCAGTGGAGGATGGCCCAAGTGCTTGGGCCCTGCACCCCATGGGAGACCAGGAGAAGCACCTGGCTCCTGCCATCGGATCAGCGCAGTGCACCAGCTGCAGCGCACTGGCCGCAGCGGCCATTGGAGGGTGAACCAACGGCAGAAGGAAGACCTTTCTCTCTGTCTCTCTCTGTCCACTCTGCCTGTCAAAAAAATAAATAAAAAGAAAAGAAAATAACATGGACCAGGAGGAAACCATGTAATATTTTTGGTGTACTGAATAAAAAAATCCAAGTATTTCTAGAATTCTAAATCCAGCAAGAATTTATTTCAAAAACAAAGACAAAATAATAAATATTTAGATGACAAAAGCTGAGAGAATTAACCACCTGCATATCTGCATTCCAAGAAATATTAAAGGAATCATTGAAGCAGAGAAAGATTATATTGGAGGGGCTCTGAATCTATACAAAGAAATGAAGAGTACCAGGAATAGCAATTGTAGATATACATTTAAATTATTTTGTTATAATTTAAATATTATTTATAGCTAAAAATTGTTTAGAACAAAAAGAACATCAGTATATTATAGGGCTTATAAAATAAGCAGAATTATAAAAAAAGGAAAAATCTGGAAGAAGTGAAATGGAAATAAACTATTGTAAAATTCTTATACTACAGAATGAATAGTATATTTCTTGAAAGTATACTATGATGAAGTTAATGATGTACACTACTAACCCTAAGGTAATCACTAAAATAGCATAACATATAGTCATAAATAATATGCCAGTGAAAGAGATAGAGTTATGTAAATTACCATATATATGTAAATATATATCATATATAGCCCTTGCCTATTTTCGTGTTGGACTATGGTCTTTTTATTTTTTACTTGTTTAACTCTTTATTTAATGGAGTCATTAAACTTTTGACTATACTGTAAATCAAAAATATATTATCTCAAGAAAATAAGTTATTAAATTGAAATTAAATAAAAATAATCAAAAGAAGACACCAAAAAAGGAGAAAAGTGACAAATAATGGATTATGCTCTTAAGAATCAATAGCAGAAATATAGATTTTTAAACACAGTGATATCAAAATTCAGTCGGCACCGTGGCTCACTAGGCTAATCCTCTGCCTGCGGTGCCAGCACCCTGGATTCTAGTCCTGGTTGGGACGCTGGGTTCTGTCCTGGTTGCTCCTCTTCCAGTCCAGCTCTCTGCTGTGGCCCGGCAGGGCAGCGCAGGATGGCCCAGGACCTTGGGCACTGCACCCGCGTGGCAGACAAGGAGGAAGCACATGGCTCCTGGCTTCGGATTGGGGGGTGAACCAACGGAAAAAGGAAGACCTTTCTCTTTGTCTCCCTCTCTCTCTCACTAACTCTGCCTGTCAAAAAAATTCATATAGGTCACCCCAATTAAATGTCGAGAAAAGTTGGGTAAAAAGGAAAATCCAATTATATGCTGCCTATCAGATATCCACTTACCAGGCTTACAGTAAAAGAACCAAATATATACTCATTTTATAAGATTAGGCTGCTATATTAATATCAGACAAAGTTGTGTTTAGAGCAAAGACCATCACCATGGATAAAGAGAACCATTTCCTAATGATAAAAGAAATGAGACAGGATGAAGTAAGATGATAGTATATGCAAAGATATGATGTATGATGATATATAGATGAGAAAGAAATACCAAATGTTTGTGCATCTTATATCATAGCTTCAAAATACATGGAGCATGAATTCACAGAAACTCATTAGGAAATGACAAATTCACCATTGTAAATCCAAGATTTCAGTACCCCTTTCTCAAGAACTGCTAATTGTTTCTCATCAATAAATAATAATTGTATCTCTTCATAGGCTTATGGGTCATTTAATTTTTTTATTTTTAATTGACAGATAAAAAGCATATATATTTATGGGGTTCCATGGAATATTTTATATGTGTATACATTCTATAATGTCTAATCATGATAAACCTATCACTTCAACCTTTTATATTAGCTTTTACTTTCACTTTTAATTAGGAATTCTTTGAACTTTTCGTTCCAGAATAGTTTTAGATGTACAAAAAATGTGAAGTAGCACAAACATTTCTTACATATCCCATAACTAGATTCCCCTATTACTAATATCTTTTATTCATATATTTGTCATGATCAGTAAACCACACCCAGCCTACCCTAGTGTTAACATCTCATATTAGCATGATATATTTCTCACAATCAATAAACCACACCAAGCTTACCCTATAGTTAACATCTCATATTAGTATGATATATTTGTCACAATTAACTCACCACACCCAGTTTCCCCTATTTTTTAATCCAAACTCCCTCTATCCCTCCTGCCCTCCGATTCAGTCTTTTTGTTTTTGTTCAATCAGATTTCCTGTCCCATTGTTCCATCCAATTTTCAGTTATTTATATATATTAGGGATATTAGCCCTGTATCTTGTCTATATGTGCCAACATTTTCTCCCAGTTTGACAGCTGTATTTGCTTTCATTCATCATCTTCTTAAAATATAATATATGTTATATGTTCAGATATAGCATGCTTTTAGCATCTCTAGATTTTGAGTCATAGTTATAAACACTTTCCTTATACCAATTTAAAATGGAATTTTCTTTTATTTCCTTGGAATACTCACATAATTTTTTTATTTGACAGATAGACAGTGAAAGAGAGACAGACAGAAAGGTCTTCCTTCCGTTGGTTCATCCCACAAAGAGCCGCCACAGCCGGAGCTATGCTGATCTGGATCCAAAGCCAGGAGCCAGGTGCCTCTTCCCGGTCTCCCATGCAGGTGCAGGGGCCCAAGCACCGGACCATCCTCCACCACCCTCCTGGGCCACAGCAGAGAGCTGGACTGGAAGAGGAGCAACTGGGACCAGAACCCGGCGCCCACATCGAGATGCTGGTGCCACGGGCGGAGGATCAACCAAGTGAGCCACAGCATTGGCCCCTAATTTTATTTTTTTAACCCTTAGATCATTGATCCACTTGTGGTTCATTCTTTACATAGTATTAAGTATACATCTAATGCTATCTTTATTGAAATGGCTACCCAGTTATCCCTGTACCATATGCTAAAATGTCTATCTATGCTCTAGTCAGTGATGGGAAATGTTAATTGCATCATACACTAGACTTTCATAACATGGGTTTATTTAAACTTTCAATTATATTCTACTAATGTGCTTAATTTTCCATTATTATTTTAATTATAGAGATAGCATAGTTTCTTAATATTTAGTAGGGATATTCCTACACACACTTTTTTGTAATTTTTCTCTTTAAGTGTATTTCTAACTACTATTGTATGTTTTATATTCACATGATTTTTAGCATCACCTTGTCTAGCTCCATTCTAAAACCTTGATGGAATTGAAAATGTATTAAATTTATACATTAACTTAAGAAGAACTGAATTTTGTATGATGTTGAATTATCCTACCCACAAATAGGGTATGTCTTTGCACTCATTCAGATGTACATTTGAATCTTTTAGGAGTATTTAAAACTTTCCTCATATAGAATTTGCATATTTTAAAGTCTACTCTAAATATTTAATCTTCTTTTGCTGCTATTGCAAATGGTATTTTCTCTATCATTAATTATATCCTCTAACGAATTGTGCTATTGTAAATAACTGCTATTAATTTTAATTAATATTAAGTTTTCCACCTCATAACTTGTTCAAATCCTTAAGTTACTTGCAGAATTGATTCTGTAGGCATTTTCAGGTATACTATTAAGTCATCTGCAAATACAGATAATTTTACTTCTTCTTTACCAACTCCTATGGCATTAATTTATTTGTTTTATTGAATTTCACTGGCTAATAGCTCTACAACATTGAAGAGTATATTAGTGATAGCAGGCATCCTGGCCTTGTTCTTTACCATAGTGGGAGTGCCTTTAGCATTTCCATTAAGTAAGTTGCACACTTTAGGACTACTAGCATTCAGTTTAAAAATGGGCAAAGAACTTGAACAGACATTTCAACAAAGATATACAAATGCTCAAAACTACATGAAAAGATGTTCAACATCAATAGTTATGGGGGAAATGCAAATCAATACCACAATAAGATACCACTTCATATCTAACAAATGTTTATAAGGATGTAGAGAATCTGGAACCCTCATACACTGCTGGTGGCAAGGTAACTTGGTGCAATCACTGAAGAAAATAGTTCGGCAGTTCCTCAAAAAGTTTAACACAGCATTACCATAAAACCCAGCAATTATGCTTCTTGGTATATATACCCAAAAGAAGGGAAAATAGGGATTCAGATACATGTTTGTCAATGTGCATTGTAGCATTACTCACAACAGCCACAAGGTGGAAACAAACCAAGTGTCCATCAACAGGTGAATGGATAAACAAAATATCACACACACACACACACACACACAGGAATATATGCAATGGAATATTATTCAGCCATAAAAAGAATAAAGTTCTAATACATGCTATAACATAGATTAATCTTGAAAACTCTATCTAGGTAAAATGAATCATACACAACAGAACATATACTATATTATCTCACTTACATGAAAACTCTAAAATAGATAAATTCATGGACACACAAAGTGGATTAGAGGTTACCAGGAGAGGTGAGGAGTTATCACTTGCTGATTATAGCATTTCTGTTTGAAGTAATGAGAAACTATTGGAAATAAACAGTAGTGAAGGTTTTGTAAAATTATGATTGGGATATATAAATATAGGTATAGATTTATACATATAGCCACATTAAAAATGAAAGAATTCATCAATTTATTATTTTTGCTTTTATCTAAAAAATCTTTTTCAAAATCTATAAAGATAATGCCACGATTTTTTTCCTTAGTTTCATCATATGAGGCATCTTACTGAAGAATTCCCTAATATTGAACAAAATTTGCACTACTGGGATAATTCCACTTAGTCATGGTATAACCTGTTACCTATGTGGTATTTTATTATGCTTGCTACTATTTCACTTAGTATTTTCTCGTTACTATTTATAGATAAAATTGACCAGTAATTTATTTTCATGGTTCTGTGTACAAATTGTCTTATCAGTCTAAGGACAATGTAATATTTAATTCATAAAAATAATTGGGAGGTTTGCTCTATTTTTAATGCTATCCATAATTATGGAACACTAGAAAAATCAGGTATTTCAATATTTGGTATCATTCCTCTGTAAATCTACTGTGCCAATTGCTTCTCATAGGGCATCTCTTTGATAATTTTCTCTATTTCTGGAGAGTAAATCAGTCCTTTGGGGTTTTTTATTTTTAATGGGGTCAATTTTGGCAATTTTTATTTTCCTAGAAAATTATACATGTTAGTTTTCAAATTTATTTGCAAGTCTGAAAATTGATGCTCTTATTTTTTAAATTTTCTGCATTTTAACTATTTCACCCTTTTAGCTTGATGTTTTGTGTATATTTGCTTTCACCTTGAATTTCTTGATCAATTTTGCTCATATTTGTATTTTGTATAAATTATTTTTGAAAGATATTTTGATTTATTAATTAGGTCAATTGCTTTTTACTTTTCTAGTACATTAATTTCTGATATTATCATTGCTATTTTTTTCTTTGCTTTCCTTTAGCTTCTTGGTTTTGTTTAGTTTTTTAAACCTTAGAATTTGGGGCTGGCGCTGTGGCTCACTTGGTTAATCCTCCGCCTGCGGCACCAGCATCCCATATGGGCGCCGGGTTCCAGTCCCAGTTGCTCCTCTTCCAGTCCAGCTCTCTGCTGTGGTCCGGGAGGGCAGTGTAGGATGGTCCAAATGCTTGGGCTCTTGCAGCCGCATGGGAGACCAGGAGGAAGCATCTGGCCCCTGGCTTTGGATCAATGCAGTGCCAGCCGTAGTGGCCATTTGGGGAGTGAACCAATGGACAGAAGACCTTTCTCTCTGTCTCTCTCTCTCACTGTCTATAATGCTACCTGTCAAATTTAAAAAAAAAAAAAAACCTTATAATTTAATTCACTTACTTTCATTCAATTTTTATTGATAAAATGATTTTATAAAATTGAATTTTCCTCTTATCACCACTTTAAATGTATTTCATGGACTTGAAAGTAGTGTTTTATTCACAATTATTTTTAAAATTTGTAACATTCAGTGTATATCTCCATTTTTATTCAACAGTTATTTAATAGAAGTCTTTTTCTTTTTCCAATTTCCAAGTGTAAAGGTCTCTAATTTTAAATCTTATTAATGGACAAAGTTTCTTTATTTTACTCAAGATAATAAATCTCTCTCATCATAAAGAACGCATAAATTAAAACTATGTAAGTTCCCTTACTAGGCCAGCATTAGCAGATTTTAAGAGCAAGGTAAGTGAAAAAAAAGGAGAAACTTGGTCAATTATTCACTTTACAATTAACCCCTGGCAGTAGGCAAATTCCAACTACGTCATTGTCTCTAGAAGAATTATTAGGTCTTTTGGTTCTCAGTGAAAATGAGTACCCTACTCTGGCATAAAAGTAGAGTGCCAGGTAGATTAGACACAGGGTATTGAAACACTATATGTCTTCCTTTTCTTTTTCTTTTGTGTCTATTTGAGAGACAGATAAATACAATGTGGGTTTTTTGTTTTTTGTTTTTTTTTTTCAATTTATGAGAGAGAAAGTGAGAGAAATCACATACGAAAAAGAGCACTCTCTTCCACTGTTTTATTTCCCAAACTCCTACAACAACCAAGGCTGGACCAGGCCAAAGTAAGGAGCCTAGAATGCAATCCAGATCCCTCACATGGGTAGCAGGGATTCACTTACTTGAGCAGTGCCCACTGCCTCCAGGAACTCACACCAGCAGGAAGCTAGAGTCAGGAACAGGAAGGCAGGCCACACATCCAGCAGTTTAATGTGGGATACCGGTCCCCTAACTGGTGTCTCAACAATGAAGCTAAATCCCCACCTATAGACATCTCCCTTTACAAACCTCCATATTATTACTTCAGAAAAAAATAATAAAAGGATAAGAAAAAAAACCCTCAAGAATATAGAGTAGCAAGATACTGAAAATTCTAGCATCTAATTAAGGTCATAGAGGTTCATTATACCATTCTGTTTACTTTTCTCTATGTTCAAATTGTCTTTAATAGTACATTTTCTCAAATCCCCCTTATATATTACACAAGCTAAGGATTATTTGCCATTTATAAGTTCATCTAAACCCTTCATTATTTAGATAGTTAAGCCAATTGGTCATTAACATCCAATTATAATTTATTTTAACAAAATCTTTTTCTTCCTATCACTTGAGATCACTCGTACAGAAGGCTTACTGATGAGGGCAAGGGAGGCACAGGTAATTTCAGGGAATAGGGCATCTGAGAATGGGCAACCATAGATGGTGCTAGAGTGGAAGCACAGGGAGCATCTTACACAGGGAAGCCAAAAACGCCTTTTACTTTCTTTAAAATAATTTCATCTAGATTTTCTTGTCACTTGAAATCACTTCAAGTACTGTACCAGCTTTCCTCAAAGGGGACAGTAAATGCCATTGCAGACATTGTCTTACAAAAGGTCAAAAATATAAATGGATTCATACTGCACTGCATGACTGTAGTCTTCAGGGAGACTTCTGCTCTCTTTCTACCCATGGTGGTAATGATTACCAAACAGTTTTTGAGTACTTAATATGATAGCACTTGATCATGTACTTTGAATTATGTACTTTAAATGGTTGATTTGCATTAGTATTTGCAAGACGATGGGATGAGACCAGAGATGTTGGGGAACTTCAAGAATGGACAGCTAATGTGTAGCAGAAATAGCATTCTAACCCACAACCTAGACAGCCTGAGTCTAGACCTATGCTTTGAATCACTCAATTCATTTCTACTATTTCTGTGATTTCATTCAAAATTCTGTCTAAGAGTAAACACAAAAATATGATTCCTCAGATTTTCAAAAATATACAGAAGTTCTTCCTCAATAAAGTAAGAGACTCTGCCAGAGAGGTACCAAAATTAAATCAAAAGACCTAAAGTAGAATTGTAATCCTATAGGAAACTGGTTGGAGAGCAATTCAAAAAGTCATTCAGAAACCTCTTTTCCCCTCAATTTCTTTGCACTGGAGAAGCTGGAAAAAGCAAACATTTGCTATATTAGTCTCATTTGCAGCTAGGATCTTCTGCCATATGACTGTTTTAAGACAATGAGAGACAGGAGGAAGCCAGTTATGTACAAGGCTTCTGGAAACAATTATTTTACCTCAATTCTAAAAACAAAAACAAAAAGAGGTGCACATAGAATAATGTTAATGCACCATCATTCTGCTCCCTCTCCTAGAATATGGGACTACTGTAGCTGTCTTACAATGATGAATGGAAGGCCAGAAGATTTGCAGGGATGAAGATCAAGTCCAAGCATCATTAGCCTCCTTTACTAATACCAGAAACCATTTACCTCCAGACTTCTTGTTATGGACAAAAATTAAACACCTATTTCTTTGAGCTATAGTGTCCTGAGTACTTTGCTTTCTTTTTCTTTCTCTCCTCCCTCTTTCTTTTCTCTTTTCATAGATCCTTGCAGACTAAAATATTCCTAACTGATAAAAGTTTCACACTTAATAAGTTTGCCATCTGAGGTATAACTGAGTCACAATTTCCTCATTGGCTGTAAAGACAAAATGAAATCACATTTAAGAAACACTTAGCTTTTCACAGTGAACTGCTTGTGTTTAAAAAAAAAAAAAACAGGTAAATCTAAAACAAATGTAAATATAGTCACATTCACCAAAGAATCTTTGCTGTAAGAGAAAACATTTTCAAGAGCCATAAGAGGAATATGAGCTACTGGCTGGACTTTATTTCCCCAAAATTCTTATGCTGAAGTCTTAAACCCAGTGTGATGGTATCTGGATATAAGTAGGATTAGGTGAGATCATGTGGGTGAGGCCCTCATTATTGGATTAGAGCACTTATTAAAAGAAATACTAGAGAGTTCCCTCTGAAGCTGTATGCCCCCCTGCCACTAGTCAGATGAAGATTGATGAAGGGAGAAGACATTTCTGCAATCTAGAAAGAGAACCAAATCAAGGAACCAAACCGGTTAGCACCTCAGTCTTGGACTTGTCAGCCTTCAAATCTGTGAGAAATAAATTTCTGTTGGTTAAGCTAACTAGTCTATGGTATTTTGTATGGCAACTCAAGCTAAGATACTATGTGATAAGCTACTCTTACAAAGAAGCAGATAGGACATAAATGGAAGATTGAATTGCTTTATAAAGTCAAACATCTTCCACCAAGTACTTAACCAAAGGAAAATCCTCCAGAAGGCCACTGCAGCCTGTAACTGCATCATAGCATCCATTCTTTGGGTTAGGGGCAAAGAAAGAAAACCCCATATTCATTTATCTTCCTTTCCTCCCTGCCTAGAAGGGAGAAGCAGAATCTCACCTTACAGCCAATTTTGCCTATAGCATACTATATAGCCAGATAGCTAATCACAAGGGTTTGCAGTTACTCAATATGCAAGTTCAGTGATACTAGTTATTAACTTTGTGACCTGTAACCAATTTTACAATTTGCAAAGGATAATATGTGCATAATAGGATTGTTGTGAATACTAAATGAGATGTGTATAAAAAGAACTTAGCCAGTGTTATAGAGAGTATTTGATAAATACCATAGCTGAAAAAAAAATGTAATGGGATAAATGATGGGAAGTCCAGGCAAATTTTACCTAAGTCTCAGGGAATTTTGAGTCAGCAGACTTCAACCAGTAAGGAAGACAGATGGACTTCCTTCCATTCTACTACTGTTTACTGTTCAGCTTGGTTTATTTTCAAAATGCCAAAGAATCAAAAAAAATTATTTAAAGCATAGAAAACATGCAGTTCATTCCAGGTATCTTCCATTTAAATAAAATATTCCAAATAAATTCTAATTCTTAGTTTACCAGAGAGCTCTCAAAGTTAGACAATGTTTCAAATACCTCAACAAGACATAATTCGCCTAATGAGTTTTTTATCCTACACCACAATAATTATGACCTATAGTACAAACATAAAACAATGCCATCTACTTTCTTCCCACAAACATGTACCCCATGTGATCAAATCTACACACTAGAAGATATTACTCACAGCTCATAACTTAGATGCCAAGTTTTCTAACAGGCCTTAACTTGTACTGCAAATGGTTGGTAAATGCTCCTCTTCCAAGTAAAAACTAAATCAAGCACAGCGATTTGGGGCCCAGAGCACCAACCTCGAATTTACAGCTTCAAATAAAGCAAGAGGGGAGTTACGCAACCTAAATATGAAAGAAACCTTCAGATGAAAATAATGTGCTTTCACCAATGTGAACATGGATGAAGATGAAAACTACGTAATACCTTATCAGGAAAGACTGAGGTCCTAAATGACAACAAATTCTTACAGATTATCAAATGAAGCTAGAATACAGACCTACACCTGATGGCAGTAAAGAAAATCCAGATGGCTCCAAAAATAGAAACCGAAACAGAAAACACCAGTAGCCTGAGATCTCCCGTACTTGTTCTTATGTGCACAAGTTTGAATGGTAAATGATGAGTCAATTACATGGAAGCAAATGAAAGCACAGGAAGACTAATATGAACTGAACCAAAACACTAAAAAACTTATGTGAATGTCTTTTCTTTTGGAAGTTCTATCTACAAGGAACTTGCAGGGCTTCTTGTTCTTATAGGAGATTGCTCTAGTTTCTCCATCAACATTCTTTCATTGGGAAAGATTTATTTTACCAACAATGAAAATGTTCCACTACTAAACTATTACAGTCTGGGGCCAGTGCTGTGGCGCAGCAGGTAAGGCTGCCACCTGTGGCACCAACACCCTATATGGGAGCCAGTTCTAATCCCGGCTGCTCCTCTTCCAATCCAGCTCTCTGTTTTGGCCTGAGAAGGCAGTAGATGACCCAAGTGCTTGGGCCCCTGTACCTATGTGGGAGACCTGGAAGAAAGCTCCTGGCTCCTGGCTTCAGATCGGTGCAGCTCTGGCACTTGTGGCCATTTGGGTAGTGAACCATTGGATGGAAGACCTTTCTCTCTCTCTGCCTCTCCCTCTCTGTAGCTTTGCCTTTCAAATAAATAAATCAATCTTTTAAAAAATGTATTACAGTTGACACAGCCTAAATGCTACAAAGTGTATTAGTGAAAAACAAGTCCAAATGACAGAAACTGGATATTATAAAACTGAGATTTAAAGTCATTCAAGTTCCTAGGAAATTTGTTTCTGGATTACTTCAAACCTTTATATGACCTTATTTTAACTTATACAATACAAAATGTAAAATAAGTCTTGAGAACTTTAGAATACATCAATAATTACTCTTTTCCCATTTTTTAGACTATCTTTTGAAAATAATACTGTGTAACTCTTTACTTAGAATGACTATTTCTTAAGAATTTGGCTACTGGGGCTGGCATTGTGGTCTAGCATGTTAAGTTTCTGCCTGTGACCCTGAATCCTATATGTGTTCCCGTTCCAGTGGAGTCCCAACTGCTCTACTTCCAATCCAGCTCCCTGCTGGTGGTCTGAGAAAGGCAGTGGAATATGGCTCAACTTGGAGCCCTGCACCTGCATTGGAGACCCAGAGCAAGCTCCAGGCTCCGGGCTTTAGGCCTGACCTAGCCCAAGCTATTGTGGCCATTTGGGGAGTGAACTAGCAGAAGGAAGATCTCCCTCTCTCTAACTCTGCCTTCCAAATAAATAAAATATAAATCTTTTAAAAAAGGAATTTGGCTTTTGTGGCTATATGCTTTCATATGCTAAATATTACAGCATATGTTTGATTTTTGAATAATTAAAATGTTGCTTACTTGACATTTTTAACAGGGGATCCTTGACTTAACTTCAAAACGTCAACTTTGGGCTCTCAGAGAATGAGATAAAAACATTTTAAAATAGTTATAAAGTTCAGAATTTAAGTATTATGCAATAAAATTAATCCAAATACTAATTTCACATTTTTATTTTAGTTTTGAAAATCATTCAATTTTTTCTTAACGCAGAAAATTAAAAAGCCAGTTTAATTAACACACATTTTACACATTATAGCTTCATCACTGAGTAAGAAAACTCTATTGGTTGGCTGGCGCCGTGGCTCAATAGGCTAATCCTCTACCTTGCGGAGGTTCTAGTCCTGGTCGGGGCACCAGATTCTGTCCTGGTTGCCCCTCTTCCAGGCCAGCTCTCTGCTGTGCCCAGGGAGTGCAGTGGAGGATGGCCCAAGTCTTGAGCCCTGCACCCCATGGGAGACCAGGATAAGCACCTGGCTCCTGCCTTTGGATCAGCGCCAGTGCGCCGGACACAGCGCACTGGCCGCAGTGGCCATTGGAGGGTGAACCAACGGCAAAGGAAGACCTGTCTCTCTGTCTCTCTCTCTCACTGTCCACTCTGCCTGTAAAAAAAAAAGAAAGAAAGAAAGAAAGAAAGAAAGAAAGAAAGAAAGAAAGAAAGAAAGAAAGAAAGAAAGAAAGAAAAGTCTATTGGTAAAAGACACAATAACTTTTGAAAAACATACATTCTGAAGCCATACTCAAATTTGCTTAAGATCACTTAAGACAGGATGAAGACAGTTTCAAAATGAACCAAGTCTTTAGTCCACCCATGTTGTTTGAACACAATGTCTTTGAATATTAAAACAAACAACAAAACCTATCTAGAAGTGATGTGATCAAATGGGAGCAATTTCTTTCTGAACGCATGATTCCAATAGCCTTTTTTGCCACACCATGGACATGTGTATATGTTTTAAATGTTTGTGTAAAAGTTCAAGATTTCCTTAGAGATGCCAGTTTTGTCAAAAATGCAGATAAAGTAATTTTGATGCCAAAAATGGTATCAAATTCATTTTACCCACAAAAATTTTGGATTTGGTCCTTGATTTATCAAAAACAGAGACTTTTGTGTGAGAAGGAGCACTCAAATTGGTTAGCCCACCAAAATGCTAAAATAAAACAGAAAGTTATAATACTCTATTTGAGCTGATTTTTTTATAGGAACCGTATGTATGACTTTCACTTTCTAGAAAGTGGTTTTCTCTTGAACACACATCAGAACCATTCATCATAATATAATTGCAAGTTGTCAGTCAGGGCCGCACCCTTAGCTTTGTGGCAAACCGCCAACACATCTGTCAGAAGCACTCATAAGCTTCCGTGTGTTATTGTAATCCTCTACAAAGAGAACAAGCCCATTCACCAATTTCACATTTTCCAAATGAAACAATGACTTGCTTAAAACCTTATCCAAATGAGATTGCTGTGTTTCCCTATAGACCATGGGCTACTTTCTTCCCAAGTGACTGTGCCAAAAAAGAGAATCATGCATCTTGTACACAGTTTAATTCTTTATGTACTGGATAAGCATGTTCAGAAACCAGGAACAGGGTTCCATGTTGTGTGATTATGTATTTAAACATACAATATACATATATCTTAATTACTTACAAGAGAGATTATAATAAACTATTATTTCAATAAATTCATTTTCCTTAGCTGTCCTTCTGTCATTCAATCACTACATAGTGATAAAAACCAAACTCACTTTCAGTGAGAACAAAATTTTTGTACTCTGGAATTACGATAGGTCAGTCAAATATCAATTATTATTCATTTAAATCATCCCTGCAATCTGAAATAATCAACTCTCAACAAGAGTAGCACAGTGGAAAGAGAATAAAATTCCTTGTAGCTACCATCGAACAAGAATTAAACAAAGACAGCTTTTTTATTCACTTTATGTCTGACTTTCCAAAGAAGTTTCCAAGTATAGAAGTCTGCAAATTTTAATACCAATAGAATAAACCTCTTGCTGGGGGAAGGAGGGGGACTGGATCCAAAGAGTCTCATGGTCACAAATCCTAACTATGCAAATTGTTTTTGATTGTAGGTATGTATTCATTGCTGTATTTGCTGCATCCTGGCTCTCTCCATGTAACAGAAACCAGAACTGCTATGTCAAAGCCTTTTCATGTTTATTTATTTGCAAATTTTAATGAACTATACATGAATTATTGGTATCAAAGATGTGAGGAACTTTCCCTACAAAATAAATCAGTCTCTACACATAGCTATTTCTATACATGGTATAGGAAGAAACTTCAAGAAGTTAGTGGAAAATTGAATTAATAATTGTGTTTATTTTGGTGCAAAAATGCATATTAAGAAAAGACTTGTGTCCCCTCTAGCTTTGCCCTTCTGGAGCTGTGCTGCTCTTGGGGGCCAGAACGGAGAGGTAGAGTAGCCCTCAGAGGCCCTGGGAGGCAGAAGGCTGTGCCAAGGGCTGCGTGAAGCGTGAGGTGCTATGGGGTGGTGGTGGGGGGAGATAAAAATAATTGTACATTGATTCCAAAAAATTTTTGAACTTTCAAAATTGTTATTATTTGAGAAACAGAGAAAGGCAGAGAGACAACATCCATCCACTGGTTCATGCCCCTAAATGCTTGCAACAGCTGGGCCTGGGCCAGTATGAAGCCAGGAATCAGGAACTCAATTTCAATCTCTTACATGGCTGCCTCATGGGTGGAACTCAGTCTTGATCTGCTATATGGGTGGCAGAAACCTTATTAGCTGAGCTATCACTGCTGTCTCCCAGGGTCTACATTAGCAGGAAGCTGGAGCCAGGGCCCAGAGTGGTGCATTAAACCCAGGCAGGCCAATAAATAATGCAGGCATCTTAACCACTAGGCCAAATGCCTGTCCCTAAACTTTTATTTCAATTCAATTTTCCACTAACTTTTTCAAGTGCTCTCACTTATCTTTTTTGATAAATGTCATTTTCCTACTGTGTTTCTCAGACAATATTAAAGCTCTCAGAAGTAATGGGGAAAAAAGTCTCCAAACCCAGTTAAACTTTGTTTCTGAGTTATCCACAACATACAAACATACTTCAGAAAGTATAGGGAAAATGGAATTAAAAAATAAGTATATTTTGGTGCAAAGAAACTGTTAAATCCAAGTACATTTTTAATAATATATATTTTCCATGAATATTTTGAAGATCTTGAATACATAATTACCAGTCCCTATCGTAACTTTACCAAACACACAAATTCTATCTTTATGTTTATTACTGTAGTACTTAAGTTAGGCTAGTGACTTCAGTATCTCATCTTAATTAATCTTCATTTAATTTTTTGTTTAATGGTGTCAATTTGATGTCAACATTCCAATATTACAAAAAATTGAGAAAGGTTAAATGACTTCCTCAAAGTCAAATAAACAGCAATATTCCTATCTCCAGATTACAAAAAGTCATAGTACTTGTATTATTGTGTGTATTTCCATCTAGATATACATACAAACATTATAAACATTTACAAGCAAACTATAATATATAGATAAGTTATATGTATTACATAAAATGTATACAAAAATATATGTAATTTATAGAAACATTTACATGCCCTTACACTAAAAATTTAGGATACTGCAGACATAAGAAATGCAGGACAAATAATAATGTACTGTAGTTTCAAGAAAAGAAAATGAATTTAGATTGCTTTACATCATAAATCTCAACTAATGATTTTAGCACCAATATTTTCATATATTTATTTCATCATCAAATTCATAGTCACGAAACTCAAAACATCTCATATCTATTCCTTCCACTGGAGATGAAGGGCTACAATCAAGATACTCTTTTAATGAATTTTATAAAAAGATGATAAAGTCCACATATTTGGTAAAGGGATAATGAAACCATGCCTGCCAGTCTTTATAGGAAAGACATAGATATTTATTTGTTTCACTGCTTTTCAATAAACTAGCAGATAGTTTAACACCATGTTTATAAGATTAATTACTAGAACATTACAAAAGGATTGTCTGTAGATTAGGGACTAATATTTTCTTGAATATGGGAAGTAAATCAAACTGACCAGCTGTTAACTACTTCTATTCTTATTTTAAATGGCTGTTTTCTTAGAAATTAGTTTTCCAGCAAAAAGTCATCTGTTATTCTAATGTTAATGAAAAAAATGTTTTCTTTGTCAAAACTCATCAACATGTTCATTTTCTTAACATCTGTTATCAATCAATTGCTTCACTATCTTAATATTTTTTAAAAAAGTGTGGGAAGTCAAAGCAAAAATTACAAAGCACCAAAAACTATCATCTCTAAGCATCATACACCTTATCCAATACTAGACAGAATATTTAGGTATGTAATATTAAATTGCATAAATACCTTTTAAGGTAACGTCTGTTTGCTTTATGATAAAATCTAATACTTACAAATAATATATAATTAATTTATAAATGCCTCATATTTTTCTAAAGTCCAAAAATAGATGTGGAAACATTCCATCTGAAGACCACAAGGTAAGAGCAACACTGTTTTTTTTTAAAAAAAAAAAAAACCTCATTCCTGTAATAAGAACCTTTGATCCTGAGCAGTTTTTGAAAGCCTGTCATGTTGAAAATATATAGTCCATTATTATTTAAATACTAGTTTTTATTACTATTTAGACTACAGCAACAACATATGAATTTAAGTGTTATTTAAAGACATTTTAAACTATATATCATTTGCCAAAATATTTATACACCAAAAAGCTAGATATTTTAATAATTCATTATTACTTTATCAGTTTCTTTGAAAATTATGGGTATTTTAACCCACCTTCCTAAATTAATGCTCTCACAACTTGAACACTGACTATATATACATATGTTTCTGCAAGATATAAAATATAATTCTATAAATCATCTATTTAAATGGCAGAATCAAAACCTTTCTACATTGTTTAGAGAGAGATAGAAAGAAGCCTACTATATACATATATGCTTAAAGTCAAACATAAACATGAAAACAAGTATTTTGCTGCCACTCAGTTCATATTAATTGAATGGCATTATCTAAACAAAATTTCAAGAAGTAAATCACTCAAATACTATTCATGCAAGAAACATAAATTTTTTATCTATAAATAATATATATAATTATCTGGTTTTCAAAAACAGATTTGATTAAAATATTAAAATAAAATTTAATATCAAACCCTTGCATGGAATTCTTAAATGACTTCATAACAAGAAGTAGATAATTTTCTGTTGCACAATAGAAATGACAAAGATAATCATACTTGAAAGAAAAAACAATTAACTATTCCAAAAAGGACACTTCTTGATAGTTTATACGAAGGTGTTATTCTTTAAGCCACAACTTACAAAAGGGATCAGAAACTCATATACACATAAACATATAATACTAACATAAGAAAACCCCTCCTAAAAATGCTTAAAAAAACTATTTGTGGGCTTTTATATCAATTAAAGCTGCTAGAATATATTTAAAATATTTTTTATTTTGGTTTTATGCTTTTAGTTACCACAAAACACAAGAAGTTCCCTTAAGTAAATGACACAATCAAATCTAGAACAGGAATGATTATATTTGCAGCATATTCTTCCTGTGCCAAAAAGGAAACTTCATTCAACTATGGTAAGTTTTCTAATGCCAGTTACTTAAAAAAGAAAGAAAGAAAGAAAGAAAGAAAGAGAAAGAAAGAAAGAAAGAAAGAAAGAAAGAAAGAAAGAAAGAAAGAAAGAAAGAAAGAAAGAAAGAAAGAAAGAAAGAAAGAAAGAAAGAAAGAAAGAAAGAAAGAAAGAAAGAAAGAGAAAGAGAGAGAGAGAGAGAGAGAGAGAGAAAGAAAGAAAGAAAGGAAGGAAGGAAGGAAGGAAGGAAGGAAGGAAGGAAGGAAGGAAGGAAGGAAGGAAGGAAGGAAGGAAGGAAGGAAGGAAGGTCCTCTGGATCCTTATAATTCTTTTAAATGGCTACATTTTAAATAAAGTACTCCTGATATTTTGAAAGAAAGATTCATTGATAAATACAAAGGATGACAAAGTTCAGGTAATAATTATACAGTTACTGATATTTAAATGATATGCTTACACTTAATAAAGAGATAGAATACTTCTTTCTTCTTGGGCTAATATTGAACAAGAAAGTAATGTTACTTTCAACCCTAAAATGTTGATTCCAATTACCTAATACAACAGATTCTGTCTCTCTCAAACAAACCAAACTGCCTCTGGTATGCATTATATATTTATAATACATGGGTTATTAATTTTCACAGAATTTAGGTTATTTGCTACCAACTGTAATTTATCTTTTTATTGCTTCAGAAATTATTTCATATTTGCAAATGTCATTGTTATTTGTCAGTAGGCACAAATGACTGCTAAAAAATGTACAGAGAGAATACAAGTCAAGCTAGTTTTAAAGCTATATCTAGATTCAGAAATGTTTTCAACTTTGCACATATCAAGGAAGATATTTTAGTTCTCTTATATTTTAGTTCTCCTATTCTTCACTCTATTTTTTTCATTCCTAATCATGCTGCTATCATAGAACTAATAGAAGTCTTTCTAATAGTCACTCACCCCATAATTATTTATTGATCACCTTCTATGTCCAGGCAATATGCTAGGTTGTTAAAAAAAAAAAAAAAAAGATGAACAAATAAGATGTCCACTCTGCTGGAGTATCAGATTGGTAGAAAATACAGGCACATGATCAGGCAAACACAAAAAGTCTGTTAAAAGTGCCACGGTATGGTAAGTACCACTGTTATAGAAACCTGCACCTCGTCCTAGGGCCAGCATTACGGCACATGGGCACCGGTTCAAGTCCTGGCTGCTGCACTTCCAATTTAGCTTCCTGCTGATGCGCTTGGGGAAGCAGTGGAAGATAACCAAGTGCCTGGGCCTCTGCCACCCACAGGAAGCTCTTGGCCTCTGGCTTCAATTTGGCCCAGCACTGGATGTTGTGGCCATTTGGTGAGTGAACCGATGGATGGAAGTTTCTCTCTCTCTTCCCCTCTCCCTCCCTACCTCCCTCCTTCCCCCTTTCTCTTTCCCTTTCCTTCCCTCCCTTGTAACTCTGCATTTTAAATAAATAAATTAATCTTTATAAAAAAAAAAACCTGCCCCCTGTTATTTCCTTGGTCTCTTCTAATGTAGCTATATTTTATTTAAATGTTTTCCCATATGTCTATTACTAAGCTTATTTAACTTTTTGAATATTTTAAAATATTGTCAATAATGATTAAATATTTTAAACACTTTCTTACCTCTTCTTATGTATGAGCACTAGCAAATACCTAAGGATATAAGAAGCATAGAGCACGTGATTTAATTTTTAATTAGATTATAAATTATAACATATTGTATTAAATAGATTATGTCTAGGTTTGTTTGGAAAGGTGACTGCAGTCAAACGAGGCTAACTGAACTATACACAAAACATACCTGCTGGTTTTCTTTCATTAAAAATGAGAAATAAAATACATGACATTAAGATCTTAATTAACAACCACAACAAACATAACACTAATTAACTGGATTTTTATAATGAACTGGTAAGAAATAATAACTACAAAAAATTTCAAAAAGAAATTTATAGTTTCCAGTGTATTGCACTGTACCTAACAGAAACTCAGTAAATGTTTGTGAATAAATTAACAGCTCACCCAGTTTGCTATACATTCCATCATGCTCTATCTTAAATGATAATCATAGACTTAATGATATCTCTGAGATATTGTCTGATCCTGAATCAATAATAACTCATCCAATTATATTGCTTACACTTATCTGGCACAGCAGGAAAAAAAAATCACCTGAAGTTTTTGTAAACATTTTAAATAGGTATGAAAATAAATGAATTTTCTGATGAACCCTCAAAGATAATAGCCATCTATTTGTATTTCTATTCCTAGAGTCTCCTAAGAAAATAAAATTTTAGTGCAGAAAATTTACATGTTATTTTCTGTCATATGCTTATAAAATGAAAGTTTCAATGTAAAAGTAAAAGTATTCACAAATTCAACACGTAGGTTAATATCACAGTTTTTAAAAGTCAAACAAAATGATGAATGCCCATTGTCTTCTTTAGCGTTTCAGGAGACAGTGCCCTTTTCTAACCAGTAAGTATCTTTTACAGACTTTCAGGGTCCACAGTGATTTTCAGAATAAGGTGCTGGACAAAAGCATCTTAATATGTACTGGAATCAATGCAGCTTAGCTTGTGGCTGAGCACTGGCAACCACAAAACTCTAACAAAGTTTTAATCACTGTCAGTGACTTCGTAACAGGCATTCCTGAAAGCAAGAAAGTGTTAGTATTTATCAAGAAGGACAGGAATAACCCAAGACATCCTTATGACCCAAATGCAGGTCAGGCTGTCTTAACTAAGATATTACTATCTCTAATGAGCCATGTGAATTGTTATAATGTTGCCTTATTAAAAAGAAATGCTCTCTGGCCTATTCTGAGAAATTATAAAATGCTTTACTGTATTTTTCCTATTTCATTTACCCTGTGCCTATATTCAGTCTTTGAATTATGGCAGCTTCATGCTCATGTCTGACATAAGCAATACAAATAAAAATGTTAACATATGCTAAATAACATTGGTAGAAATTTAGGTGTCTATTTATAACTTCTCTATGCTTGACATATTTCTTAATTTATGTTTTTTTAGTTTGGTGGATAAATGAAATAATGATGATTTTTGGAGCTACACGATGGCTCCATAAAAATTATTCATACCATTCTTCTTACTTTTGTTAGGTTTAAAAATGTTTTCTGTAACAAGTTTTTTCACTAAAAAGAATTGTTAACTAAGGTATAAAAAATTAACCTTACAGTTTTCAAGTAGCACATAAAAACAAACTTTCATGTTGCTGTTGTTCACATGGTTATGTAGGTGAATATCTGAAATGTAAACTGATTATTCTAGTGAAATGAATCACTCAAAAGAAGAACATTAATTTATTTTATTAGGAATTTAGTGACAAAGAGACATACTACATAGTACTATACCATCTTTTTCTCTCAATAACTCTCTCACTCTCTCTCCCTCTCTTTCTCTCTCTGTCTCTGTCTCTCTCTCTCTCACACACACACACACACACACATATACACACTTCTCCCAAACTGACTACTCCTGTCCTGAAGAACCAACTCACCTTGTAGACAAATTAACAATGGCCAAATGAAGTACAGACCAACTGCATTTACCTGCTTCTAATTAGATAAGCCTGTAACACAGAGAGCTCAAACACAGGGCCCCATGCCACTCGGCTACTCCACCTGGACACCTTATCATGCTTATTATGATGAATGGCAATACTGATGAATAAAGAGAACAGTAAAGTACCAAGTCACCTAAATTTTTACTCCAGCTCCCTGTTTACTAGCTATTCACTACATTAACCATCAATTCCTTCATTTACAGAAGAGTGTATCCGCCCTTCTTCACACTCAAAATTTTTACTAGACTCAAATAATGCATGAGAAAGCTCTTCACCAATTGTAAACTGCTATTTACAATTACAGCATCATTAATCTAACAGAGCTACAGAATTCCTGATGTACTCGTTTATAGGAAGTCAAGTCATTACATATTTCAACCCACACATAGAGGCTTTGTAAGGTCTTGGGCACTACCTGGGGGTTTCTCAGTTTCCCATTGACTTTGAAATAGTGATCAGAGGAGAAAAAAATGTGATGCAATGAATGTGGTGTAAATGAAATCTAAAATCTCCTAACACTCACGTACATTGAATCTGCATGAGAGAATTTGAGCCAAGCTGCCTAGCAACGGTGTCTCCCATCTTCACATCTTCATATACATTCCTTAAGCTTCGTGCTGTCTTTCATACTTTATGGTTTCACTGGCTAATCATTAACCTGATTTCACCAGGAAAGTGTTCAAGTGGGGGAGTAGAAAAAAAAAAAAAGCAGAAACACAGTGCAATTTCCCAAGGGTTCAATATTCCCTGGGGATGGCTCTAATTCAGACAAATTGTTTTCCCATCATATCCAGTTTCTTGAAAGGCTTGTTCAACTCTAGTTATACTAAGGCCTGAGGTATCAACACATTTGAATTAACAGTTATATGACTCAGGATCAATCATCCAAATACTTCACTTAATCTCTGTCCACATGGCCTGGTGTACCTGTGCTTTCTATTTGCTTTTTAGTCCCACCATTACCATTCCCAACCTTGAAACAAATATAAAACCCTTTGAATGTGTTTACTTGGACATTACATACACTACCTATAAGAAAAAGTAGTTATCAGAATTAGTTATCAAAGTAAAAACAAAGGATATGATCCAAAGGTAGAATTTTCTTCAAATCTTTGAACTGTTAAGCATTGCTGCATTTCCTAAATATTTTTTAGAAAGATGTTTTAGTACTCATTCACTCATTTATTAACTATCTTGAAAAATATTTTGGGTACATAATACATGGAGCCTATGATGGTTTGTCAATGCTGTGCCAGGCAGTAAAATCTCATAACATTTCAGCTATAAAAAAGTACAGCCCTGATTCCCCCATAGAAGAACATAATGACTCTATATGGAAGCTTTCCTTTAGTAGTATGTTCTTTTCCAAAACATATACAGAAATCCATGATTCAGATTTTTCTTACACTTATTTCTCAGTCTATTAAATAAATCATCCTTAGTATTAGTATATCCAATGTATAATTTTGTATAAATTAAGATAAAAGCTAATTTTTTATCTTTTTTTAAAAAACCAGTCCACAAACTCATGGGTGTTTAAGGTCAGAAAAAATATTATATTAAATTCTGAGCATTAAATATATTCATATTAATGGGCTTACTGAGAAAAAATTTAAGTAACGGCATCAAACAAATGGCAAAGAATTAAAACAAAACCGTAATTAAAGAAGAAAAATTTTCCACTAACTATTAGTATACTTAAAAACAATTATTACTCCCTTCTAAAATCAGTTACATAAAGTAAGATTAACCTTGTTCTCAACATTTTTAAACAAGATCATTTAACAGTAATTGGAATAAACATAATTTTATTTCACATACTTCCTAGACTGTGCGAATGAAAACTGAGGTGCAGGGTTTGTGACAAGATGTATATATATGAAGTAAATGACGAGTTTGGCATACTTTGGGGGCTCTATAATCTACTCTTTGAGCATGGATACATCAGGATTTTCATCTTTTAAATAGCTAAGCTTTTCAGCTAGCAGTAAATAACGTGAGTTTGGAAAGAACTGGGATATCTCACTTTTATCTTTTAAATCAAGAGTCAGATTGCTACGCCTAAAGACATTTTCCCTCTTCAACTTAAAGAAATGAACATGTCAGATTAGATAAATCACTAGACAGCTGCTAACAAAAACCCTAGGTGTGCCTCTTACTTTACTAAAGACCAGATGCATCCAAATCAAAGGATAAAAGAGTACATAAATGACAACTCCCCTAGAAAAATTTCTGGGTACATTCGGGCTTTATTCAGAACCTATCACTTCTGGATCTGACAAACCAGTTTTGGATTTAAAGTCAAACAAAAAATGAAAGCAAAAACTGATTGGCCCAAAAGGAAACTGGAGTTCATCATGGGTCTGAAGTCCACTTGAATATGCTATGATGGCTCTGTCCCAAAGAACACCAATATTCATCTTCAAGAAAAGAATATAATGATGGAAATGGACTTCATGCACTGCTACAATGGCTCTGCTGGGAGCTGAAGCCTAATTAGGGTGATTAAATATAAAGTCTTTCAACAAGCACAATTTATAGTAAAGCCTAAAACCTGAAATTTTATACATCTGCAATTATTTGCCATGCTTCAGATTCAATGAACATATTCACTACACTTATTTCAGTTACTACCTATGGAACGAAGTAAGTCAACCCAAGCCCACTGCCAATTACAGTATCAAGAAAGTGTCTTCCTCTAGGGCCAGGAATCTTTACTTCTGACAAACATAACCAAAGCACAAGATCTCTCAAAACTCTCTGTAAAAATAAAACAGCTCAGAATCATCAGGAAAATAAAATAGCCTTCAAGTTTTCATAGTTTGTGAATTATTTCCATCTGAAACTTGTGAAATCATCCATTTTTATGACACTGTTAGTAGTAATATTTGGGATTATTAGCATGATAAACTTCTCACCTATTCATCTTTTACTTTAAAAAAAAAATGCTCATCTTATGACTAACACCTTGGCATTCAAACAAATACTATGCTGAGACCGAAAAAATAAAACCTGTATAAATGACAGAGTGTTCAACCATGAACACATTGTCTTTTATGAATATTATAATCACAGAATCAATAAGCCTACAAAGAAAAAACAGGACACAAAACGTGTTTTGTCATTTCTGACGAAGTTATAAAAACAACAGACATTCAATATGCCAAGTGTTCTTCAATCCTTCATAATCATAGCCTTATTGAAGTGAGGACAAAAAGGGTCTAATTGCATAGGAGCAATCTCAATGTAATAGGTTATACACCCAGGCACTGCTGCACAATACAACAAAAACAACGTTCCCTGTGTATAGCAGAATGTCATCTCTCATTTTCAGGCAATTACCTTCTTTCTTGTCAACAGTTTTAATAACCTCCATCATCTCTAAAAGACTTTTGCTTCAGTTAAATAATTTTCAGCTTTTTAATATGCAAATGTGCTTGTTCATATGCATGGGTGAAGTGGCACTGCTACTTGAAATGTGTCAGTACATTGTGGAGCACCTGCACCTCGGGGAAGCTTGATTTAATTGACACCTAATACTATTCATTATTCCACTTAGTGAGCAACTCCTATTAGTCACCTGTAGGTTTTCCTATAAGCAGTGCTTTGGCCACCAATAAAAATATGAATATTTCTATAAATAGAATGTTCATATTTAGTAAACGGGGTTCACTACTATCAGATTTTGGGGGGAGAGAGAGGATAGTATAGAATCAATAGTTTTTTCAGGAGTCAATTTATGAACTTTCACCCTCAATTTATAAACTTCTCATTTTTCTGCAGATTACTAAATATATGAAGAGTTCACTGTCTGGAAAACAAGATGCTGTTTTTTGTAATGTGGCCCAATCAGTAATATTCAGCTCAATGGATTGAATAAATATATAAATGGGTGGATGGAAGGATGGATGAGTGATAAACAAACAAACAAAATCTGCCTTCCAGAATGCACCATTAGATTTACTTTGTTTTCTTAAGTCAGGTGTTTTTCAGTTAGGGTCTTCTTAATTCAAATGACTCCAGCCTAAAGATGCTATTTAAACTGAGTTCTTTACCATAATATATAACCTACATATGCCACAAAGTTAAGTCTATAGCACAATCTTGCCAATAAACAAACATTTATTGATGTTATCTTCTGCCTAGGAGAACTCTGTTGTGAGGCATGTGTGAGGATATTTTAAATGACTTCAAAATATCAGTGGAGAGAATTATAACACATAGGGGATTTGTGTACTTGTTGGTATTAATGTAATAAACATGTACTGCAAATGATTATAACTTAAGTCTATTAGTCTTTTTTGCCTTTATGAAATGGAAGGATTAACCATAAAGACTATGTTCAGATTTAATAATATTGAGGATGCTTCTTTACCACATGGTCTGTGACCTTATCGTCCAGACCACATTTCTTTCTGGCATTAATGCATTTGTTAGTCCCAGAGGCTTAAACTACAGATGTTTAACATCCTGCTTATGGACAGATCATCTGGAATACGAAGTGAGAAATCTATACTACTTATTAGTATATATTATGAGTGTAACAGAGATTTAATAGCCCATTCAAACAAGATTAGTGAAACCATAGCTCAGGAAAAGAAGTATCATCTTTACTGAGATATGCTCTCAAACCTGCAGGGGAAAACAAAGAAGAACGGAAAGCACATTTTCAGCTGGAATATGTTTTAGGACATCAAAAGAAATTGCCACTAATTAATGTTGTTTATATAGTAGCATAAGAAACATTAATTATAGCCTTCAATGTAAACTTAAAACCTTTTTATGGAAAAGGGATTTATAAGTAAGGTGGTAATCTGGCTCTCTGGAAGGTTTATCTACAACATACTGAGAGTGATCATAAATCATGTTAATGTCTAGGATCCAGAGAAAAGTGGGGTGATAGTGGGAAAAGACTGAGTTCTCTTAACCCTCAAGCCCAATCATTTCTGCAGAATAAGAGGGGGAATAAAGAAACAAAAAAGCAGTGGTCAACTAGACCTTTGTTGGTATCCCCCAAAATGTAATCTCTAAACTGAAGAATGGCAGCTGGCAGAACAGCTGGTGAATAGGATTAATGTCAGAAGAAAGAAATAAAACTCAACATATGTCCAAGCCTGCGGTGCTGGGACTGAGCATGATTATACCCCGACGGATAGGCTGAATACAGCTGGAAAGTGCCACTGTGCCATGCTTCTCTACCCCACAAGGTCATTGCTAAGAAGTACAGCTAATGTCTGAACAGCAAACTCAACTTTGCCTGAAGAACTCAGTAACTGGAAAGGAGAGAAGGAACCCAGAGTTTTAACCCTATCCAGGCACCGAAGAGTTTAACCCTCTGTGCTTAATTTGTTATACCACAAAGCAAACTGAAAGACAGATTAGCATTGAATCTAACAGATTGCACTAAAGTAAATATAATTTTTAAATCATTTAAACCGCTTAATCTCATCTCAATCATATCAAATATTTAGAGCAAACATATTTCCATCTTTCATTTAGAGTTTAAAGAGGCACAAAGGAGAAAAAATCTAATTAAATATGTAACAGTAGATATGGTTTTATAAATTGTCAATGCTATTCAAAGGTAACATTTTAAAGTTACTGCATCACAATTAGGAAAGTATTTGAAATAAGTGGTTTTTTGTAGTACAACATTACTATTCTCACACTGTATAATATGAGAAAGTTGTGTCTTCCTGCCCTATCCCCATGTCGTAGTTGGCTCACTTCAGCCTTTTGTAATAGTAGATGAGAGACACCGGAATTTAACTGTTGGAACTAGTTACGGTGATA
The DNA here is from genome assembly GCF_051225735.1 of Oryctolagus cuniculus. NCBI lineage: Eukaryota > Metazoa > Chordata > Mammalia > Lagomorpha > Leporidae > Oryctolagus > Oryctolagus cuniculus. The sequence goes on along the minus strand of NC_142867.1, from coordinate 49,967,514 downwards.
AACAGCAACCACGTGGACATAACTGATAGATGAGAAAAGGCTTTGTTATTTATAGAAACTTGGGCAGGATAAATTCTATCTGATTATCTCCCTATTAAACAACTACAGTAAACATTTTAAAAAGAGATCAGTGATCATTATTAGGAGAGTACTGCCCTACTTGTTTCTGCCATTTATTTCTTTAAGATGCCTGAGCTAACTTGAACTCAACAAGAAGATTATCAAAGGCAACAAATCACCTTCCCATCTAAAAACAGCCAGCACTCCTACTGCGTTCTTCCGGAGAGATGGAGAATTTTATTACAGAGGAGAAGGATGGATATGGAATCTTTTGAACCTAAGAGCACAGTTCCACAGCCTCAAAGGAAACCTGTGAAAAACTCAGCAACAAACAAAAGCCACTCTCTGAAGAAATTACATTTTATTTCTCATATTCAGGATTGGAGGAGAAGGGCCTCACAGTCAGGGATGGCCAGGCCCTACAACTCAGCACTGTTCTGAGACTGTCAGAAATCTAGAGCAAGGTCATCCTCTGAACTCAAATGTAAACTTACCACCAACTTACTTTCTCTCTCTTTCTCTCTTCCTCTCTCCCTCCTTCCCTCCCTCCCTCTCCACATAAACAAATTACCAGTTCATACATTAAAGTAGGCCTGATGAAAAAAAAAAAAAAACTCTAGAAATCACAAAATAAAACTTTTAAGAGTTTTAAGTGAGCACACAAATAGTTTGAAATTCAAGGGACCAATCAATCTGATTTTCTTTCTTAAATGGTATTCAAGTAAGTGTGGCCAAATTTATCAGAGGTATCTTCCTAGGTAAGATACTCAATAAGTCATTTCAAATGACTTTTCAGATAATCCATCAAGATAGAAAAATTGTCATATGATATCACTGTTTTGTCCAGGAATTAATATTTTTCAAAGCTTGATGTTAGAACTGGGAGCAAATGACAACTTTGAATGCCTGTAGGCATTTGGACATCTTTATTTTGTTTCTAAATTTCTACTCACATGTTAAAAGTCTCCTTGGTATTTGGAATTTTTAAAATGTTAATCTGGTGTGGTTTATAGCTCTATGAAATCTCAAATCATCCTACATTAAATGTTTAACACTAAGGAAACATTCATTTCTGCAAAACTCAAACGACAGAAAAGTCTATGTATAGTGCAAATAAATATTTAAATGGAGTTGCCAATTTTAATGCTGTTTTAATGGCTACTGCCATTTTATAAAATTCCAAGATTGCATGCTTTGAGGTTTAATGGCATTCAACATTTTCTAGAATCTTTAAACGCTGAAAAAAATGTTTTTATTTGTCATTACAGAATATGGAAAGAAACCTACATAGCTTGTTAATGTCTTCTGAATTGTTTAAGGGGATTTTAAGATATGAGTTAAAAGAATTTCATAATCTTAATTTCAATTTCTCCTTTTCATTTAATAGTAGACATTCATTAGGACCCACACACTGTAATAAATTATAATAATTTCAAACAAGAATTAAATTACTAGGTACCTAGTTGAAAGAGCCATTTTTTCTTAGGTACCCTGTAATCTAACTGTCAGATTTAAAATCTATTCCCAATCAACTCTTCACAACATTCACATTTATTCATCTATGTTAAATTAATAAAAGGTGTGAATAATACTGACAAAATTGATCATTATTGTTCATGTAGATTTAGAAAATTATAAGGTAATCTAAAATGTAAAAGGAATTGAGAGAAACTATTAAGGTTCTTATAAATAAATTCATCCTATGTTATTTTTTCAAATCAAGACTGAAACTTCTATGAGACTTATTTAAATTGACTATAGAAGCTACTTGATAAATTGTACATTTTTAAAGCATAAACCATTTTCATTATTTTTGACAAATATCAGTTCAAAGACTCTACAGTAGCATTAGGGTTCAACAAGCACTTTAGGAAACTATGCCAGAATGATGTTGGAAATGAAAACCTAACAGTAGTCTGAGACAACTTATAGCCAATGCAGTTTGATGAAAAAAAACACCATCGCAACAGAACATCAAAAAGAGATAGCCTTCCCAAAAATAAATTTCATTCCCCTCATTTTTCCCCTGGAAACGGTACTGTGGTATAGTTCTTACCTGGACTACCAAAGAGAAATACAATTCTATTGACTAATGTCCCCAAACAGAACCCCTTTAAAGAACAAGTTTGCACACTTACTATGTTTCCTACCATCTAACCTTGTTGACCCTCTCCTCTTTAACTGGGATCCCTAAAGATAAAGTAAAGCATGTCAACATCTGTTCCCATTCACACCGATTTTAATTTACTAAAAGAGCTCTGCTATTTTCAGAGCAGACTCCAGAGCACAATGACAGATTTAGGGCCTTTACTGGGGTTGCATTTCTAGTGTGTCAGCATTTCCTACCACCAAGAGTAAATTCCAGGGGGTCACAACAAAGGAATAGCTGAAATTCAAACTTCATTATAGAGATTTTTTTCCCACCCTTACTTATTTCATCATAATTTAAGCTACCAACATGCTGTCCTATTTAGCAGGGCATCATCGGTGCTGCAAAGTAATTGGACTAAAATTATCTAGTCCTGGGGAAAAGATGCAGGTCCGTAAGGCCCTCCCTCTGAAGCTCTACATACCTAATTACCTCTTCCAGGCCTCTGTATCTGACTGAAATTTAATAGCCATAAGATAACAAGTTTACAACTCTTTACATTTATAAAGTACTATATGCTTTTTGAAACATTTCCATGAACTTAATCTCTGTTTCATAATTTTATCACAAATACTTAGATTTAAGTTACAAATATTCTTTCCAATCTAAGAGTTCCATAGTTTTGTGCTTTTTACAGGGTGCTTTGTTCAGATATTTTCAACATGTGTTGAGAAAGTCACTCTCACACCATCTCAGTTTCCCTGGGTAATTCAGAGTTTTTAAGACACAATATGAAGAGCAACTTGGAGAAACAATGCACAAGTTGTGTTGTAATCAAATAACAACTAAGATATGAGCAGCTGAGCAGAAGGAAGATGGGCAACGGAATGCCGTGCAGCAATCAGCACTGTTGACTAATCAGAATTTGAGACACTGGAAGGTAATAAGGGTATTATAAAGAATGGCTTATTGAAGGAGCAGCTGTTTATGTGTAGCTCACTGTTTAAATGAGTTCCACTAGACTGCCATGGTATGTTTTGGTGAAAATGTTTAACTCCTTTCAAAATGATCATTAGGAAAGAAACAGCAAGTTCCAAGTGGCTAGTTTGGAGATATCAAAACACCAACTAAGATTTAACAGCTTTAGGACAGTTAACTGGCTGTTCAGAAATTATAGAAAATGCCAACTCCAATGACCTTTTAAAATAAAAATACTTAAGTACTCAATCTTCTCTTAAAAAACTTGGAAGTTAGGGCTATACCACTATCACTACTAGGTTGCTATGGCACAAAGATGAGGTAGCAATATAATGGGGAATCTTCAGGGGATGACAAAAAAGAAAATGTAGAGGAAAAATAGCCATAAATTGGAGAATGTCATAGAATTAGAAAATGTGTTCATCTTCTCAACAAGCAGAGGGAATAAGATAGTAAATTAAATTTCAAAATAAAGTTTTAAATGTTTTTGGCTAAAATATAATACTAAAACCACTCTCATATATTAAATTAGAGGAAGAAAATAATTTTAGAAACAAAGAGAATTCAAAATAACATTTAATTCAGTAATGTTATTTGCACAAAGCACTAATCATCTTTTTCAAAACAATTTGTTATACAGTTGTGTTGGCTTTGTAATCAGTGATTTAGAGTTTTGCCTTACTTACTTTCACCCAAAAAGCAATTGTCTATTGTTTCTTCTGCCCCACCAAAAAAAAAAAAAAATCCATAAATTACAACGTAAAGGCACCGAATAATACTTCACTGAATTTATCATAATATAGTATGATGAATATTTCATTTTGACAAGTGTTCAGTAATATTTTAAAGCAGCCAGCAAGCGGTCGAAACTCTGCTATCTTTTGTAACAGTTCACATGTCAAACTGGCAAAGTGCCCACAGTGTAAGGAAGAAAAAAAAAATCTATTTAATGTCTGCCCCACAAGGCGACATGAGGTTTGATTGGCAGAAAGCAGAGAGTGGCTTTTGATCATGTGTCCTAACAAGCAGTTCCAGCTCCTGTCTTTTCAGCTGATGGGCTCCACATTACCCATTCAAACAGAAGTGACAGACCACTGCACTACTCTCTGGCTCTAGTCACACGCAGTGGGAGCTATGCTGGAGACAGAGTCACTGATTAAATATATCACTTTTTCAAGACAAGCAGGTTGTCTGAATCAAAGTTGGACAGAATAGACTCAACATTATTAAAAGGGGATATAAAACTGGGATTGAGTGATGTTCAGCCAGTTTGCACAGCCTCAGGGATTCCCAGGCTGACAGGAGGAATAAGGAACAGCAGAACTCATAAAACAGGGTCAGAAATTAGCTGTGACACCTTGGCTATTTTCCCATCACTTCAGGACCACTGGGTTTCAAAATTCTGGAGTCTCTTTTTACCTTTCCTACTTACGTTATTTTTTTTTTCTTTTAAATGAATTCAGTAAAGGGAGAAAAACACATAAAAGCATGATTACTGCAGTTTGTCAATTACAGTCTTAACAGGAATAAAATACTGGATGCAACCCATTGCATCTCATTTTCAAATATACTAACACAGGTTTTTCTAACTAAGACACTTATTTCAGAATTTTATTGCATTTATTGGTTTGGCATTATAGTGTAACCTTAAAATCTAGGAATGTTAATCATACAAATTGTACAGTTTAAATTTTTTTAAGTGCCCTGACTACCAGACTTCTATCCAAGTGCTAGTTATCATATATTACCAACCTTTACTCTTCATTACATAATGCATATTATTTAAATATTTACTGAATATATACATAGACACACAAACATTTAAAGTTATAGAAATGTTAAATATAAATTTTCTTGTCTATATTTTATGCATTTTTTAAATTGCTGAACATAGCTTCTTATAATCTGCAGTTCATGATTGGCTACCTATGTAATGCAAACAAATTAAATAAAGTTGTTCCCTACTTAGGAAAGTAAAAATAAATATCGGAAAAAAAAAAGTAAAAAAGACAACAACCATCTGGCTATAGAAACTAAAGAAACAGACCAAAATAAAAGTAGGACTCTGAAACAAGCCATTTGAAACACCCATTCAGATGTTAAAACAGTCCTTCCCTAAGATTTTAATATCTTCTCAACTCTGCTGTGAAGACTTAGTTTTATTTATTTTTTTATTGTTTTAAAAGCGTGCTCCAGCTATTCCTTGGAACACTTTTGTCGTCACTGTTAGTTTTGGCACTACTATAAATATTTAGCAGCAACCTGCTCGTTAGATGTTTAAGATATGATTAAAAGATTAAATATATCAAGCAAGATAGTTTTATTAGAGAATAAGGAATTAAAAGAAGCCATGAAATAAGATACTAACTGGAGATAAAGGGGAAAGGGATTTCATTTGTGAGAAGGTGGTAAAATTACAGGGAAACGGTTAGTGTTAACTCTATGAAAAGTAGTATTTTATTACTCATTTAGTCAAATATTGTTAAATTTGAAAGTTAATAAACTTGAGAGTTTATTTGGGTTAAAGGATGTACCAATTCTCTCAATAATCTTAAAACAAATAGTATTTGATTTGTGTTGCATTATACCATAGAATGTTATCAATAACTGATAAATGACTCCATATTACTCAAATATGTATTTTACTGTGTGAAAAAAATAAAATTACATGTCATCTGGATTCTGAATTCATTTCCTTAAAGGTCTTTCAGGATGATGAAAATGAAGATAATGATCAATTTTATTCTAAGGTACCAACAGATATGACCAAGCAATTATTTAGAAATAAGATTTTTTTAAAAACATTTAAGAAATAGTCTTGAAGAGGATAATTTGACATGCTGCATAAGGCCAGATAAAAATTAGGGGAAAATATCCTTATTGGCATTTTATTTTTTCCCTTCAGAAATGGCTTATATTTAAACTCCCTTTAAAAAAAAAAAAAAAAAAAAAACACTACTGCCACCATCATCATGTACCTTTTGAGTTTGGTAGGAAACAGGATTCGAAATTGCTACAAAGAGTGGTCAGCTACCACAGGTAAGAGAAGACATGTGTATCACCAAGAAAAACATAGTAGACTAAGCAAACCTGAAGCACTCCAAAATAAGACACGTCTTCTACATTCTATGCCAGGAGCGGCCAAAGAAATGAGGGGGTAAGGGGCTGTAATCTGCAAAATACTTTGCAAAACCATAAAAAAGAATACTTTCTTTTTAAAAAATCCAAAATAATTAATTATTTTAGCCACTATATTATTGCTTACAGTAATACACAGCAATAACATTTACATTGATTGAATTCTGTTTCCTTAATGTGAAATTTGTTTGGGGTTAATTAGCACGGCTGAGGAATAAGCTTAATAATTTTATGTTGTTTACACTGGAGGCAGTTTTCCATGAGCACTGCTCAGGGAGGAAGTGACATCTAATTTCAGACAAAACATGGAGGTGAGGGCGGCTGCTCCACTGTTGGGATGGCAAGCCAGGCCCTTCCTCTTTCAGCAGACCTCCCGGCTACTTGGGGTATGTAATGGCAACAATGCAAAGTCGTCGAAATTATTTCTCAGGCATGATAAGTTTTTTAAATCAAATACTGAGCTGAGCAGGAAGAAAAGAAAAGGACTTGCACTAATGGAGAAAATCTACAATATTAGACATTTTTACTGTGCCTTCTTTAAGAAAAAGCAGGTCTAATTAGTTGTCTTCCTAAAATGCGTACCTAGCATTTTTATTATGTATTATAACATTTTGCTCAGAGCTGACATTTTTATTCTGACAAGCACTGTCTGGAGAGCTCTCAATAAATAATACATTGACAATTTTCAGTAAATAAGCAGTGGACACAAATCGTTATCCTTACTTACAGCTGCCCCACTCTAATCGTGCTTTTACAAGTGAGGTGACTATTCAGTCTAATGCAATCCTCTCAGTGCTGGAAAGACATTTTCATTCATTACCACGGTCACAAGCACTTAAAGCACTTTTAAGCCCTGTTGCAAAACAGCAGGAATGGCAGAGCAAGGGAGGCAAGCGAAAACTAAAGTTCATCACCAGAGAAACCTCAGGCTGTCCACCTAAACAGCTAGGAAATTCACTTCTGCTAGGCCACTTCACCACTCTCAGATCTCTATGTCTAACAAAAATACAAGATTTTCTTCGGCAATTAAATAGTAATCTTCTGAAAGCCTAACTACTGTGGGCCTTGTTTTCCATAAATTTTGTTCATCTAATAATATTTATTAAGCACTATAGGATAAGGGCCTATGCTGAGAACTTTGATAAAGGTACAGAAACTCAAATAAAATCTGAATTCAGATGAATACATTTGAAAACACACAATACATTTTCTTCTTTCCCTTGTCAGCATTTCTTCCCTAACAACAGCCCTATATTCCCACCTTAACTAGCCACCACTAGTAGTACAGAACTTCACTCTTCTTCAAAATATCACAAGGCTTTGATTTTCTCACCATGTGAAAACACAAGTTTTAATATAATAAGGTGAGATTTAACATAATAAGAATTAAGAGAGCAATAAAATAAAAAGGTAGCATTTATTATATAAAAACTATGTATGGATTTCAATTATTTTGCACAAAAATAAATCTTTTTACCTATTTTTTCCACAAGTTTTTTAAAGTACCATCATGCTTTTATTCTTTCTCTTATCAAATCAATTTGTCAATTATTCTCACACTTGTTAGACAATTAGTTCATCATGTGGCAGGCTAAAAAGATGTTACCCAGTCAGAAGTTGATTTCAAGGGATGAAATTACAGTCCTACACCCCACTGCACCATATAAGGCCATTTCAATCAGTGACCACCCGTACACTGTTGGGGTCTCATAAGATGATAATGGAGTTGAAAACTTCCCATTACCTTGTGAGTCATAGCCATTGTAATGTCATAGCACAATGCATTACTCAGATATCTGTGGTGATTCTGGTGCAAACAAACCTACTGTGCTGCCAGTCACAGAAAAATATAACACAGATAATTACATATAGCGCATAGTAATTGATAATGATAATAAACTGTGTTGCTGGTTTATGTGTTTACCATGCTTTCCATCATTATTTTAGAGTATGCTCCTTCTACTTATTAAAAAAAAGCTTACTATAAAAGAGTATATTGCATTACACTAACAGCAGCCTCATACATCTCATGTTTACCTTGTCTACTAATGTTGTCAAGGGGCCACATCGAGTTGATTGACCTGTACCACCTAGATTTGTGCAAGGGTACTCTATGATGTTCACACAATGACAAAACTATTCAGTGACGCATTTCTCAGAGAAATATCTTCATCACTAAGCTACATATGACTGTATATGGCTAGGACTATGGTATATTATAGTATAGTACAGCCACACAATTGTTAGCGTAGATCAGAAACAACTGGAGAACTTGTTAAACCCAGGTTGCAGGGCCCATCTCAGAATTTCTGAGGCAGTAAATCAGGAAAGAGACCCAAGAATTTACATTTCTAGAAAAGAACATGTGATGCCAATGCTACTGACAATTCGAGAACCACTGGACTACAGGATTAATCGAATTTGTCTGAAAAGAAGCAGATAACCTGTAGTATGGCTAAGCCCATACACACTTTGCTCTTTTTGTATGAACAGAATCCCAGATTACAGAGCTTCCTGGTTCCATATGTGGATCAAATTTGAAGGCACCTGGAAACAACAGAGACTCACTGAAAGGAGATCACTAAGAAGATTCAATCCATGTCAATGGATTCTCCCACCTCCAGAACCATCACTCATATAACTGCTGGATGTATTCCCCCCTCACAGAGGGACTACTCAAATGCAGTATGTCTAAACTCAAACCTTTCCTTAACTCTCCTTCATCTATCTCCACTCACCATCTTAATAGCCTTACCATGAAAGATCTCTGCTAAATGTCTCATCAGTCTCACAGCCTACACCTAATTGGCAACCTCAACTGTATCTCTAAAAGCTGATTCCTCTTCTCTCTCTCTTGACCCTTGCCATTGCTCTAGTTGCCTACTCTTCAGCACATATCTGGACCATTAAAATAGTCTACCAACAGATTTTCCTGCATTGCTCTCTTTCTAATTGATAGTCAAAATGTCACCAAAGTTACTTTTCTAAGGACTGTGTTGAATTATGTCATTCAGCCTCCTAACTTGAAAGCTCTTTACTGCTGCACACATCCCAACGGGTAAAATTCAACCTCTTCAAAATGGTTTGATATATTTGTGCAGTCATGGCTCCTGTACTAACCATACCAAACCTTATGATATTCACCAAATTCAAAAGTTCATTCATGCCATTGAAATGTTACACATGCTCTTCTCTCTTCTTGCGTTTCCATTTTATCTCTTGTTCACCATGATGAATCCATGGTCCAGCAAAATCCAGCTAAAATGTCAACAAATCCCTTTCTAGATTTATTAAACAAAATGAGCACTCCCTATTTTATAGTACCACAGTATTTTGTAGCATCTTCTACTACCAAAAGTTATAATAATTATTCTATTTACATGAGTTTCCCCCCCACTAAATTACAATACATAAAAATCTATTCATCCCTGTGTTCATCATCTTCTCTTCTTTTTTCAATTTTTCCTTTCCTCACTCTAGGTCTGCTACAATACCAAGTGAAAAAGCTTAATAATTTTTATGGAATTAATAAGCATATATATATATACACACATGTGAGTAAAGCAAGAGTAGGTATGTTTCACTGTGTATATATGTATGTTATATTTAGATATTCATCTAAAAATTAAATCTATTCATCTTTTCATCATGATATTATTCATCTCTCTGAAAAATTTATAAATCAGCAGCTTTTTAGGTTAATATATACTTGCTGCCAAGATCTATACTAGACATTGTGAAGGTAGACTAAAGATGATATCTCTCCTTAAGGAAATTAAAACTTTCTTGGGAGGCAAGATCAATAAACTAGCAAATAATATATTTTACCTTTGTAAAATTCAGTTGAGCGTATTTTTGAGGTATTATGTGTGGGTTTGCTATATTGTTCCATTGATCTATGTGTCCATTTCTCTGCCAATACCACATTGTCTTAATTACTACAGTCATAAACTAAGACAATATTGAGAAAAGTGATCTGTAACACTTTATTCTTCTTTGTCTGGATTGTCTCAGCTATTCTAAGGACTCAGCCTTTCAACATACATTTCAGAATGCATTTGTCTATTTACATGAAAGTCTTACTGGGATTTTGAAAGGAATTGTATCAGATAGATCATTGGAGAAGAATCAATATCTTTATCATGTTGAGTCCTCTAATACATAAACACAGTGTAGTTGCCATGTATTAGTTCTTTGTTTTTTATCAGCATTTTATATTTTCAGCATAGAGATCCTGTACACATTTGTGCATACTCAAGTATTTCACCTCATTTGAAGAAATTATAAATAGTACTATATTAATTTCCATTTTCATTTGTTGCTATAGACTGAATATTTATGCCCTCCCAAATTCATAGCTTGAACTTAATTTTCAATTTGGTGGTATCAGGAAGTGAGACCTCTGGGAAGTGATTAGATCATTGCGGCTCCACCCTCAGGAATGGGATTGGTGCCCTTATAAAAGAGGTCTGAGGAAGCTTGTTCTCCCACCCCCCACCTCCCTGTGGCATATGAGGACACAAAGAAGAGGCACCAGTTATGAGGCAAAAAGCCCATACCAGGCACCACAGCTGGTAGTGCCTTAATCTTGGATTTCTGGCCTCCAGAAGTGTGAGCAATAAACTTCCATTGTTTATAAATTACCCAGTTTTTGGTCTTTTGTTATAGTATCTTGAACAGACACAAACATACAAAGGGGCTTGAAAAAGTTCAGCAAAGAATGGAATTAAAAGAGGACCTAAATGAAAGATATCTGCGAGTGAGATCCCAGTAGAAAGAATGGGCCATCCTCTCTGAAGGGAGGAAAGAACTTCCACTTTGTCTATGACCTTGTCTAAATAAGATCGATGTCCGCGAACTCAAAACGCTTCCACAGCCTTGGCAACTCATGACTAGAGCCTAGGGAGATTATTGACGCCATAAACAAGAGTGTCAATTTGTTAAGTCAACAACAGGAGTCACTGTGTACTTACTCCTCATCTAGGATCTCTGTCCTCAATGTGTTGTTCAATGTGAAGTAATGCTATAACTAGTACTGAAACAGTATTTTACACTTTGTGTTCTGTGTGGGTGAAAACTGATGAAATCTTTACTTAATATATACTAAATTGATCTTCTGTATATAAAGAGAATTGAAAATGAATCTTGATGTGAATGGAATGGGGGAGGGAGTGGGAGATGGGAGGGTTGTGGGTGAGAGGGAAGTTATGGGGGTGGGGGGAAGCCATTGTAATCCATATACTGTACTTTGGAAATTTTCATCATGCCATAAGGCAAGTCTCAGCAAATTCAAAAGAACTAGAATCATACGATGCAACTTCTCAGACCATAGAGGAATGAAGTTGGAAATTAGCAACTCAGGAATCCCTAGAGCATATGCAAACACATGGAGATTGAACAACACGCTCCTGAATGAACAATGGGTCATAGAAGAAATCAAAAGAGAAATCAAAAACTTTCTGGAAGTAAATGAGGATAACAGCACAACATACCAAAACTTATGGGATACAGCAAAAGCAGTGTTAAGAGGAAAGTTTATAACAATAGGTGCCTACATCAAGAAATTCGAAGGGCACCAAATAAATGAGCTTTCAATTCATCTCAAGGATCTAGAAAATCTGCAGCAAACCAGACCCAAATCTAGTAGGAGAAGAGAAATAATTAAAATCAGAGAAGAAATCAACAGGATTGAATAAAAAAAAAATACAAAAAATCAGCCAAACAAGGAGCTGGTTTTTTGAAAAAAATAAACAAAATTGATACCCCATTGGCCCAACTAACTAAAAAAAAGAAGAGAAAAGACCCAAATCAATAAAATCAGAGATTAAAAAGGAAACATAACAACAGACACCACAGAAATAAAAAGAATCATCAGAAATTACTACAAGGACTTGTATGCCAGCAAACAGGGAAACCTATCAGAAGTGGATAGATTGCTGGACACATGCAACCTACCTAAATTGAACCAGGAAGACATCGAAAACCTAAACAGACCCATAATTGAGACAGAAATTGAAACAGTAATAAAGGCCCTCCCAACAAAGAAAAGCCCAGGACCAGATGGATTCACTGCTGAATTCTACCAGACATTTAAACAAGAACTAACTATAATTCTTCTTAAACTATTCAGAACAATCGAAAAAGAGGGAATCCTCCCAAATTCTTTCTATGAAGCCAGCATCACCTAGAGAAAGGTAAAATGGTACACCTACTGTGAAATACAGTGTAGTGTAGCAGTTATAAAATTAAATTTGCAATTGCCATACAACCCAACAACTGCAATACTGGGAATTAATCTGAGAGAAAGGAAAATTTATGTTCACACAAAAATCATATGCAAATATTTGTAGCAACTTTATTTATAATAGCTAAAAACTAACATGTCCATATGTCTCTTCACCAGTGAATAATTAAACAAACTGTGACACATAAATGAAATGCTTACCACAGAATGCTACTTTACAATTTTTGAAAAATATGAACTATTGATGTGCAACAACTTGAATGATTTCCAAGAAATTATGCTTAATTTTTAAGCCAATTCTAAAAGCTTGCATTGTGTATGATTCTATTTATATAATATCTTTGAAAAGGCAAAATGTTAGAAATAAAGAGCATATTAGTGGTTGTCAACAGTTAGGTACTGCGAATGATGGGTCTAAGAGTAGAAGGAAGGTAGCATTAGCAATAAAAGATCAACACAAAGGATCTTTGCAATATTGGAATTGTTCAGTATTTTGACTGTGGAGGTGGTTACATGAACCTAAATAGGTGTTTATGGTTGACAAAATTGTTTAGAACTTAATACACCCACACACAACTGAGTAAAATTAAGACTAAAGAAATATGAATAAGATCATTAGATTGTATCAATGTCAACAACCTGGTTGTGATATTATACAACAGTTTTGCAGACATTTCCACTGGGGAAAATGGGCAAAGTATACACAGAGTATCTCTATATTATTTCTTAGAGATGCTTGTGAATCTACAACTACCTCAATAAACAGCTCAGTTATTAAAACAGCAAATAATATACTTAGGGTTACAATCTGTTGATAGAGTAGTACATGAGGTACTACAAAAAATTCATGGAAAACAACAGATAAGTTTATTTTGGTACAAAAAAGTTTAAAATTCATGAAAATCTGTATTATGAAAAAACTATGCATGATTTTCAATTTTTGCACCAAAATAAAGTGGTATTTTAATTGCATTTTTCCATGAACTTTTTGAAGTATGCTCATATCCTTTTTTCCTTGAAAGGCAGGGAACCAGCAAAAGAGACAGTAACAGACAAAAAGAGATCTTCTAACTGCTTTCTGTCTGCTGATTTACTCCCTCAAGTGCCCACAACAGCCAGAACTGGGCCAGATCAAAGCCAGGAACCCAGAATTCATTCCAGATCACCCATATAAGCAGCAGAAACCAAAGGATTTGAATCATCCCTCCCATGCTGCTTCCCTGCTCTCCATGATGTGTATTAGCAGGTAGCTCGGATCAGAAGCAGAGTGGAGACTTGAACCCAGGCACATTGATATGGGATACAAGGGTCCAAGCAGTGTCCTAGCGGATATTCCAGATACTTGCTCCCAGCCCCATATAGTTTTTTTTTTTTTTTGGCTTGTTTTTGTTTGTTTTGACAGACAGAATCAGACAGTGAGAGAGAGAGAGAGACAGAGAAAGGTCTTCCTTCCATTGGTTCACTCCCCTAATGGCCGCTACAGCCAGCGCTGCACTGATCCGAAGCCAGGAGCCAGGTGCTTCCTCCTGGTCTCCCATGCGAATGCAGGGGCCCAAGTACTTGGGCCATCCTCCACTGCCTTCCCCAGGCCACAGCAGAGAGCTGGACTGGAAGAGGAGCAACCAGGACTAGAACCCAGTGCCCATATGGGATGCTGGTGCCGCAGGCGGAGGATTAGCCAAGTGAGCCATGACGCCGGCCCTACAGTTTTTTTTTTTTTTTTAAGAGATACAATATGGTATCTTTATCTTTTTAATTTTTTTAAAAAAATTTATCTTAATTTTAGTCCTTATCAGATAGTGAAGAATACTCCCTACCTTCGAATCTAGGGTCCAGGAATTCAACCCATGGGTGGCTAAAGTCCACCACTGCATCCCAAGGTCATCCTAAGCAGGATGCCGGAGTCAGGAGCCAGAGCAAGGTATTGAATCTGGTTGCTCTAACCTGGGGTACGGGGATCTTAACTGGTAGGCCAAACATTCAGCCCAATGTTACTTTTAGAGTGGCTATTAAAAGAGGAAATTATTTTTTGATTTCCTACTGATCCACAATATTATTAATGACAAAGTTACAGGGATGGGTATTTGGCCTAGTGGTTAAGATATTAACATACTTGCTTCTCAAATTGGTATACTTGGATCCAATCCCTAGCTCTGGCTTGTGACACCACCTTTTGGCTATTGTGGACCCTTGGAGGTGGCAGTAATGGCTGGAGTAATGTGAAACCTGGATTGATGTCCCAGCTCCAGCCTTTGAAAGCATCTGCTGAGTGACCCGGTGGATGGGGACTCTACTTCTTTTTTTTTTTTTTTTTTTTTTTTTTTTTTTTTTTTTTTGACAGGCAGAGTGGACAGTGAGAGAGAGAGACAGAGAGAGAAAGGTCTTCCTTTGCCGCTGGTTCACCCTCCAATGGCCGCCTCTGCAGCCGGCGCACCGCGCTGCTCCTGGCAGGAGCCAGGATCCAGGTGCTTTTCCTGGTCTCCCATGGGGTGCAGGGCCCAAGCACCTGGGCCATCCTCCACTGCACTCCCTGGCCACAGCAGAGAGCTGGCCTGGAAGAGGGGCAACCGGGACAGAATCCGGCGCCCCAACCGGGACTAGAACCCGGTGTGCCGGCGCCGCAAGGTGGAGGATTAGCCTATTGAGCCACGGCGCCGGCTTGGGACTCTACTTCTGTGTGTATCTGTCTCTCTTTGTCTGTCTCTCAAATAAATAAACATTTTTTTTAAAACAACAACAGTTATACCTAAGAGAAGCCTAATTGCGTGCTGGGAAAAAAACAAAGACAAAAAAAGGCAGAAGTAAAAACAGAAGAGGAAACATCCCATACCATTAACTAATCTTAATTTAATCATTCAACCAACAAACATTTATTAAGAATCTTATTGTAGGCATTGGGAATATAGCGCTGGACAAATTAGAGAGGGACTAAACATAGTTGATCATTGATTAAAATACCAATGTTCCAATACCTATAAAATGCCTAAACCTTGTGGCTATTAGATAACATTAATAATAAGAAAAAAGGAGGCAAAATTCTATCCAACTGAAGTTAAATCCTAAAGTTTTTATTTTACTTGAAAGTGATACCAGACTTTCTGAAGAGTTAAATTAAAATTAATTTTTGATAGTATTTGGCAATATTATCAAGTAGTATTTTTTAATATCAAAGAATGATTTTAGGACTTTATATACTGAGTACTAGAGGTATTTTCCTCAGTCATACTCTTCTGCCTGAAAGAAAAGAACATATGGCTTATACATCAATTTGTACATTTTCCACCATTTCCTATCTACAACACAAGCACATACCAGATAGGAGGTATTTCTGAATGGCAAGCTACAAAGTGTCTGTTGAGCCAGTTACTGCATTTTGGAGTGGAATGGAATCCTAGTGCACAAACTTATTAGCCACTCTTTAAAAACTGCCTTTTCACAAAAAGTATATATTAGTGTAATAATTCTGGTTCTGTTGCAGCTACCATGATGTTGTAAATAATTCAATACTTCACCATATTTTCATTTTCTTCATTATACCATCATCAATTTTTTTCTAGCCATCTATTTCTATTTATTCACTTCCAATTTATTATGTGAAAGCAATAAAGGAAATCCACTGGTCTCTAACTTTTGCATCCCCAATGCTAGTAGATGGCCTCTAGTCCATGATTCCATCATTGGATTACCTGTGTGGCTTCTCAGTAATAAGTATGGCTCCTCAGTTAAACTCTCCAGACATCAACAGAGACTGAAATGCTGGAGCTAAGCGTCACAAATATTCAGCACTAAGCCGTGGCCTTGGAGTCATCACTTTGTCTCATTGTACTTCATAGGGCAATGATTTTTTTCATAAATCAAAATTGTGTATCAGCTGTTATCTCTATCTTTATAAAGACTCTAGCATCATAGGGCTGGTGCTGTGGCATGGCGGGTGAGGCCACTGCCTGGAAGGCTGGCGTCCCACATGGATGCCGATTTGAGTCCCGGCTGCTCCACTTCTGATCAAGCTCTCCACTATGGCCTGGGAAAGCAGTGGAAGATGGCCCAAGTCCTTGGGCCCCTGCACCCGCATGGGAGACCCAGAAGAAGCTCCTGGCTCCTGGCTTCAAATCGGTGCAGCTCTCATTGTCATTCCATCTGCTGGAGTGAACCAGCAGATGGAAGCTCTCTCTCTTTCTCTCTTTGTGTAACTCTGACTTTCAAATAAATAAATAAATCTTTTTTAAAAAAATTTAAAAAGACTCCAGTATCAGAAAGAAGACTGGGAATGGTAAAAGACACTTGCAAGCATAATAAAATAATCAATCATGAGATCAGTCAAAAGACTGGTTTAATCTGAAAACAGTATTAAGGAGGAAAGTACTGATAGCAGACTCTGAATTAGGGTGCAAACTCCAAAAGAAAATAAAAAATGGCATGAAATTTTGGAAGTACTCCTTCAGTTCTCATTTTATAAGTTAAAGAGCCAGTGCTTTGATTAATTATTTTATTATCAGGTACTATCTACAGTAAGTTCTCACGGACAGGACAAGAATGTATATTAAGTCCATAAATTAAATACTCTAAGAGGTAGGTGAACATTTCCAGCTAACAGGCAACTAACTAAAAAAAAAAAAAAAAAAAAAGTCTATGTTCATGGAAAACGTATAGTATGAAAAAATTGCTTGAATTTCAACACTTTTTTTGCACCAAAACAAGCTTATCTTTTAATTCCATTTTTCTACAAACCTTTTGAAAAAGTAATCTCATATATAGTAGCAGTAAACACTAACCGATAGAATAAATAAAGGGGAGAGTGATCCAACATGGGAAGTGAGATACTCAGCAGACTCATAGAATGGCGGATGTCCTAAATAGCACTCTGGCCTCAGAATCAGCCCTAAAGGCATTCCGATCTGGCTGAAAAGCCCATGAGAGTATTTCAGGCATGGAAAGCCAAGACACTCTGGCAAAAAGATCTCTGTGAGTGAGATCCCAGTGGAAAGAACAGGTCTTCAAAGAAGGAGGTACCTTTCTCTGAAGGGAGGAGAGAACCTCCACTTTGACTATGACCGTGCCTAAACAAGATAAGAGTCGAAGAACTCAAGGGGCTTCCATAGCCTTGGAAACTCATGACTGGTGCATAGGGAGATTACTGATGCCATAAACAGGAGTGTCAATTTGTAAAGTCAACAACAGGAGTCACGGTGCACTTACTCCTGATGTAGGATCTCTGTCCTTAATGTGCTGTACATTGAGGCTTAATGCTATAACGAGTACTCAAACAGTATATTTCACTTTGTGTTTCTATGGGGGTGCAAACTGTTGAAATCTTTACTTAATGTATACTAAACTGATCTTCTGTAAAAAAAAAAAAAAAAAAGAAATTATCAATTCCCAACTTGACTCTCACTGGGATTAAACATGACAATAGGTCTGATCTGATTTCATCATCATTTAAAAAAAATCATCTATTATTTTTCACTTTATGTTTCTGTGTGGGAGCAAACTGTTGAAATCCTTACTTAATGTATACTAAGCTGATCTTCTGTATATTAAGATAATTGAAAATGAATTTTGATGTGAATGGAAGGGGAGAGGGAGTGGGAAAGGGGAGGGTTGTGGGTGGGAGGGATGGTATGGGGGGGGAGCCATTGTAATCCATAAGTCGTACTTTGGAAATTTATATTCATTAAATAAAAGTTAAAAAAAAAAAAACAAATATATAGTAGCAGTAAGGCAGTAATCAACAGGTTTGTTATGTTAAATTTGCTGAAAGCATTTAAGAAGAAGTGATTGTGACCTTGATATTGTTAGAGATCAGGAATCACGCTAATACTAAAACCACACCCTAAGCTGAAAACATCAATAAAGACCATCGAAGCAGGAAAAGTGTTTCCTAACAAACCTAGTAATCATGGTCCAGTAGGAAAATAACAATACACTTGTCCTTATAGTTGAAAGAAGGGCTGAAGACATTCTATTAAGATACAACAAAAGAAAAAAAGGGAAATTGCAGTGAAGGGTCCATCAAAGGCTCTTGTTGAGTTTCTGAAAAGCTTAGTAAAAAAAGAAACCTATACTAGACATTTTGATGAAGGTGGAACCAAAAAGTACAGACAGTAAAGTTAAAGCTTTCATGGGTTATAACAGACACAAATTCTCTCTCTCTCCCTCTCTCTCGGAGCAACTTCTTTGTGTAATGTTTTCAAAGAATTGAAAAAGAGTACAAAATTTTTTCAACATCATTTCCATCCCTAGAGAAACAACTCAGAGAATAAATTTGCTCACATGTGTATCAGAAGACAGGTACAAGAATTTTCATAACATTATTGTTTGTACTAACAGAAAACTGGAAAAAAGGCCAAAAGTCAAAAGACAGAAGAATTTATTCTTGAATAGCATACCACAGGTCATTATACAAAATGAAATGAAGTAAATCTTCACACAGAAAAACTGACTTTAGAACCCAATTATGAGTATAAAAAGCAATTGACGGAAGGTTACAGTGTTACATTATTTTTACCAAACAATGCTAAACATTATATTATTTAGGACACATGCAAAATTATTTTAAATCAAAAAAAGGAAAGGTAATGATAGATATAAAGTCCTGGTAACAGTCTAAGTAAAAGCAAAGATTGGGCAAGTGAAGAAAATTTAGTTAGATTCAATGTTAGTAATTTTTATCAAATTAGTGGATGAATTCACATGTGTTTGTTCTGTTTTTATTTTGTATGTGTACAAATATATAGATACTATTACATAATAAAAACCAATGTTTAAGTTTACCACTTTTATATTCATTTTTTCTTTTGATTTTATACGCATATTGCAAGGATAAATAATATAAAATTATTCACTATTTCTTTTTGAGATTCCTAGAATAAATACTGAAGTAGTCAATTTTTTGAATTTTCAACAGAAAAATACAAAATGCTAATGATCTACTCAAACTTCACAAGTTCAAAAAGCCTATGAGAATAGGATGTACTTTCATCTAGCCATTAGAAAGCTGTATCTTCTTCCTAAACAATGAAATGTTAGCTTCCTACTTTTCTAAGAGGAAAAATAATTTTAAAAATTCTCTGCTTCACATCTCAACATTCATAGAAAGTCTTAAGGAATTTTTAATCCTGAGGAGACAGAAATGGACCAAGAAATTGAAGTCATCTTTTTGAGGCAGAGTCACACAAGCAGAAGTTGAAAAGAAGATTCAGTGAAAAATGTTAAAAATAGTTACCACTTTAAAAAATGAATGTGATTAAATGCTTCAGTATTAGTGAACTCAGAAATAAATGAGTAAAAATATGAATAAATAAATATACAAATAAATAAAAAGAGAAAAAAGAGTATTATAGTTAAACCACTGGCAGTGTTATGTACAGTAGTACTGTTTTTATTTTTAAAATTATCTTTAAGGTTCTAAAAATTATATTAAAATGAAATAAACTCTTAATTTTAAAAAATCAAACAATTTAGAATAAAGAATAAAAATTTTCAAAAAGAGTATTGCCTACACTGTAAATGGGATTTGCAAAACAACAGCAATAGAAATAAGTAAAATATTGCCAGAATATCTGGGGCTCAAAGAATTCTGGTTCACTGTATGTTTCATAAAATTGTTTTCTTTTTTTCTTTTCTTTCTTTTTTTTTTTTTTTTTGACAGGCAGAGTGGATAGTGAGAGAGAGACAGAGAGAAAGGTCTTCCTTTTGCCGTTGGTTCACCCTCCAATGGCCGCCGCGGCTGGCGCTCTGCGGCCGGTGCACCGCGCTGATCTGAAGGCAGGAGCCAGGTGCTTCTCCTGGTCTCCCATGCGGGTGCAGGGCCCAAGCACTTGGGCCATCCTCCACTGCCTTCCTGGGCCATAGCAGAGAGCTGGCCTGGAAGAGGGGCAACCAGGACAGAATCTGGCGCCCCAACCGGGACTGGAACCCGGTGTGTCAGCGCCGCTAAGTAGAGGATTAGCCTATTGAGCCGCGGCGCCAGCCAACTGTATGTTTCATAAAATTGTATAAGAGGATGACCAGTTTCTAAAACATCTGAAAGCAAATATACCGTATGGAAAATATACTAAAATAATTCTTGCCATATTTCAAAAATTCTTATATTCTTGATTAGAGTCCCTAAGTATAATTCTATGATATTTTCAGGAAATACCTGTTTATTTAAAACTGTCACAAGACAAGCATTTTCTATGAATACAAATTCTTTAAAACTGGAGCAAGGACATTAATATCATTGGGAGGAACGATTCATTTTAAAAAGAAAAAAATAATTTAAATGAAGTTGCATCAGCTTTGCTCTCAACACCTGATTGATTCTTTACCATGAGAATGAGTGGTCTTGGGGAACTTCAGTATTTAAATGACTTAAAACTTACAATTTATTTGAAATAATGATTCTGGGGGGTTGCAATGAATTTTTAATGCATTTTTATGCAAAAATCCAAAACTTTTTCTATTTCTCCCATGAACATAATGAAGGATTTGGATCTGGGATATTCTAAATGCTTAACCAATACAACCTTTGATCAGAATAGTGGTAAAAGCCTAATGTCCATAAGTTGTACCTTAAAGTTTTTTTATGATATTCTAGCAGGAAGGGAACATTAAAACTTTTAAAATGTACATTGGTATCTAGACTTTTGTGTTAGTAGGAACACACTACTCTTAACTGGGTACTATCTAAAAACCTCATCCAAAACTTCACCGACCTCCCTCACTGACAACATTACATTCCACATATTCCTCAGCAGGGAAGATTGGCTTCCAATGGGGAAACTTTAGTATCAGCTTTTCCAGAGAGGCTGAAAAGAGAGTTAAACTGAATTGCTCTTCCAGAACACAAGAACATCATTGCTGCCAAATGCTAAATCCCTTAACACCATGGGACATTTCCTATGATTCTGTCTGTGGTGTAGTAAGAGATTCCTGTAATATTTCTCTTTTGAAAAACTTTCTTCAAATAACAACAAATAACAGTAATACTAGTTACAATAGTAATAATTATTATAGAAACTATATTATGTCAAATCCTCACAGTGGTATCAGTTATCCATTTTTACAGTAGGACTGAAAGCATAAAAGATTAAACAATTTGTACAAAGTCACAAAACTAGGAAATAATGCTAGCCACATTGATTACTTACAATGTGCTAACAAGATTCTAAATGTTTTATTTGCATTAATAAATTATTGATCTTCTTAATAACCTGGATTCTTATGTCAGCTCTGTAAAGATGCCCATTTTTTTGTTGAGAAAACTGAGACACAGAGAAGTTACGTAACTTGTCTGTTATCCACCTGATAAATGCTGAAGTGAGATTCAAACACAGGAAACCCAGCTCTAGAGATCACATCCAAGTACAATACAGTACACTATATTGTCTATATTGTACAATATAGTATGTTATATTGTCTTTCTAAATTATAGAGCTTAGATTCAAACTCAGATCTAGCTCACTCAAAAACATACTCCAAAAAATTGTTTTTCTCATTGTTTGAACTGTACTGTATACCTTAAATATAACAAAAGTTTTCAGATAAGCAAAATATACCAACATATATGCAAATTAAATGTTGCAATGAATATATATGTAGAAATACAAATTATTGTTTAGAGACATGAATAATGATAATAATCCATAAGATACACACATAAACACATGCTCAGTTTTGTGCTCAGAAACAGCTGCATAATCCATTGGAAAGCCTATCCCACTAGGAATCCAAAGCTCAAATGCTGCTGCCCTTTCTCTACATGCACAGCAAAATGAATCCACATACTTTCATCACCTTAATAGCTTGACGCACACAATTCCACCAGACAAATTCAGACTCTAATTTCTGACCAATGTATGTCCTATGGATTGTACCTAAGCTCTGCATATTTTCCATTAAGTTGGCTCTATTAAAAGTTTGTTTATTCTATTTCTACCTAACAAGTTTCCTCACTCCCTTCAGATCACAAAAAAAAAGTTACTAAATAACAAGTCTTTCAAAAGAGCCAAAAGAATCAGAAAGTTTCATTTTGTTAGACAAGTGAGTTTTATCATTGTATCCCTTTCTCTGCAATCTCAGAGGGCTCCAGAACCTGACCCAAACCAGTTCACTCTGCCTAGGATCATATACTTAGTAGTATGATACACAGACATGATAGTGGCTGAAGCACTATTATTAAAGAGAGATTAAAACAGCTGTACATTATGCTGAAACACTCACTCTTCCCTTTACAAACAGACGGTCCTGGATTACAAGCAGCACTTGACCATTTAAATCACGACAACAACCAGATTTAACCAGCTGGGCCATATTCTCCTAGGCAGTGCCTGTTGACCTCCTCAGTCGCAGCTGCTCAAATGAAATTCTCATTAGACAACTTATTTTCAGAAGCCAAAGGACTCTCTGATTAAATATATGTATTTAGATATAGAAGTCCTTTTTAAAGTATTCATTTTCTGACAACTGTCGCTTATGTTAGAGCCCAGCTACACTGACAACAAGATGGGTGATACAAGGATAACTAAAACTCGTCATTTAATCACAGCTAAAAGATTTTTAGCTTGGAAGCATTTTTAACCTGAATCTATTAATCAAAGCCTTTCTGTACAATCCACCCACCCCCATCAACAGCGTTTTTAAAGGTAGATTTGGAAATTCAGTCATTCGATCATTCAATCCACTTATGCATCTATCTATCTATCTATGACTCTAAATCAAAGTTACATTTTCAAAAGACATGTGTTCCCATAAGCCTCGCTTTCAGAAGGACATTTCAACCTTTGTTCATTGGTGCTTTCAGCAATCTAGTCAAATCACTGCTCAGGGGAAGTCATTTCTTGAAGAAATGGCAGTTTAAAAACTGAAAAATTATTTGGCTGACCAAAGCATCTGCCTGCTGTTATTCTTTGATTGTCCAAAGCATCAACCTGGAGAGCTACTATTTTATCATGTAGACATTGTTTTTAAATGGACCACAATCATCTTTATAGATGAGTTCTTGTATCTGAGGGCAAATGAGGGAGGAGATATTAAATCTGATAAAGAAAATCAAAACATTATCCAAGACAAGAATGTCTCAAGAAAGATCACCATTTATTATGTCAACCACACAAGCTTGTCTATCAATTAATCATTAAGTTGCCCCTCAAATCATGAATCCAATAAGTTTTAGTAGGTAGTTAATCCATTTGAAAGTTCTCATGTCTCATGAGATCACATGTCCCAAATGAGGAGACAGACATGAAGCTTTAAAGTGTCAAAGCCAGATCTCAGAATCAGCCCTTAGGCATTCGGATCTGGCTAAAAAGCCCATGAGAGTTTCTCAGGTATGGAAAGCCAAACACTGTGGCAAAAAAAAAAAAAAAAAAAAAAAAAAAAAAAAAAAAAAAAAAAAACTAAATGAAAGATCTCTGTGAGTGAGACCTCAGTGGAAAGAATGGGCCCTCAAAGAAGGAGGTACCTTTCTCTGAAGGGAGGAGAGAACTTCCACTTTGATTATGGCCTTGTCTAAAGAAGGTCAGAGTTTGTGAACTCAAGAGGCTTCCATAGCCTTGGCAGCTCATGACAAGAGCCTTGGGTGATTACTGATGTCATAAATAAGAGTGTGAATTGTTAAATCAACAACAGGAGTCACCGTGCACCTACTCCTCATGCAGAATCTCTGTCTTTAATGTGTTGTACTGTGCAAATTAATGGTAAAAATAGTATTTGAACAGTACTTTATACTTTGTGTGTCTGTGCGGGTGCAAACTGTTGAAATCTTTACTTAGTATATACTAAGTTGATCTTCTGTATATAAAGATAATTAAAAATGAGTCTTAATGAAGAATGGGATGGGAGAGGGAGTAGGAGATGGGATGGTTTGTGGGTGGAAGGGTGATTATGTTGAGGAAAACCGCTATAATCCAAAAGTTGCACTTTTGAAATTTATATTTATTAAATAAAAGTTTTCTAAACTGAAAAAAAGTCAAAGCCAGGAAAATACCAGTGAAGCTATTATACCTCCTTATACTTAAAATACTGTGTTAGAATCAGAAATTTATCCAAAACATTTTAATGATCTTTTTGTAATTATGTATTCTATTATGCTGTTACTACAAACTATTCCTACAAAATGTTGACTAAAATTGGGACTCAAACTCAGGATATCAAATTCTGATTAGGAAATAAAAATCCTCATTTCTCCCATCTCCAAAACATATTCCTCTACTTCTTTTTTTATTAATTACATTACTACCCTTCTATTCTCCCAGAGTTTAAAATTTCTGAGCTACCTTTGAACCATTTCTTCCTCTTTCTTTGTCTCCAAAGTTAATATTAAGTCCTAACAATTTTCTACCTTAATATCTTTTCCATATGCACCCTTCTTCTTTATTATTTCTGCTGCTTTAGTACAGGCCCTCATTATCTCTAGTCTGAAACAATTTCCTTAATGTCTCTCCCTGCTCCCATCCATCCTCCATAGGGCTGCCAGATGAACTTTCCTGAAGGGAAGCTCTAATCCATCACCTTATTGTTCTAAAAAAATAGTCAGTGGTTCTTCTATCAACTTCTATATAAAATTCAAACTCCATAGCCAAAAACTAAGGGGCTTCTAGGATCTGAATAGTAATTTTTCATTCATATTTCCCACAAGTATCCTAGTAAGTTATAATCTGACTTGTTGGCTGTTTAAAGTTCTCTACCTATTTCTGCTAACTGAAATGTCTATCCCCACCACTTCAATCTATATAAAGCTTTTATTCTCCAAAAACCAGTTAAGACCCACTTCCCTACAGAACATATCCATGGCTTCCTAGACAGAAGGCATCTCTCAATCTTGTAAACTCTCATATTTTATTTACCTAGTTCCCATATATATTAGACATTGCATTCATTACATATATGTATATATCTTATCACTCTTACAAAAAAAGTTATTTAAAAATTATTGTTTTATTCATTATTGGTATTCCACATATCTAGACTAGGGGTTCCTAACTTTGAGTTTACAGACCAAGAGACATGGATAGATTCAGGGAATCTATGAACCTGGCTGGGAAAAATTATTTTTTATCAACTTGTAATTGAAATTTGCATTTCCTTAAACTATGGATTCAAACAACAAACCACAGGGTATCCATTATACCTGTGACATTGTCACCAATAGTATCACAATAGGTTTTTCTATGACAGTATATATTTTTTTTTTTGACAGGCAGAGTGGACAGTGAGAAAGAGAGACAGAGAGAAAGGTCTTCCTTTATCGTTGGTTCACCCTCCAATGGCCGCTGCGGCTGGCACGCTGAGGCCAGCGCACCATGCTTATCCAAAGCCAGGAGGCAGGCACTTCCTCCTGGTCTCCCATGCGGGTGCAGGGCCCAAGGACTTGGGCCATTCTCCACTGCCTTCCCAGGCCACAGCAGAGAGCTAGACTGGAAGAGGGGCAACTGAGACAGAATCTGGTGCCCTGACCGGGACTAGAACCCGGTGTGCCGGCGCTTCAGGCAGAGGATTAGCCTAGTGAGCCATGGCACCGGCCAATCACAGTATATTTTTTGTAGACATCCCAAATTATCTCTTAAATTTATCACTCATCAACATTCTGGTATTATGGACTGGGCATTGTGGCACAGAAAGTTTTGTCACCACTTTGGATGCCTGCATCCACAAATAAGAATGAGAATTTGAGTCCTGGCTATTCCACTTCCAATCCAGCTTCATGCTAAGGCACTTGGTAAAGGCAACAGATGATAGCTCAAGTCCTTGGGTCCCTGTCACCAACATGGGAAAACTAGATGGAGTTCCTGGCACCCTGATTTCAGTCTAGCCCATCCCTTATTGTTGTGGGAAGTGAACTAGAGGATGAAAGATTCTCTCTCTCTCTCTCTCTCTCTCTCTCTCTCTCCCTTGCCCTCCTTCCCTCCCTCTCTCTATTCTGTCACTTTGCCTTTCAATTAAATACATCCTTTTTTTAAAAAAATTCTGCCATTTTAGCCCCTCCACTAGATTTTGTTTTCATGCATTAGTAAGATAAACAGCACATTCTACTATATCACAAATTATTTTAAAGATTGATTTTTTGAAACTCAGAGTTACAGAGTGAGAGAGAGACAGAGAGGTCTTCCATCCACTGGTTCCTTCCCAGATGGCCACAACAGCAGGGGCTGGACCAGGCTGAAGCCAGGAGCCAAGAACTTCTTCCAGATCTCCCACGTGGGTAGCAGGGGCACAAGTACTTGGGGCATTTTCCACTGCTTTTCCCGGGCCATTAGCAAGGAGCCAGATCAGAAGTGGAGCAGCCAAGACACAAACCGGTGCCCACATGGGATGCTGGCATTGCAGGTGGTGGCTTTACCCACTATGCCACAAAGCAGAACCCTCCTTGTAACTTCTTGCCACTGATTTCCACTTTACCCCCAGGGGGTTAGATAGAATAAAAC
This sequence comes from Oryctolagus cuniculus, assembly GCF_051225735.1. Classification (NCBI taxonomy): domain Eukaryota; kingdom Metazoa; phylum Chordata; class Mammalia; order Lagomorpha; family Leporidae; genus Oryctolagus; species Oryctolagus cuniculus. The sequence goes on along the minus strand of NC_142867.1, from coordinate 49,940,600 downwards.
CAAAATCCTTCTTCTATGTAACTTTAATCTTTGAAGACACCATCATGCCATCCTTGATCCTCTTTTCTCTAGGGTTAATATTACTAATTCCTTCAACCATTCCTTTTATTAAATAATCTTAATAATCTTGTGTATGTGAACATGCCAACTATTCTCTAAGAATATCTTAATACTTTTGAGTCACTCTTAAAATGTGGTAATTCTGAACTCAACACAGTATTCCAAAATTGAAGTAGGGAGTTCAGTGGGAGTGGGACTACCTCATCTTGAATACCACAATCTGTACTTCTAACAATGTTGACTGAATAACATTGACAATTTTTTGGCAGTATTCACCACACTGACCCCATCATGCTTTCTGTCACCTTTATTCATAGGGCTGTTATTTTAACTCTCTTCAATAATTACTTGTGCAGCTGGGAATTCTGGTTACAATCTGTGGACTGGATAATAAGTTCTATTAAATTTTACCTTGATAGGTTGGCTTTAAGTTCCTATTTCTAGTTTGTTAAAACCTTTTGAGTTTTGTTTCTTTCACATATCATGTTTACTGCTCCTCTCAGATTTGTGGGATTGGTAAATATGAGCAGCATGTTTTCTACAACTTCATATTTGTACTTAATATATTACGTATACTACCATACACTAAAAACTCCTGGTTTTCTGTTGTCTAAAACATAGGCACTATTAAAAGCAGCCAAAATGTGTATAAAGTATGTAAAAAAAATCTTTGCTAGAAAATATATAGTGATAAAGTACTTTTAAGTGAGCAGTCTCATCTTGCAAGTGTTTCTTTTGTGCAGAGGAAGAATAGAACATTAACCATATTTTCAAGAAAAAATTCCCTTGTAATGCAGAAAAAATCACAAGCAAATTTCTATAGTTTTACATTAACGATATCTCTAAAGTATTTTCTCCAAAGTATTTTGAACTTTCAGTTCAACTGAAAGCATCTTTTCATTGAATTGCCAAATAATCTTGCAATCTCACTTACTCAGAGGTGGCTGATCTAGCAACCTCAGTTACCCAGAACACCACCAAGAATAAGGAAAATGAGGTCTGAGGTCTCTGAAAAGCAGGAAAGGTCAGCATGAAGTTCACATGCTGAATATCATGGGTATTACCCAGAATCTTACAGAAACTCACTCAAAATACATTTTTTCATATTTCAAATGTGGTCCAGAATGCCCTGCTTACCTAATTTCATAATCTACAGATACATATAAGGAACAAGCTAGAAATTATTAACAACCACAGAAAAAACAACAGGACATAACCTGATATTGAATGTGGAGAAACCAATACACACACAGCAAAATAGATAGGTGGTATATCTCAAGTGGACACAAGAACTCTAAAGTTTGTAATGAGAGAGAAATAGCCATAAAGTCAAAGACTCTTAATTATTTCAGTGATATCTAGGGGCAACATTACTTTAATGCACAGTGAAAAAATAATTGACATTTATAATATCATAATTACCATAACACTTCAAATTTATATAGTCTACATTCCATTATTATAGTTAATTCTCAAAATGTTTGAGTTGCCAAATCAGGTATCGGTGCCTTACCAAATTTTAAATTCTGTGGCTCACAAAGATTGAAAACTTACCCAGGGTCCATAATTGTTGGGTAAGTATTGTAATTCCTAGTCTATATCATAACGCTGAATCATCAAAAAGTATTTACACTTTAAGCCACATAACCTGGTTAGTAAAACAAGGACGCACGCAGTACATTTAAAAAGACTTCCACACAAAATTGAGTTGAAATTTTTAACTTTCTGAGTCCTTAAGTAAATAAAATTAAGCTACAGAAAAAAGTTCTTTTATATCAAATACCAATTTTCCAGAGGTCTGAATTTAAAACTTACAATGTGAATAATAAATTCAGAGCCATTAATTAGCCTACATTTTAAGGCTTAAAATCTGTACATAAAAAAACAAAAGCATATACAAAGGATAACAATCACTTAGACCTGATTTACCTTGTTTAACGATATTACTGGAGAATCCTCTTTTATCTGCCTTTAGACCTAGGTGAACCTGAGTAGACTTTTGTGCAGAGGAGAGAAGGTAAAAGTGGGAAGCTATAGCAAATGTCAAGTGTCAAAGCTCTCACCTGTGAACATTTAATTTTTAACAATATCAGAAGCCCTTAACTCTCCATTCTACAACATATGGAGGTAAAATAATGGAATTCTTATAAATGTTTAATGTTTATTAAAAAAAGGAAAGGAAATTAGAAAATCTTTTTTTTTTTTTGCTTTGAAATAAATTTTTAAAACTTCTTATTTACTTTTTTAAACAGTTGGTATATTCACTGTCTGCCAAAAGAAAATAAGGGAAAATAAACGACAAAGTTGCAGTGAGGAAAATTCCCTTACTACCTTTTTCCAGGGTGAAGCTTACAGTCAGTGTAAAACCTTGATTTGTTATCATAAAAACCAAATAAAACACACAAAGTTTTAGAAAAATGGAGCTATCTGCTTAACACTCCTAATGGATCACAATCTGCCATCACCATGGTAACCGCAGAGTAACTTTTGCCTAGCTAGTGCCAATTATGCACTTCTCTGGCCCTTGAAGCTGCACGCACTTCTTCTTAAGAGCTGAAATCTTTAGAAGAAAAAGGCCCGACAGTTAAGGGCACACATACCCTCTTGTTCAGTCCGAGTCATTTCCTCAAGCTTCTTCTGCTTCAGTGTGTCCACCACATCGGCCAGACTCCCTTTGCGGCGCTCTGGAGTTCCAAAAGTAACACTGGTCATTATCTCGCGGTCCCGACTCCCCTCGTCAGGCTTATGTGGTGAGGTAGAGGTATTTCGGAGGGAATATAGGGAACATAACTTATTATTCTCTGACTCCTAAAAAAAAAAATGAAATAAAGCCATTAGAAGACAAGCTTCTTTGCACGCCGTTGGCAGAAAATCTTAAACTCAAAAGGACAGTACATGATGTTCAATAGGAAAAATAACTAACCAAAAAATAAATAAATAAAAAGGTAATAGTAAGGCAAATAAAAAATACGATTCTGATTAAACAATCCTCAACATTCAAGAAGAAATCATCAAAGGGGCTAAACCGAAACTGCAGATTCTAATTTCAGTTCTTTGAAAAGCTGCCTAAGATTCAAAAATGGACACTTCAACTTCTTGTTCACTTACACCCTTCATTTAAAATAGTCTAGATTTAACGAATAGTTATTAACATTTTAATTAGCATAAAGTTTGTCTTTTAATTGGGCACTTTTGTTAGCAATACTCCTCCCATATCTTAAAATTATGTGTGTGTGTGTATATATATATATATATATATAAAACTTTAAATCAATTTCCTTTGATATGAAGCCAGCAGAAAAGTTAGTCATAGAATCTAATATCCATTGTTCACCAGGAAATCTACAAAATATCTAAATCAGTACCATAAAGTGAACCACCCTAAATATTTTTTGTATGCTGAGGTTTGGGGAGAATTATTTTTTTTGCTAGCTATTCATCTTTCCTAAGCTACAGAAACCTCTTTGTATTCCTTATCCTTACCACTGATATTTTAGTAGATAGGAGCACAGTTTTCTTATAGCATTTAAAATATTTTTTAACCAAAGCACCAGTTTATTAAAAGAAATTTGCACAGTAATTACTTCATAGTACAGAGACGTTAGCTAACTGATAAGAGGGTCAGAGCCATCAGCTGAGGAGAAAAAGCAAATATTAGGTCGAAAATAACAAACACTTAAAAGTTTGTAGGAAGAAAAAAACTTTCTTTTATCACTGTGAATCAGAATTGAGGGGTTTGAATGCAACTGTTATTTGGCCCTTGACCTTTCCTGTTTGCACAAGGGTATTCTCTCTCCTTGTTCGTTCGTTCATTCTTTCTTTCTTTTTTTTTTTTTTTTTTAGTGTAAAGGAAAGCATCTAGGCTTTGTGATTCTCACCAGAACCTTAAAAATCCCAATTGCTTCTTTATCTCCCTTCTTCAAAAAAGAAGCCCAGCAAACTTCAAAATCTAGAGCAATGTCATAATTTTCAGAGGATAGGGGAAGAAAAGAGTCCAGAAGAGTAAGTTTCTACATCAGTTAAATTAGATGTAATTGAACTGAATAAATGCTAGGTATTTGGATACTATTGTTATATATAAGGTGGGATGAAAGTTCTTTTCAGGATTATTGTGAGCATAAAATGAGATGCCTTTGTAATGCACCTAGGCACAGTGCTGAGCTCACAGTGATGAGGCGGTGGTTTGCAGATCAAAAGTAGTATTATTCTGAAGGAAGGAGAAGATCTAGGAATGGGGCCAAGGGGGTTTTTCTTCCCTCTGGACCCAAGGAATTGTGAGGTAAAAAGCACTGATGTGAGTCTTGGATCTGAAATACTATGAATCCTGTTGAATCTACTTTTAAAAAATCATTGTATTGTATACATTAAATGGGTAAATTAAGTGATGGGGGTGTTGTATCTAAATAAAGCTATTTAAATATTGTGAACAAAATATTAATCTATTCTGCATTCCCATTACTAGCATAATGCCCAGAACAAAACAGCTTAAACAAACTGAAAAAGACAAACTATGTGAGGCAGACCAAGGGAGACAGTTCCTTTTTACCTTGCCCCTAGATCTCCTCTTTCCTTCATTATTTAATTTAATGTTGACAATAATTCTGTGGAGTGATGCAGAAGTCTTTCTTTTAGATGCCAGTCATGGTTAGTACATAGCTCCTTGGAATGGCCATCTCATTCTCCACTTGGTGCAAATGAAAACTCAGAGATATGTGTGCAAAAGGCATTTTGACTGAGGCTTTTAGGAATCAATAACCACCATTTGATTAATCATGCTTCAGTTACTTCCTTTTCAAAAGCAAATTATCCTCACATCATATCCCAGAAAGAAAACCCTGATTCAACCTAAGGGATTAAACACCAAGCCAAAACAGTATTATGTGGAAGCGGTTACCTACAAATGACTCACCATGGGCCATAATAAGGAAGGTTTTCCATCACTCCCTGATTGAAATTGAAACATGCTAGGAGAGGTTCTCCAGCCTCAAACTTCAGATTGTTCTTAGAGTATGAAGGCTCTGTGGGGTACCACTTCTTTCTGTATTTATTCATTGTTACTGTCTTGTAGTACCACGTTCCTAGCTTGTCACTCATGTGAATGCATTCATAGTCACTGTCAGTCTGCGCCACAGAGAGTAACCACAGGTTCTTTATCGCAGTGATGACCTACACTGGGCTCAGATCCATAATCTACGCAAAGTGGCTCAAGACTACTGGGTAGCAAACAGCAAGAGACTGAAAAGTCATGATTTTCCCCAAGAAAGCCACCAAGAGTTACTTGCAATGTGTCACCAAAGCACCAACACAGGCAATAAATAAAACCATGTATTGCTTAAGTTATGAGTTATAACATCCTTAGGAACAATACAAAGGAGTGAAATCTACCATTTCTGGACATTACTTTTTAACGTTCTAAAACTTAATAAATGCTGGCCTTTTAAAAGTGGCACATAATTCAATGCATTTACAACAGGTTACTATCTTATATGAAGTCATTACTACCAAATTCTTAAAAAGAAAATTGACAAAGGATCTGTAGGTTACTGTGTAATTTTTATGTAAAATTTCTTAAGAAAAAAAGAGCTTATTTTTAATTTTCTAAAAACAAAGTAGGTCCTATGAAACACAAACTGAGGTGGGACACCTAATAATATTAACAGTCAAGTCCTGATGCAACGTTGCCACATAGCTATGAAGAGATTTGAGAAAATATTTCCCTAAAGCAGTGATTCTCAAACTTCAAAGTGCAGAATTTCCCAGTAAGTATGTTAAGATGCAGATTCCCTTGCAGTCTCCTGGACCAGGAATATGAATGTTAGTGAACATCCAAGTAACTAGGATGCACAGGCCCTGGCCCCAATCTAAAAAATACTACTTCCTGAGCAGGCAGTAAATAAGTGGGCTTTGCTTTCACATTATACTGGGGACTTAATTATAAACAAATTTCAGAAAGCTGTTCAGTTGTGACTTTTTAAAATAATGTAAAGGAAATTATTTCTCTTCTTTTGATCTTCTTTTTGAAAACAACCACTATAAAACAGGGCTGAATACATGAACATCACAAAAAGCAGAATACATGGGCATTGAGTTAGTGAATATTAGTTTATTCAAAGTAAATTTAATATAAATTTGTTTTTCCTCAATCCTCAGCTGCCCCATCAAATCTAACAGTAAACAAAATTTTCAAAATATTATTTGAAAAAGATCCCAGTCCCAATACAAGAACTAAGGCATTGTCAACTCAGACCATTTAAAGACAACTTCACTGGAAATTAATTAAAAACATTACATAAGGGGCCAGCTCTGTGCTGTAGTCGGTAAAGCCACTGCCTGCAGTGCTGGCATCCCATGTCGGTGCCAGTTCGCGTCCCAGCTGCTCCACTTCAGATCCAGCTCTCTGCTATGGCCTGGGAAAGCAGTGGAATATGGCCTAAGTCTTTGGGTCCCTGCACCCACGTGGGAAACTGAAGAAGCTCCTGGCTCCTGGCTTTGGATTGGCGCAGCTCCAGCCATTGCGGCCAATTGGGGAGTGAACCAGCCAATGGAAGACCTCTCTCTCTCTCTCTCTCTCTCTCTCTCTCTCTCCCTGCCTTTCCTACTCTCTCTGTGTAACTCTGACTTTCAAGTAAATAAATAAATCTTAAAAAAAAAAAAAAAATCACATAAACTATATGCAGATGTTGGATAAAGCAGAATAGTACCAGAAAGTGATGATCAGACATTATTTTTAGAAAGAATTCACTTTTCACAGTGAAGATATTTCCAGTGTGTGAAAGCATAGAAAAGTAAATATTAAAAACAAAACATACTGCAATAAATATTGCTCAGATGTTTCGGGATTGTTATATAGAACTGGTTGCCCGGCAATGGCAATCAGAGGACTTTAAACAGTCTTATTATGGTACAGTGAAAATATTAAATTACTCAAAGATTTGAGCCTTTGCTTCTTTTGTTCTTTTCCCCCAGAATGTCCTACTTTTTAGTGTGTTTGTTTGTTTTCATTTATTATATTTGAAAGGCAGAAAGAGAAAGAGAGAAACAATATCTCCCATCTGTTGGGTCATTTCCCAAATTTCTGTAACAGCCTTGCTGGGGCCAGACTAAAGCCAGGAGCCCAGGAACTCCATCCTGGTCTCCCTATGGGTGGTAGGGACTCAAGTACTTGAGCTATCTCCTGCTGCCTCCCAGGATGCAGGTTTGTTGGAAAATGTAGATGGGACTCAACCCCGGGCATTCCAACACAGATGTGGTATTCCAAGCAGCCGTTTAACCCACTTTGCCACAATGCCCCATTCATCCACTTTGAGGATGATCCCAACATGCTTTCGAGAGTTCAGAATAAACTGCATTTTATCCTAGCAGCCCTCCTTGTTTACATCGGGCCTTACCATCCTGCTACCCACTCAAACTATGCATTGAAGCACTTAATCATACTGCAACTCAGCATTAAATAAATAAATAAAAATAATAATAACATTCATCAATAGTTTTTTAGGTAATAATACTACTTGAAACTAAACTTTATTTCTTAGGTGGTTGAACTACTTCTCATGTTTCTTCCATATGCCTCCTCCTTCTATATGAACTTGAAACAACAACTACTCATCAAATATGTCAAGAAAAACTAAAAGCTAAGACTAAGAGTAAAGATTTGCTCTAACAATGACAGGATTATTTAAGCAAAATATTTAGAACTGAGATATTAAAAAATAAGGGATTGATGATATACTTTACAACTCAATACTACACAGCCATTAAAAATAATATTATATATGTTGAATATGGTATTGCTTACAGTGATGAATAATTAGATGCAACCTATATGTCCAATTATTTGAGGTCATTATGGTTTCATTCACATGCTAGAATCATTGAAAATCATATTATAGTGAAAATTTATGACATGGGGATGAACATTCCTAATGTATAATTAGTAAAAAAGATGTTAGTAAAAAACATTAATATAAATTTTAAAGAAAATAATGTACAGAAGAAAAGAGACCAGCATATCCAACAAAATGTTTATGTCCCTTACTTGTTGAGATAATAGATTTTTTCTTTTTGAAGTTTTCTACATTTTCTAAATGCTTATTATAAATATATTGTAATCATAAAATAAATACAATTTTCAAAGTTGAAAGTGAATACCCAAAAATGTTTTAAAGTAATTTATTCACCAAAAAAACATATTTTAAATGAAAAAAAGGATACACTGTAGTACCTAGTCTTTATATGTATGCATAAAGGTGAGTGTGCTCCCCTACACACACAGATGGAAAGATATATACGAAAGTATTTATAATGATTTCTAAATAATGGTAAGATTATTGGTGATTTTTATTTCCTTTTTTGTTGATCTGTGTTTTCTAATTTTTCTTCCACAAACATATTTTTGATGTAATAAAGAAAAACAGAAGTCATTTTCTAAACAGATGTTTAGGGAAGTAAAAGAAAAAAATAAGAGAATAATGTTAGGCCTTCCTGAAGATGTCTAGAGAGTCAGTACATTACAGTAACTCTGTATCAAGTCTAGAAAAAAATAGCTAGCAGCTTTCTCTCCTTCATATTTCTGCAGTTGAAGGAACTTGAAGAATATTTTCTAATAAGTCTAATTATTTAAATGAGAATGCTCATATTCATGTAAGTTAAAATCTAGATTCTTATTGCTTTGATTTTAATGTACGTGTTCCCCAAAATTCATATGCTGGAACCTAAGACCTAATATGATAGCATTAACAGGTGCAGCCTTCAGAAGGGGATTCAGCGATGAGATCTGAGCCCCCATGAAAGGGATTAGTGACCTTATAAAAAGGGCTGGAGGACACTACGCAAGCCCTGTCTGCCCTTCCATGCTATGGCACCTGAGGAACAGCTTGTGAGTCTCTTCCAGTGAATGCAGCAATAAGGTACCATCCTGAAAACAGAGACTGGGCCCTCACCAAACACTGAGCCTGATGGAGTCTCCAGAACTAAGATAAATACATTTTTATTGTTTATCAAGTATCCACTCTGTGGTATTTTGTGATAGTAGCAGACAGGAACTAAGACACTTATAATTTTAATACATTGTTTCCTGTTTGCCCTTAAACAACACACAAAATTAGTCTACTTCCTCTTCTACATGTTCAAATGTATTAAAGTAAGGGTCAAATTAACAGTCTTTTTCTAGGTGAAACTGCTTCATATACCCATTTCTCCAGACGATTCATCACCCTCCTCTGACACACTCTGGCCCTTAGGTGTTATTCTAAAAATGTCACCAACAACTAAATTGTGAGTTCCGCATTTTCACTTTCAGCAGGAAAGAAACCAACACTAAGCAAGATTAAGTGGTTTCCCCTATGCTTCATAAGTAGAACTGGCAGAACTAAAATCTAAGTGCAGGTTTTCTGACATCAAATCCAGTGCTTTTTCTATTCCACAGGTTTTTAAAAAAATAAAAATAACACTCTCAACAGTAAAAGATGTTCTAATTCCAATCATGCCTACCTTCTAAATCTGGAAATCTTTGTTTCCTTACATTTTCAGAGAGATTTATCTACTTTTGAAGCTAAAATCATACTTTGCTAGTATCCTTAATCTAGAACTACCAAGAAGTAGCTTGTATTATCTACTTATTGTTGCATAACACGTCCTCTCAAAACAAAGTACTTAAACAACAATCATTTACTACGCTTAATGGTTTTTGTGGGTCGGGAATTTGGGGCCATCTGGGCTGGGTGGTTCTGTCTCAAGATTGCTCATGAGATTGCAGTTAAGTCGTGGCAATGGTTGGAGTCATCTCAAAGGCTCTTTACTCACAGATGTGGTGTCTGGCCTGGGAACACTTCAAGAGCTCTGGGCTGGAATAGCTAGGATTTCTTGGACATCTTCCTCTATCTCTTTGTAATCTTTCCATATGGTCTCTTCTCCCCAGTGTGTTGGTTTCTGGGTAGCTGGACTTCTTACATGGTGGTTCAGGGGTCCAAGACAGTCAGATGAAAGCTGGATCACTGTTTCTAACCTAGCCTGGGAAATCACATTGTACAAATGTCACTGTATTCTATTCAGTAATGAGTCACCAAGACTTGCCTGTAGTCAAGCAAATAGGAGGTGCACGCTGTTTTTTTTTTTATAAGACAGAGTTATAATTATGTCCTCAAATAGTTGCTGTGAGAAATGAATCACACATAAAGCCCTTAGTACAGTGCCTAGTACACAAGTACTCAGCAAATGATAGCTACCCTTATTAAATTCAAAGGTCTCTATCCAATTGTCCTTTGTTTCAATCTTCAATTCTGGAAATACAGTCAAAACAACTGGTACTATTTGCAATATTTTATTCATACTCATTCATCTTTGTGTGATAGTTAATACTAAACTACATTAATCTCTTCATTATTAATGCTCATCCCAAACAAATTCCATAAATTCTGGCTGCTAACAAAGCTCCTTAGTATTTCTAACTACATTTTTCTAAGAACATTATCAATTGTCATTTATCCTATCTGCATATAGATTATTCCCGTTCTGTCCAGGAGCAGTTACAGTACATTACTGATCTGATTCAGCTGGGTTGTCAACCACACCTAAACAAAGAATGCAGATTGGCAACCATACTGCAAACAGGAGAGCAGTAGGCTGGGGTTGCAAAAGTCAGATAAGATGTCAGGAATCGAAAGTCAGAGAGCATAGGTCAAGAATGGAATCTTGCACATATAATGGAGAAGAAACCTATATGCAAGTGTAAGTCATGGCAACTGAGAGAAATGAGTGGGAAATGGCCTCTCCAAGTAGCATGAATCAATTTCCCTACAGGTGGCCCAATCTGATTGTGAGACAGAATATTATCCTTTCATACACTTTCCTTGCACCCATGAGCAAGACAATGAAAAACATTCATTCTTATTGCCTAATATGTTGTCAGTTTTTCATCTGGTTTGTTGGTTGGTTTTCTATTCGAGTTAGTGGTCTCTTCAATTACAACTTTATCTTTGTTATCTTTGTGCTAGTTCACTCTGCTTATAATGTTTATGAAGACAAAGCAGCACAGATTCATTACTGATTTCTAACAGCACCCAATATACAGCAAACTTCACACAAAGAAAGGTCAAATCCTGAAATAGGTTCAATCTAATACTCTCTTATAGACATTTCATGATTTCCTGTGGTATGTGCCCCTTTCACTAAAGTGAATAATGCACCCAATTTGCTTAACTGTAGGTATGTCCCTGGTATTCTTTACCTGGAGGAAATTAAGGGGATTTTATGTCTGTAAAGAAGTAAAAAGCAGTAATAAAACCAACAAAACGTTTTTGTTTTAAATCACCATGCACTGGCAACTTGACCATGTGAGTGACCATGTCACTGGTGAATTATCTCTGCCAATGCAGATGGCTTCCATCTAGCCCTTCCCATTTTTATATTTAAGTTTCAGATGAGTGCTATTATCATATTATGTGAGTTATCTATATATTTTTATATAGTCTATAGATGTGGAGTTTTTTATTCCCCATTTTAAATAACTTTTTATGAACAAAAACTATAGTACAAAACCTGTACTATAAAAGAGACTTCCTGTGCTATAGTGTTATTAACTGACAGAAAAGATTTACCTAATCTAGGTTCCAAATCATTCTTGCTAACAAAGGAAATCTAACCTTTTTTAGTATGTTAAAGACTAAATTGCTAATATCCATAGGTTCTTTCCCAGAGGAAACAAAGTATGCTTTTCTTTAATATGATACATTTTAAGGAAGAGCATTAGCTTAAAGAAGATCACATTTAAAAAAAATGCTAAATTAGGGGCAACCACCGCCTGCAGTCCTAGCATCCTATATGGGCACCGGTTCGAGTCCTGACTGCTTCACTTCCGATCCAGCTCTCTGCAGTGGCCTGGCAAAGCAGTAAATGATGGCTCAAGTGCTTGGGCCCCTGCACCCGCATGGGAGACCCAGAAGAAGCTCCTGGTTTCTGGCTTTGGATCAGCATAGCTCCAGCCATTGTGGCCATCTGGGAAGTGAACCACCAGATGGAAGGCTTTATCTCTCTCTCTCTCTTTCTCTCTCTCTCTCGCTTTTTCTCTCTTCCTCTGCCTCTCTGTAACTCTGCCTTTCAAATAAATAAATCTTAAAAAAAGAAATGACCTCATAAGGCTGTTATGAGAATTACATGAATTCCTAAAAATAAAACACTCAGAACAATAACTATTATATAACAAGTGTTCATTGGGTGATAGGGGTTGTGGTGGTTACTTAAAATACTCCTGACAAGTAACTTTTTGGCCTCTCTAAGAACGCTTCCATTAATAGAGGACTTAGCATCCCCCATAGGAGTCCTTTCTATCTTCAGAGAGTGAACAAAATTCCCCTTCCCAGGAATTTAAAACCCATTTTTTGACTTACAGTTCTATCTCATGAAAACATTCAGAATGTTAGCCCTTTCAATATATGTACTCAGCTATAGTAATACCTTTGGATCTTCCCTTTGTATCTATGAAGGAAACATCCCAGTTCCCTTCATTTCTTCCTCAGAAGCCATGGTTAAGCCATTCTGATCATTCTCCTCTGACTATGATCCAATTCCTTTCTCTCTTTCTTAAAGAGTAGTACCCTGAACTGAAAGTACTCAAGATAGTCTAAACAGGGGCAGGTGTTGTCTTGTAGTAGGCTAGGTTTCCGCCTGTGGCGCCAACATCCCATATGGGCACAGGATAAAGTCCCAGCTGTTCCACTTCCAATTCAGCTCCCTGCTATAGGCCTGGGAAAGCAGTGGAAGATAGCCCAAGCACTTGGGCCTGTGCAACCATGTGGGAGACCCTGAAGAAGCTCCTGGCTCTTGGCTTCAAGTCTGCCCAGACCCAACCGTAGCAGCCATTTGGGGAGTGAACAAGCAGATGGAAGACCTCTCTCTCTCTCTTTGTGTCCCTCTGTCTGTCTGTAACTCTGCCTCTCAAATAAATTAAAAAAAAAAAAATACTGCCTAACAAAAATTAAGGCTCACTATCTCTGTCTTAGACATACAATGTTTCAAAGATCTAATGCATGAGTAGGAAAACAATACTTAAGAGGCACTTTAAGGCACAGAGGCCTGATGGTGAGTCTCCTTGCAACATTCTATCAAGGTCCAGTGTTGTTTGATTGATCTGCTAACCAACTCCAGGCAGTTATTCTCACCTGGAAATTTATTAGTGGTCAAAATACCTTATATGTGATACTCAACTGAAACAAGGCTATCAGGTTAGGCTAAAATTGGTTAAAACAATTTTAACGTTGAAACCAAGAAATTTACAAGTGGCAACAGACTTCATAATTATAATTCAAATCTTTTATTTTTGAGATAAGGAAATTGCAGTTCAGAGATAGAGAGTGACTTCCCTAAGGTCATGTAGTAAATTGGTGTTGACAGAAATGAGCACAGGCTCTATGCTAATCCTTTCCTCTAACCTCCAAGTAATGTCAGGGAAAATATTTCCACTGAACAAAAAAGGAATGTGGTGGTTTTGTTTGTTTGTTTGTTTGTTTGTTTTTCCATAAAGGCATGGTAGGGGGGTAAGGTTAGGGATTTGCAGAAGTTGGAAATGTTGGACAGTTCTTACAGAGGAAGTTTCTGTGCACAGGGAGTCTCAAATGGTTCCACAGAATTTCTCTTTGAGGGTAACTACTTTCTCTAGTCCGATCCTAGAACGTGTTCCAGCTCTCCTCCTTTGCAGCTTTGTTTTCTCCCCATTTGAGACACAACAATACATTACAAAAGCAATTGTTGCTTTTACAATCAACAAGGCAACTAGTATACTTTAAATGAAAAAAAAAATTGCTCAGAATATGCTCTTCGCGCTTCACAAATCTTGACATTGGAAAGTACCAGAGCCCAACTGAGGTTTGTCAAATCTATTTATTCTTTATGGGTGTTAGTCTACCAACAGGGAAGCCCTTTCGTGGTAAAGCTTGCCTGGGAAAGAGAGATGAGAAAACAAATGGCTTCATATGTAATTATGATGAGTCCTCAAAGTCACTCTGCAAGCTCAACAATCTCTTTTCATTAGCTCTTACCCAGGAAAATTCCCAATTTTGAGGACTGTACTGCAAAGAGCCTTCAAAGTTCTTTCGAATATGTCAAATACATATGGGCTTACCAGGGAATACTTCAAAATTTAAAAAATTGGAAATGAACCTCTAGCTCTCTGATTTAAGTTCTTACAACTAGAACAAGTAGAACATAAATGATTCCTTCTAGCCCATGTTGCTTATAAAACAACCATCTAGGGCCGGCACTGTGGCTCACTAGGTTAATCCTCCACCTGCAGTGCCGGCATCCCATATGGGTGTCGGTTCTTGTCCCGGTTGCTCCTCTTCCAGGCCAGCTCTTTGCTGTGGCCCGGGAGGGCAGTGGAGGATGGCCCAAGTGCTTGGGCCCTGCACCTGCGTGGGAGACCAGGAGGAAGCACCTGTCTCCTGGCTTCGGATCTGCACAGCTCCAGCTGTAGCGGCCATTTGGAGAGTGAACCAATGAAGACCTTTCTCTCTGTCTTTCTCTCTCACTGTCTATAACTCTACCTGTCAAATAAATAAATAAAAATCTATCCACCTACCCATTCACCTGTATCTATCCTGTTGTATTTGCATTTCCAAGATAATGGAAACTAGGTACAAAATGACACCGCTTCAGCCCAAAGCAGTAAGCAGCCTAAATCTGCCATCAGTTGGCTCCAGTTTCTGAAAGCTGTTCATTTCCCTACCTGAAGGCATTTTACAACCTTAGACTGAAAGCTCAGTTACAATCACGGAGTCTATGCTTTCTCTCTGGAAAGGGAGAGGAAAGGTCTGAATTTTTCTTTTTCTGTTAATTTTCAAACACCAAAAGATTTGTTCCTTGACCTATTATATCATCCAGGAGAATAGTAGTCAAAAGAACAGGCACTGTGATGTAGCAGGTAAAGCCACCACCTGCAGTGCCAGCATCTCCCATGGGCTCTGGTTCAAGATTTGGCTGCTCCGCTTCCAATCCAGCTCTCTACTGTGGCATGGGAAAGCATTACAAGATGGCCCAAGTTCTTGGGCCCCTGTACCCACATGGGAGACCCAGAGGAGGCTCCTGGCTCCTGGCTTCAGATCGGCTCAGCTCCAGCTGTTTCAGCCATTTGGGGATTGAACCAGTGGGTAAAAGATTCTGTGTGTGTGTGTCTCTCTCTCTGACTCAGCCTCTGCTTCTCTGTAGCTCTGCCTTTCAAATAAGTAAATACATCTTTAAAAAAAAAAAAAAAGAGGTGAACTGTAATCTTACTGTCAATTTCAGAAAAAAATAATAAAATTACACACAAGAAAATCAGTAAGAGAATACAAATGAGAGAGGTATCTTTAATAAAAAGCATACCAGGTACAAAATAAATTAATACAATTGAAGGCCAATTATTAATTTGGAATTCAAGAGCAAAAATTTTATCAATTTATTCATAGATTAAATTTGTTTAATCCTGAACATTACAGTTCTTATTTAAAAAAAACTTCTCAATAAAAGTTACTTGCCATATAAATTTACAAATCTTCACATTTCAAAGTAAATCTCATCTGTTATACTACTGTGATTGCTCTGTGCATGAATGAGGGCATATTTCCTCCCAGAAGTCTGTTGGATTTGAGAACATGGGATTTTGAACTCTCAGGACACTGGCAGTCGAAACAAATCAGAGTTAAATTATAGTGAAAGCAAAAGTTTGCAAAATAATTTCCAGTTATTTTATTAAACAACATTTTCCATTTTCTCAGGTGCTAATGAAATATAAAGAAGATAAATGGAATGCATAAATATTAATTTCTAATTTCAACCTGGTTGTAAAATTTTATTAGAAAGGTTTGTAATTTATACTTTGGATTTGAGAATGTGGTTTACACAAAGATATACTATTGAACTCAATTTGCATTGCCTAAAAAAATAATGCCTAAGGGTTATGGGAAAGTGGTAACTCCAAAATAATCCTTAAAAGGTTAATATGGTAAAAAATAAATATGTCATCTCATTAAAACCTGCATTAACAAAAGGAATAATAGCTTGAAGTTGTTCTTTTTAGAAAGGTTTTATTTCTCTTGTAAAGCAAGCAAAACTTTGTTTTGCAGAGGACAATCAAACACTGGGATAATCTGCATATTAAGATAATTAAGGCATATTCCTTAGAGGCCTTCAAGAAAGATTAGGTATGTTTGGGGAAGGGACTGAGCAGGGTCTTTCCTGCTTGATGTGGGTGGCTTCACTCAATAATCTGAGACAGCCTTTTCGGTCTCATCTCCCTGACTGAATGGTGCAAGCAGAACTCATTATGTTAAAGTTTCCTCTTTGAAAAGCAGCTCTCTCCAAATTAAAGAAAGAAGGGATATCACAAGGAGGACACAAGTAAGCCTGGCTTCTTCCTCCCAGAGCAGTACCCTGCAGGTCACATTCATCACCACTCTGTTCCTGCTGACGGAGAAGGACCTTGAGATGCTTATCTCATTCTAATCATGAAAAGTTCAAATTAGTCATGAAATCACTTCATGCTGCATGAAGGGGTCTTCAAAAAGTACATGAAAAATACACAGAATGAAAAAACTATGCACAGATTTCAAATTTTTTTGCACCAAAATAAATTATTTAATTACATTTTCCACAATGGTTGGAAGTACCCTCACATAACATGTACATTATTTTCTACATCATGTTGCTTAGAAGCATTATAAAAATGTTCAGATTTCATTATTCTAGTTACCATATTTCATTATAAAGAAATATCCAGAAGCCAGCCAAGAAGGTATTGCGTGAAAGAATTCTATACAAAAAAGGTGTACAAGAATCAGAACCTCCTATAGGCTAAAACAGGCTTGTGGAGTTCTGCTTTAATCAAAAAAGCACTGATGTCCTGAAATCAGCTTCCACTGATTAACACTGACCAATTTTGAAAAATTCAAATGACATTTGAATCTGCGAAGAAAAACAAAGCTGAGAACAGTTCTGCTCAAACCGTTTATGTTAGATGAGATTATAGCAAATTTTCTATAAGTAATCAATCATATTTTAAATAATTATCACAAAGTATACTTTCTTGTGTCTGGAAATGCTATTGATCCCAAGCTACACTGTGATCACAGAGGAGTATTTCCATACGGATAGCCGACAGGGAAATTCAAATCACAGGAACAGCATCACCATGAGGTACACAATAACAGCATATTGGTGAAAGAAATGGAAACAAAATATTTGTGAGATATAAATTGCATAAAACTTAAGCTAATAAGGGTTATAGTGGCAGAATTCCAGAAACAATAATCCTTATGAACATGGAGGAATATCGTAAATTGTAAATGAATGGCAGTGATAGGGTTGATTAAAAATTCAGATTATAGGCCAGCGCTGCGGCTCACTTGGCTAATCCTCCGCCTGCAGCGCCGGCACCCCAGGTTCTAGTCCCGGTTGGGGAGCCGGATTCTGTCCTGGTTGCTCCTCTTCCAGTCCAGCTCTCTGCTGTGGCCAGGGAGTGCAGTGGAGGACGGCCCAAGTGCTTGGGCCCTGCACCCAATGGGAGACCAGGAGAGGCACCTGGCTCCTGGCTTTGGATTGGCGCAGCGCGCCAGCCCTAACAGCCATTTGAGGGGTGAACCAATGGAAGGAAGACCTTTCTCTCTGTCTCTCTCTCTCTCTCACTGTCTAACTCTGCCTGTCAAAAAAAAAAAAAAAAGAAATTCAGATTATATTCAGTGCCTCTGCTAACCCCAGTCACTGGATCTTATACAGCATGAAAGATCAAAATAAAAATAAATATTATAAACACATATTTTTGAGTAAAATAAAAGTAGAGACTGGGGTCTGATTTTCCTTGAACTGTCAAAATATAAAAGAAATGCAAAAATTCTTGCACAGATGTAGCAAAGTACTGGATTTTTATATTTTGGCAGGTGCTCAATATGCAGCCCACATAATCACATGTTAATGACTGGAGTGTGTTAATCAGCATGCATACCTGATTCCTTCTTGCCCACAGGGGGAAAAAAGCCAACTACTCCAGATCATTTTAATGTTTCTACTTTTGGTGAAAATTTTGATAATATGCCGGCTAAGAAAGAAAACTTTTCCAAAAAGCGTCTTTAGAAAGGTGGATTAGATCATTAAGAATAGTGATAAAATAATTCATAGTTCCATAAACACCAAGACATTTTGAAGTAGCATACCAGTAACCATTTCCTTTTTTATTTATACAACTCACATATGGGGAGGTTTTCAAAAAATATCCTTCTTTTTAAATAACAAGAATGAAACATTGCACACAAGCAGGGTGTGGAAATGTAAAGGAGATCAATGTGTTCACTTAGTTGTCTATTTCATTACCCACAGCCAGAGTTTTGTTAGATTCCATGCCAAACAACAACAACAACAAAAACTGGTTTTGTATTTTAGCTGAAGTTGTAAAAAAATTCTGTCATTGAATCTCTGAAACTGAGTTAACAACAGTACTGTGTGCTAACAAGGTTTCAGATCTGTAAGAAACAGGAAATCCCCCAAAAGACTCTAGTGCATGTTGTTCTGTGACTCGGGCAAAGATGAACATTTTCACATTAAACAGAAACCTAGGTTTTAACGTCACTTAAATCAAATGAATTTTCAATATCTGAACATTAGAAGATTTCTCAAGAAGTGTTAACCTTGCCTGTTTATGGATTTTTTACATCACTTCATAGAGCAATCAAGTGCCACCAAGGATGTACATAAACCTTACATTAGGTATTAAGACTCTAAACTAGTTAGAACCACAAAAACTAGTAGGTTTCTCTACACTTTCTAACATACAGTCCCAGAAAAATTCAGGAAATAAATTTCAGCTGGGCACTGCCTACTATCTGAAATGACTGAATCTTACCAAATCTGGCAAAAATTCAAGTTTTAAAACTCCTTTTAAAACCAACAAGATGAGAAATCTTCTAAAATTCTGTCACAACATAAAGCATGGCTGAGGATTAAATCCTCACTAAAAATTCCTGGACTATGCTATCATGCAGTGACAACAGCTCCATTCCCAGAAACAGTACAAAGTCTACACCAGTCGCTTTATGACTCCAAGTGAACTACATGAAGCACTCCAGACACGATTAGCAACCTCACTGGACTGAAGGCAAGATAGGCAGGGAGAAGAAATTGTTTGCAAGCAAGAAAACATTGTGACGAATGTTATTATTAAAAATGTCAGCATGCCTAGTATTATTTTCTTTCAGTTACAGCAAAGGACATTATTGGCATTGTGTGTGTGTGTGTGTGTGTGTGTGTTTATAATGGGAATGTTATTTTAAAGCTTTTCTAGAAGCTAAAACTCACCCAAGGGACTGTAACCAGCTCCCTAAGGAAAGAGTTCAGATATTCAGGGACTGAGGGTCTAATATGGCTATTTCTACATAATTAGACTAGTAGTTAAAAGTCAGATGCAGGAGCTGACATTGTGGAGAACCAAGTAAAGCCACCATCTGAGACACCAGCATCCAATACGGGCACTGGTTCGTGTCCTAGCTGCTCCACTTCTGATCCAGCTTCCTGCTTAATGGCCTGTGAAAAACAGTGGAAGATAGCCCAAGTGGTTGGGCCCTTGCCACCACATGGGAGACCAGGAAGAAGTTCCTGGTTCCTGGCTTCTGCTTTGCCCAGCCCTGGCCATTGCGGCCATCTGGGGAGTAAATCAGCAGATGGATGATCTTGCTTGCTTATCTCTCCCTCTCCCTCTCCCTCTCCCCCTCC
Organism: Oryctolagus cuniculus; assembly: GCF_051225735.1. NCBI lineage: Eukaryota > Metazoa > Chordata > Mammalia > Lagomorpha > Leporidae > Oryctolagus > Oryctolagus cuniculus. The sequence goes on along the minus strand of NC_142867.1, from coordinate 49,920,815 downwards.
CTCCTTTTCTCTCTCTTTCTCTCTCTCTAACTCTGCCTTTCAAATAAATAAATACATCTTTTTTTTTTTTTTCAAAAAAGTCAAATGCATATAATACCAATTTTGCCTAAAATAATACAGGGGTACATCAAAAGGTTTGCGAGGAAAAAAATGGAATTAAGTACAAAGATTTTTGAAATCCATACAGAGTTTTTTTTCATAAGACACACTTTTATGAACTTTTTGAAGATTTGAAGAGTCTTGGTGTATCAACACAAAGTTCCATGTAAATGTACCTGCATATGTGAGTATAAGGCCCCACTTACAATCTTGATGTCATTCTGTGTATCTTCTAAGATACCCACATCTCCACGGTCTACTCCAGAAGCCACCTACAGTTGCCTGTTAAGCAAAATGCTTCTGTCTCTCCCTTGGGACCATTCTCTGGGCCAGGAGCATGTCTATTTCATCCTCTTCCTCACCTTCCTTCCCTCCACACCTTATCCTCACCAACCTCATTTCTTGTCCATTTTTCACTAACTTCCCATATTTGTGTGAATATTGTCTTCAAAATCTCTGGAAATTGATGAGTGAACCACCTTCCTATCTGCTCACTCTTCCACTTACAATCTCAAACTCTTATCCTGTCCTACGTCCTACTGCAATGGTTTCCTAATAGATGTCACTGTTTCTGATGTTATCTCCCACAGCCAATTCTCTATACAGTAGGCAATGCCATCTTTTAAAAACATAATCAAATCATGCCACTTTCTTGTTTAAAATCTTCTAACAGCTTCCTCCTGCACTTGAAATAAAGGCCAAACACCTCTCTGAAGCCTATGAGAGACCCCACGGTATATGCCTTCTGCCTGCTTCTTTGAGCTCATCCCACACCATTCCCTCTTGGTGCTCAAACATTCTAACTAAAATGTTTTTGGGTGAGGTCTTCCCTCAGACCTTTCTTTGTACAGTAGGCTTCTTCTTGTCACTCAAATTTCAGCTCAAAGATCACTTCTTCAAAACAAACCTCCCCCACCTGTTTAGTCATTCTTTGTCACATTTTCTTATTTAACTTTCTTCATAAAATTTATCATTGCCTGAAATTGTCTCAATCTGTGATACATCTTTATTGTCTGTCACACTACTGGACTCTAAGTTCCATGATAACAGGATCTTACCTGTGTTATTCACAGGTAGTCCCTGGACCTGGACCTTAGTAGACACTATTTACTCAGGTAACTAGTAATAATGGTAAACACTCTCTTAAAAAATACTCTAAATTAAACAACATAAGAAGAGAAAGTACAAAATGGTGTAAATATGTCAGCTTACTGATTTGAAACAAGTAGCTATATATAATTTGCACCCAAAAGCTATGTGTTTGCAAACAAGTTCACTAACAATACATAGACTCATGTGTCCTTTCTACAGGTGCAATCTTTAGCAGGTAGTCATTACACTCATTATCACATACAGAGCACTAAACATTATCACAAAAAAAAATTCTTCTATGTTTACAAACATAAAAAAGAATGATACACTACACATTTTTTCATGAAAACAATATGAATTTTGCCTAATGTACCAGTCCTAATGAAAACAAAGCAAATTTCAGTTTATTGTGTCAATATTCCTCTGCAAAAAAGGCCTTGGCACATGGCGCCTTGATGTCAAGGTTAATGGTGGAACAATAGAAAGGAGGTATTACACTAACTTGTCAGCTTTCAAACTGACCAATAAATATAGCACTTTAGATTTAAAATTGAACAATGTGGTTTCAATAATGTAAATAACTATATTTAAAATAAGAGCCAAAAATTTAAACTTGGCCCTAGAAATTGTCTCAAAAATTGATTTTTTCCTTTTTCACTTATGCCAAACAAATTTTGCTCTTTGTTTGAGATTATATGGTCTCATATTTTGTTGGAGAGCAACTAAAAATAATCAGAATTTTAGCATTTGAAGATACTCTTTCTAACCAGGAAGTGGGGATTAGTAGAATTTCTTAGCTTTATCTTTACCCTCTTACCGAAATACTTCTCTGTGGTCTTGATACTTTAAAGTAAAACCCTCTCTGAACCCAGGAGATAAGAAACTTTTAGGGTTTATTTCTAACTGCTCATCACAGAAAGTAAATAGCAATGGAGACTGAATAGGTACAGATAAAATTCATGTTTTTGTGTTTAAGATTTTCTTTTAAATTTTATTTCCTCATAATTATTTCATAGTGTTCAATTACAGTAACTAAAGAATATGGATAATTAGAACTAAAAGTTTCTCTTCATTTCATCCTTTTGTCTCATATTTATTTTAAAACAGAATGAAGTAAAATGTCTATTAAGTATTACATTAACACAGTCCTTCTACTCTAAAACATACACACACACACACATACACAAAGTGTAGGTTAACAGGTCTGCCCAGAAACCTAAAATCCTACTGTCTTTCTTGTAAAGAAAAATTAGTTGGTGATACGATACTTGCAGTATAAGTCATTACAGGTCTGATGTTAGAGTTGTTACACATTATTGAATCTATTGAGTGAAAAGGGAGCACAAAGGGAATTTCCAAATGCAGCTGCTATTCCTCATTTGTTAAATCCTTTTATTACACTATATAAGTACACAGCTGGGAAATACTATAGAGTGGGAGTTAAAACAAAATATTTTGGCTTCCAGACATTCAGAATACACAAAGGCTCGAGAGGAAATCAATGCTTGATATCAAAAGAGAATAAAAGTTTGAAAACATTTCTAGCAAGTATGATTTCTTTTATACCAATTATAACATATTTGTAACTTTAAACTATTCTATACTATCATAAATCACATTTAATATAAATTTGGTAAGCAAATTATTATGTTTCCTGACAAAATTCTACATCATAAAAATTTGAGAACTTATCAAGGCACTTGGCACATGCCAAGATAAAAACAGTTTACTATGAAAAATAAGTAAAGTGTTATTAAAAGAAAGTTTGGAAGTTTGAGTTATAATGTTAATGCCTCTACCCAGTATTTTCCAGTCCAGTTATCCTAGTTTGTCCATGACTGTGTTTTAACCCATCCTGTTTCTCTATCTACATTTTTTTTTTTTTTTTGACAGGCAGAGTGGACAGTGAGAAAGAGACAGAGAGAAAGGTCTTCCTTTTGCCGTTGGTTCACCCTCCAATGGCTGCTGCAGCCGGCGCACTGCGGCCGGCGCACCGCGCTGATCCGATGGCAGGAGCCAGGTGCTTCTCCTGGTCTCCCATGCGGGTGTAGGGCCCAAGCACTTGGGCCATCCTCCACTGCACTCCCGGGCCACAGCAGAGAGCTGGCCTGGAAGAGGGGCAACCGGGACAGAATCCGGCGCCCCAACCAGGACTAGAATCTGGGGTGCCGGTGCCGCAGGTGGAGGATTAGCCTAGTGAGCCGCAGCACCGGCCTCTCTATCTGCTCTTACTCTGCACTAATCCAACTCAGTTATCTTTCACTTAGATTTCTGAAATAAATTCTCAACAGATCTCCCTCCTTCCACTCATTTTCCATCCATCCATTCACTGTATCACAGTCAGAATTAAGTTTGAAATGTTCTTAAACCCTTCAAAGGTTTTCCACTGCACTTAGATAAAATCTTACCTCCATATTATCTCCAAGACTTGTGATATAGCTCCTGACCATCTCTCCAACCACATCTAATATTAAATTGTATCCTTACTCATTATACTCCAGCCACAAAGATCATTTTTGATATCTGAAAATTAAGCTATATTATTCTCACCTCAAATACTTGATAAATTCTCTTCCCTGTGTAGTTTTACTATTTATTCCACTCCACCAGGCTAGTTCCTATCATCGTTAGCTCAGAGAAGTCATTACTAACCATCCATGCTAAATCAGATTTTTCCCAACATATTCTCACAATGCACTGTTCTTTTTCTTAACAGCATATATTCACAATTTTAATTATAAATGTATTTTGTGTATACTTATTAACTTTCTATTCCTTCTGCTAGACCATAAACTCCCTGGAGGTTTGAATCATGTCAGTTTTGTTCATTAATATACAGTCAGCACCTAGTTGAATATTTGACACACAGAAGGTACTCAATAAACATCTGTTGAAATAAAAATTAAACACAGCCCCATAATCTTTCCAATAAACAAGTGGCAGTGACTGGATATCTACTTTACCCATGCTAACTTGCAGATGTAAAATGATCAACTAAAGTTCAATCAGAAAACAGACTTTAGTCTTCCTTTATTATGCCTTCTCCCCTCCCACTACTCAAGGAAAATAAATCTCCCCATGTATTGAATTTTTTAATATTGACTCCCTTCAAAACTAAAATTGGAATGGACATCATGGCACAACAGGTCAGGCCACCACTTGGGATGCCCACTTCCCATACTGGAGTGCCTATTCAAGCACCTCTCTTCTCTGCTTCCCAACTTTTCCAACCCAACTTCCTGTTGATGTGCCTGGTATTTGGGTCTTTGTCATTCCTGTGAGAAGCCAGATAGGGTTCTTGACTTCTGGCTTCAATCTGACCCATCCCTGGCTATTGTGAATATTTGGTCATGGAAGATGGAAGATATCCTTCTTCCTTTCCCCTCTCCTCTTCTTCTCCTCCCTTTCCCTTTCAGATAAATAAAATGAACTTTAAGGCCAGCGCCGCAGCTCATTAGGGTAATCCTCCACCTGCGGCGCCGGCACACCAGGTTCTAGTCCCGGTCAGGGTGCTGGATTCTGTCCCGGTTGCCCCTCTTCCAGGCTAGCTCTCTGCTGTGGCCCGGGAGCGCAGTGGAGGATGGCCCAAGTCCTTGGGCCCTGCATTCGCATGGGAGACCAGGAGAAACACCTGGCTCCTGGCTTCGGATCAGCGCTGCGCTGCAGCGCACCGGCCGTGGCGGCCATTGGAGGGTGAACCAACAGTAAAAGGAAGACCTTTGTCTCTGTCTCTCTGTCACTGTCCACTCTGTCTGTCAAAAAAAATTTTTTTAAATAAAAAAATAAATAAACTTCAAAAATGAGTTAGGGAAGAAGTTATGGCACAGTGAGTTGTCATGGCTCGCAACTCCAGCATTCCATATGAGGGTGGGTTCCCATTCCAAAGCTGCTCCTTGCTGATATGCCTGCAAAAGCAGTGGAATATGATACAAGTACTAGGACCTCTGCCACCCACATGGAAGACCCAGGTGGAGTACCACACTCTTGTCTTCAGCTTGACCCAGACCTAGCCATTGCAGCCATCTGGGAAGTGAATCAACAGATGGAAGATTCTCTCTTTCTCTCTTTCCCTCTCTCTCTCTCCCTCTCTCTCTGCTTCCTCCTCACTGTCTCTAACTCTGCCTTTCAAATAAATAAAATAAATACTTAAAATATCACTATGGAAACATTTTCTTCCAGTCCCCTACTTCTCACCCAATTGTTCCAGAGCACCATCTGTGTCTGGAAAAGAACAATGCCTGCTTCCATAAATTATTGAATTAAGTTTCTGAGACATTAAGTACATTTAAATATGTGTCATTGGGGCCGGCACTGTGGCACTGTGGCACAAGCGGGTTAACACCCTGGCCTGTTAAGCAGGTTAACACCATATGGCATCCCACATGGGCTCCACTTCCAATACAGCTCTCTGCTACGGCCTGGGAAAGCAGTAGAAGATGGCCCAAGTCCTTAGGCTCCTGCACCCACATGGGAGACCTGGAAGAAGCTCCTGGCTCCTGGCTTCAGAACAGCGCAGCTCCAGCCATTGCGGGCAACTGGGGAGTGAACCAGTGGATGGAAGACCTCTCTCTTTCTATCTGCCTCTCCTCTCTCTGTGTAACTTTGACTTTCAAATAAAATAAATAAATCTTTTAAAAAAAAGTGTTATTAATAGTAAACATTTAAAAATATCACTTTGATAAGAATTTCCTCATCATTCACTTAAAACATTCTTCATGTGATTAGTTAAATGCAAAACAGTTTCAAACTTCTAATCTAATAAAACACATTATGAGGAAGAAGGGTTGGCACATGGGTAGGAGGTAGGGTAGAGTGGGAAGTATTATGTTCCTCAATTTGTATACATGAAATACATGAAATTTGAATAATTTAAATAAAATTTTTAAAAACACATTATGGTTTTTATGTTAAAAGATCTAAAAGAGTGCTAACAATTAAAATATTTTTTCTTTGAACTAGATAATTTCATTTATGGTTTCTGTTTTGATGATTAGAAATGGACTTTAACATAGAAGCACAAGCTAATATACTACATGTACTGGCATTTGATGTTATTTATACTTTTAGAAAAAAAAAAAAACTCCTGCAGTCTGATTGAAACATACTCACAAGCTTTGCATGTCCTCTTGAAATAAAGATACATGTATACAAATAAGACAGTTTTTTAAATAAAAAATGCCCGTAAGAAGTAATAAATATATGCATTTACCCACTGAAGATGTATTCACAAGATCTCATTCATATAGCCAAATTTGCTTATTAAATTGTTTCAGTGCTAATTCACAGCCATACTTATTTTGTAATATTACCAAGTTCACCTCCTTAAACTCAGTGATTCAGAGCATATGGTAACAAAATCTCACCCCCAATAAATCAAGTATCTTTTAGTAAGTTGACCTAAGAGTAGATATAAACTACATCAGAAACCATTTTTAAGTTTTCCCAGTTACTAGTGCAAAGATACTTCAAAGAATTCACGGTAAATGGAATTTAAATAAATTTATTTTACTGCAAAATATTTTAAACCCATGCATACAAAGGATGTGCAAAAAGTTTGTGGCAATGTATACTGTGGGAAAAAAGCATAGATTTCAAAATATTTTAGACAAAAATTAATTTATCTTTTAATTCTGCTTCCCATGAGCTTTTTGAAGTTTCCTGGTATATTAGTTTTATATATATATACCTGGAGATTGTTTCAGAACCTGAACACAACAACTCTAATGCCATGCATTTTCAGCTTTCCCTAAAACACCAATTTATAATAAGGACATATAAATAAACACGCTTAGTGTCAGTGGGCAGATTTTAAAAGCTCACCATCCTTTGCTGAGATGACAGAACGCTGTCCCAGTCAGCATCTTGTTGAATGGTATTGACAATTGTTGGTAGCTCCTCAGAGTGAGGTTTGTTGTGCATTATGGGGTGCAGAGGCAGATGGGAGGCCACATGTTGATCACTACCCTCTTCCTTTTCCCTTGAGGTCAAATCCTGGGTCATCGCTTCCTCTCCATCAGCTGCACAGGCAAATGGAGAGGTGGCTTGCTTGGAAGACATTCTTCTGCAGAAAAGGAAAAACATTGTGGATGAAAAGGGCCATCATCAACAACAACAAAAGTAAACCATCTCTTGCATTTGATTAATTCAGGAAAAAGGAAAGTTCTTTGGAGATATGTATAGTCTACTATAAACCACTAAGAAACAGCTCCTGGCTTATCTGTCCCTTTCTCTCTCTTTGCTTTTAACTGAGCAAACCTCTTTCCAGTAATAGCTACATATTTTTCCTCTTACTAATCCACAAATGAATTTTTTATAGAATAAATTTTCATAATCTACAGTTGTATACATGTGTATATTTTTTCTTCCAGTTCTCTCAACTACGTTATAAACTTCTTGAGAGCAATTAGGTTGATGGTTAGCAATGAAAATAATGAATGAATGAACTGCAAATGAGCCACATTACATGATGACTTGAAAGCACAAACGTCCAAATTTCTCCTACGGTTTATTTAGGAACAAAAGAAGTCTGTGTAGGAAAATACAATTGGGATGGTAAATAATCAGTAATAAAGGTTGAGTGAATCTAGTCCTGACTTCTTAGTGTTTACTTTATATTGTTAGTTCTAGGCCTTAAAACTACTTAGTGTCCATTTGATGGTTTTTGTAAAGACCTTTAAGATGTGTCAACTACTGTAACATAAGTTGTGACATATTGTTTCAGTGACTAATGTTATGTTAGGCTTAAGGCAATTTTGTAGCATTTGAATTGGGTATCTGAAATGACTATACCTCTGGTTCATGTAGGAAAGCACATTCAAGACTCGATGCAATTACTATGAAAATAGTAAAGCAAATTCTGTGCATACTTAAAAATCTCCTAAAATAACACTGGACATTCACTATGTTCCACAAATAATCACTGATGACACTCCGCATGACAAAGTCTCCATTCTGTGCTTTTATAAGGATACAATCAATAAATCACTATTATTAAACAGAATTTCAAAACTTTTAGAATGTTACTTTATCAGGATGAATTTCTCAGAAAATGCTTAAAAATAAAACCATTAAGTTTGTCAAAAAAAAATAAAAATAAAACCATCAATTTTGTAACTTATCAGAAGAAACAATTCAGTTTTTTTTCTAAAACTTTGCATTGTTTTTGGTTTATTGTATCTTTAGTTCTAAAGCTGCTGCGTAATGAAAGGAATAAAATCTCCACCTTAATTGCTCTTTAACATTAATTGATTTCATACCATTTTTTTAAAAATGCACAAATCAGTTAACATAGGAAACCACATGAGCATTTTTCAAATTAGCAAATCATTAACTTGCTAGTACTGTTTCTACAGACAAATAAATACTGATTAAAGGGTCTAGAAATCTGAGATTAACAGTTAAATTTACAAATCTGTCACATGCTTTCATGAATATTGCAGTGAAGGAAATATCAAGTGCAAAGAAAAATAATTAAGTTAATTCCAATTTAAACAGTAGTTTTTATGTAGCAGCCCATGTTTCACATAGGATTTAACAGCTAATGCTAAATTTCTCACAATTAATGAGGGGGCTCAGATTTAGTATCCTACAGTGAAAAAAAAATTATTATAAGATCAGCTAATCTAATTATGCACAGTTCTAAATAAAAGTATTACAGGCTTTTGAAGTGCTTTGAAACATATTAAAATGCTGATACCTACTTATAATAATCATTCAACAAATAATAAAATTTCACCTATTACACTTGATGCTAGACAATAAAATAGGGGATAGGGAGTGCAAAAAGAATGCCTTCATTTTCTGTGAGGACAAAAAATTCTATATCCTAAAGAATATAATATCAAAGATCAGATAAATATATTCTTGATGAATTTCTACCAATATTAACAAATGGACAAATAAATAGAGTTACGAAAACCGACAACCAAAGTGTGCTTCTAACTATACAAGAATCACTGTAGAGCTTCCATTACTGGTCCCTTAAATACGACAGTAAAACCAGGGAAATTATGGCTGATCTGCAAGTTTATCAAGAGCTTGCCACAAACACCAAGAATGTTCTCTTAGTTCACATAATGACAGTACCGATAATGTACTCATTCACATTAAAGACAAAAGAATGAATTTACTGTTGCTTTTTAAAACAGTTAAATACAACTGAAAGTCATAATCCAAGATTCAGAGTGACTTTAGCTCTCTCAACAACATCCTCTTATTATAGAGTGAATTGCCTCCTTCCAACAGCAATATCTGTGATTGTTGCTGTCATATAAATTAATCATGACACAAAACCAAAGTGAAAGCAGTCTCTTAAGAATAATTTCAACCATAAACTGCACCAGTGAACAATAGTGCACAATCCTAATTAAACACAACTATGCAGCTGTAAAAATAGACTAAATCTGTCCAAACCTATGAGCTGAGTTTAAAGGCTGGTTTGTTAAAGTGTTTTCTTAAGGAAAGCTGGGTCCTGGGTCTTAATCAGCCAATAAATTATTTCCTGCAATTACATTAAATAGAAAATTATCTTCAAATGGGGAGTGTTAATTGAAAATCAAAATTCAGAGGGAAGTTTAGAAATTACACGCTGAATACAATTAATGAGGAAAGGCTTCACCTCTACTTCATCAACAGTCTTCTGGTGATTCCTCCAGTGACCATTCAGGAAAGCTACCTATTTATAATATCACACAACCTGTCTCTTATTTTGCACCTACAAATTCAAATGTGTATCGAGGTTGCAAATAAAAGGGAGGCTGCCAGAAAAATGCAATATTAAATCTGACTGCTCAACCTCAGTTCACACCATCATTAAGGGAAAAATGAGCAAAGAGTGGTAAGACAACAATGGTTAATGACCAAGGAAGAAAGCACAGTCAACTTGGATAGCCATCCTTTTAGCAAAGGAATTAACATTTTTCTCTACAAAAATTACTTTTCCATATCATATTTTGTTAAATTTCTTGTGTTTACTTTATTACAGATCTCAGAGATGTTGTTAGCAGAGCAAAAAATGATTTTTGTTCTATTTGCAAAATATTTTCTTATTTCCTTTTGGTAACATTGTTGGATTTTTTTCAGATTTTTCATTGTCGGCTTGTCTTTTTTTTTTAAAGTAAAGTTTGCACAAATTATTTTTAATGCATAGTTTATTAAATAAACCTTAGATTCACTGATTATTAGGCTCTATTCACTGGTTTTGTGTAAAATTACTTTATTAAATGATCCTTTGATTTACTGATTACATCCTCATTCACTTCATTCTTGTAAGCCATTTTTCTAGACTAAATAAACCGTATTCTAGAAGCTACAGACATTTGACTTTTGAGAATGCCTTTACTATATAACCACTACACCATAGCTTCTCTCCTTTAGAAACCTATAAATTGAACATGCACTTCTTTAAATGGTTTCGAAAGTCATGTAGGAGGCTCACACTTATTTTTAATGCTCATATAAGTAATTTTCCATTAAAATAATTTTCACACATCCTCTAGTGTATCAGAGGAGCACCTTACTTTAGCTGCTGCCACATATAATAAGCAAAAGAAATTCAAAATCCTCATGAAAATGATCAATTTCTATGTGACTTTACTTTGTTTTATTTTTGCACTATTATGACTTAAAAATCATTCAAATGAATTGTTTTTTTAATTTGTATTAAAAAAAATCCCCTAGTTATACCCCCTGAAAACAGGGGTTTATAATGGAAGTGCTGACACAACCCTAACTAAAGCAGCGCAAATGTTGCCGCTATAATACACAAAATCAAGTTCTATTATTCTAAACTATCCTCGCTCATGGGATTTTTCTTTACTGTGCTCCCAGCCAAACTGCTGAAGCATGAAAAATTTAAATGCAATCAAATGCGCCCAATTCTACTTTACTAGAACAAGTGTCTACAGTGGTACAATCTTAAAAGGAGATGCAACAGATTTGTTTGGTGTTTTTTTTAACTGTTTATTTATAATACAGTGCATTGGAGATAAAATAAAAGAGGAAATTACACTCACATGGTACCAGTGTATTGACTACACAGAGTACATTATAATCAGAGAGAAAAACTACATTGTCAACTTATCACATTGGTTAAACAAGATGGTTTTCTGGGGCATAGCTATTATCAAGTAAAATCTCCAAAGAGAATTAAGTATCTTTGTGACACATAAAACTAAATTCCCATCATATGTTTCCTGAGTTTGAAATGTTTCTGCCCAACAGATCAACTGAATTCTCAGGATATGAGGCCATTGGGAAAAACTTTGGGGAACAAAATTGTTGGAGATAAAGCCTCCAATGATTAGTAATGTTCTCTAGGAGCCCAGTAGGAATGCCTATAGAAAGGTGATGATTATTTTACTCCAAAACACTAGTACAGAGAGAATGTTTAGGTCATTACAAACTCACACAGTAAGTTTACACCCTGTTCTTCAATAAGAAATCAAAATTAGTTGTCCCAAGATTTTATAAAATAATGAGGCAGCTGGATATCTACACATTAAGTTCTATATCACATATTTTAAAACTTTTCTGATTTGATGTTGTTACTTTTTAAAAGCTAATTTTTTATATAAGTTTAAAAGTTAGGATTATTTTTGAACAATTTTAAGCTTTTAATTTTTTTATAAAGCATAGTCATGCAACATCACATTTTTTAAAATTATTGCTTAGCAAAAAATCCATCTCCCAAAAGTATCCTTTGGTTTAACATAACTGTGGATTTATATACACTTGATTCATCAAAATAATATTTTTATAATATTTTCAATACCTTTATGAGTATTTTCAAATGGCATTCACTTTTCAGGCATGTTACATTTACTCAAAACAAGTTCTGTTTTTTAACATAAAGCAACAATTTAACAGTCGGTTTACTTATAGAAAAAATAAGAAGGTCAATCCAACATTCGCATTCATTATTGCAGTTCAGCCCCAGGCTACCAAGGTAGGCTTAGTTAAGTCATATAATTCACTGTTAATTTAATGCTGCACTTGATCTGTATGAGAAATAAACAACTAATTTTCCAAAAATACAAAACAGTGACTCTCATTTGAAGGAGCATGAGTAACAGATATGTTCAGTTGCCAAAAAGCACAATACCCAGGAACCCCTACAAAGGATGCCAGTCCACCCAGCCTAGGGCAAAGAATGATTTAAAAACCCTCTTCCTGTACTTCTAATTCCCACGTTTAAGGATCTTGGAGAGAGGAAGGCTTGCAGGAGGGGCTAATTCTAGACATTAAAATGTAGATATTTCTTTTAAAACTTTCCCTGCTTCATTCTGGAAATCTAAGGTTGATAATGATTCTTTCTTTCTTTCTTTCTTTCTTTCTTTCTTTCTTTCTTTCTTTCTTTCTTTTTTTTTTTTTTTCAGCACTACCATCTCCTCTTCCTCACTCCACTTCCAAACTTTCCTGGACATCTGCCAGATCCTTCTCTCTCTTCCATGTATTTAATAAGCAATCAAAAAATTCAGAGGAAAATAAGGCAACTGCTTGCAGAGCTCCTTGGAAAGTTATAAACCTATATCCTAGAGTTTGTAGCTATTCTTTCAGAACACATGTGGTGACACATAGAAACAACATCTGTTAGAAGAAAACACTGATTTGAGTTAGCTGTCATATCAATAGAGAAGAGGCAAATGAAATACACTTGAAATTCTTGAAGTATGCCTAAGAAAGGGCTTAGGTCAATTGGTTTTGACTTCTCTAAGGCTTCTAATTTTTCACACTAAAGCACCAAAATTTGTATCCAAAGGCCCTCTGAGGTTCTTATTTAACAGGGACTACCTGGAACAGATTCCTCTCAAGTCATCAAAGTTTGTGTTTCTAGAGTTTATATTTAGCTGACAATATTGCTGTCACTTTATATAGCTTAAGACTGTTCTTTGGACTAGAGCTCATATGTCTTGGAATGCTTTGACTCATGAATTGTTTCTCCTGATAATGTTACATCACGTAACCACCTCTGTCTAATTGGTTAGTATCTGCTTGAAGAGACAGGCAACCAGCCTAATGGCTGGCCTGCTAACTGCCTATGGAAAACCTATAATTATTACATGTGTCCCTGAGTATCCAGTTTCTTCCGGGGATTGAAACAACTTGACTTCACATAACCTCTACATATACTTTTTTGTTTGACAGAAATAATACTGAGGTTTTTTTTTTTTTTTTTAATAGGTCATCCTCCCAGTAACTTGTTGGGACTTTTGCTTTGGAAAGTCAAGCCCAGAGTATATAAATAAAAATCAGTGACTTAACAATAAAAGTGAAACCAAACAATGGCTACTATAAATATTCACCAACAGAGATCTTTAATCAAGTACAATGACTTCATAGCTCAACTGCAAGACCTCTATGTGGCATGAGGGAAAGAAAGCTGTTTAAAATAACAGCATAATGAATTTATTTATATATGTTCACTTTGAATCTCCTCTTCACACGAAATGAGAACCATAATTTTTAACATGAATAACAGACACATCTTTGTCAGCTTGAAACTGATACACTACCATAGAAGCCCAATTACAGGATATCTTATCCAATTATTAATGAAAATCATAAACCAGAACAATAGCTTCTCAGAGAAAAGGCATAGGAAGCTGTCAGTGTATACTTTTCCATTCTTATCTTTATTTTCACTTTGTTTAATACTGCCAGAAAGAAAAATGAAAATTCATACTATATAGACTGTCTCAAACTATAAAAGTTCATACATGGTAACAGTGAATGAAATTAAGTAAAGAAGCTAATCTTGGCTAATCTCTTAGGTTCTCCATCAGCTAAGCAAAGCAAACTAGCAATTCTTTTCTTTCATTTAACGAAATAAGGCATAAGTTTCAGGTCCCTATCAAAAAAAAGGACGAGAAGAGGAAGAGAAGGGAGGAGGAGGGGAAAATGAAAGGGAAAGGAAGAGGAGAAAAGGGAGGAGGAGAGATGGTGAAAGGGGAGGAGAGGAGCAACCCTGGCTTTGCAGTTCATTTTCAGTTTGTCTACTTAATGAAAACCTCATTGTACAGCCCTGAAAACCATTTCCAGGAGGCAAAGTATTTCAGATTCAGCAGAGGTTACACAAGCATCAAAGCAGTTAAATATAGGTGCCAAGCCGCATTGCCAGGAGCTCTTAGTACTGTGAGTTAGTGTTACCTGACAGCTTAGTGAATATAAAATTACTTGTTTCTCCAATTGAAGACAATCAAATTGTCACCTTCCATTGTAATAATGCACAACTAGTGATCAGCAAAGTGCAAACATAATTACCATGAAGAAAACAAAAAATCAAATCTAAATCTCTCTACAGAGTAAACACATTTATCTGGCATCCCCCAAAAAGGAGTGCATTTTAATACTTGCTGCTATGATGCAATCTTTATGTTGTTTAACAATAAGACTTATTAGTCTTACATTCAATAAAGATTAAAAGTAAAAAAGCCCAATTCATGGAAAGTGAATACATATACCAATAAAAGCATTATATGAACACGGAGTTCAAAGGCCTACAAATTAGATAACTGCCATGTGGACTGATAACATTAAGTATGTCAGCAGCATGTCCATTTTAAAAATCCTTCTTTCAGAGATTTCTTTCCTGTCCAAGAAACCATTCTGGAGGTTAAAAAGGACAGGTGGGATCCAACCTCAAAAGGTCTTGTCTTAATTTCTTCCTAAAAGGTTATGCTTTATTTTTGTTATCTAAAGTGGCTTTTATTTTCTAGAGATTGAAAATCCACATCACAAAATCAATCCACTCTTTCTAATCAAGTCTAGAAAACAACCAAGGGTGGATAACCTATGCACAATTTTTTTTATGATTTTATTTATTTATTTGAGAGGTAGAGTTACAGACAGTGAAAGGGAGAGAGAGAGAGAGTGAGGTCTTCCTGCCGTAGGTTCACTCCCCAATTGGCTGCAATGGCTGGAGCTATGCAGATCCAAAGCCAGGAGCCAGGAGCTTCCTCCAGTCTCCCTCGTGGGTGCAGGGGCCCAAGGACTTGGGCCGTCTTCCCCTGCCCTCCCAGGCCACAGCAGAGAGCTCTATTGGAAGAAGAGCAGCCAGGACTAGAACCGGCGCCCATATGGGATGCCGACAACGCTGCAGGTGGAGGATTAACCTACTGCGCTACCACGCCGGCCCCCACAATTATTTTGCACCACTCAACATCTGGAATCTCTGTCCAAATCCAATAACCAGACTGACACACTATCAAAATGATCTCAGCAACCCAAGACTGGGTTAGTATGAAAGCAGTGAAAGTTTCACATAGTTCCCCCATACTAGGAGACATGGAATCTATGATCAAATGAAAATGAATAGCATCAATGCAGATGGTGCTCCAAAAAAACTGATTTTTCTCTTTTTTTTTAACTTTTATTTAGAATATAAATTTCCAAAGTACAGTTTATGGATTACAATGGCTCCCCCCGCCCATAACTTCCCTCCCACTCGTACCCCTCCCCTTTCCCTCTCCCACCCCCCTTCCATTCACATCAAGATTCATTTTCATTTCTCTTTATATACAGATCAGTTTAGCATATATTAAGTAAAGATTTCATCAGTTTGCACCCACATAGAAACACAAAGTGAAAAATACTGTTTCAGTACTAGTTATAGCATTAAATCTCAATGTATAGCACATTAAGGACAGAGATCCTACATCAGGAGTAAGTGCACAGTGACTCCTGTTGTTGATTTAACAATTCACACTCTTATTTATGACATCAGTAATCACCCAAGGCTCTTGTCATGAGCTGCCAAGGCTATGGAAGCCTCTTGAGTTCACCGACTCTGATCATATTTAGACAAGGTCGTAGTCAAAGTGGAAGTTCTCTCCTCCCTTCAGAGAAAGGTACCTACTTCTTTGATTACCTGTTCTTTCCACTGGGATCTCACTCGCAGAGATCTTTCATTTAGGTGTTTTTTTTTTGTTTTTTGTTTTGTTTGTTTTGTTTTGTTTTTGTTTTTGTTTTTGTCAGAGTGTTTTGGCTTTCCATGCCTGTAATACTCTCATGGGCTTTTCAGCCAGATCCGTGTGCCTTAAGGGTTGATTCTGAGGCCAGAGTGCTGCTTAGGACATCTGCCATTCTATGGGTCTTCTGTGTATCTCGCTTCCCATGTTGGATTGTTCTCTCCTTTAAAAACTGATTTTTCAATGATCTCATATAAAAGTGATTTTATTTTTATCTATAATTCAAAATTTAAAATGTTCACTTTAAAAACATTCATACAAGTCAATAACTCTTTCTCATTCTCAAAATCCTCCCAACATTAGGAGTTTTTTTCCTTTCATCAGTAAGGTCCCTCATTCTTTTTATTGGAAAAACATGTCATATACTTAATGCTGAATTACTATTTTTATCTGATACATCTGTGCTAAATCGTATCATTTATAATCACTCAACCAAAAAATGGAGCAGTTTGGAATAGGGAGGGGAGGGTGGGCACCACACCAAGGTGAAAATGGAACTAATTACAGTCAATCGAAACATTGGGTTCCCTGAGCTTGAACCTAAGAATACAAATTTAGACATTAATAATCAGATATCTCATTCCTTAAAATGACTTTTTCATTGTATATATAGAAATACGGACTGGCCAATCAGTCCTATGCTTTGTTTCTCTTTCTCCGTTCCTCTATTATGCTCAAGAATGGTAAAGGAAAGAGTGAAAGGATTACATTGCATGGTCTTAGTGGCAAAAAATGAAGCTGGAAAAAGAATAGGGAGAGAAGGAGAAAGAGGAAGTCTGATCTCTGGTTGCAAGTTGTATTGTGATTTAAGATAAAATTCACATAATTAAGAGATGTGTTTGGATATGAGAAATAAAACTGTTTTAAGAAAATATATTTTTTCCTTGATCTGGTAACTTTCAAGTAATATAATAAACTTTATTTCCAAGAGACCTTCCTTACAAGCTTGACACAATACAAACCTCCCTACAGAGGGGATGTAGTCAGCACTTTTTGAACTTTGATGCTGAGTAATGTAATCCATTCCAGAAGTGATACTCCTGCAGAGTATTCCTTACAATACTGTAATAATAAAAAGTATCAACAAGAGGAAGCAAAAGAAACCTCTTCTCTTCCAAACCCTGAAGAGAAAATGTTTGCATTTATATTATCTTAAGCTTACAGAAAACAGAAGAAAATAGAAATCATTAAAAGATTTTGTCTGATAACAAAAAGAAAAACTTGACATGTTTCTTGAGGACAGGGATCACATCTGTCTTATTCATCACTGTTTCATCATTGTCCAGCACAGTGCACAATACATTGTCAACAATTCACAATATTGGAAGGAAAAAGGCAGATGGAGAGAAATGAGCTAATAGTATTTTTTAATTAATCTATAACCCAGAAAATATCACTCACATGTTAATGCTGTCAACATAAACATTCTTTCTTCATACTATTTTACCCAATATCTGATTATTTTACATCTAAGCTACATGTTTACTACATTTATATCCCCAGCATTTATCTCCCTGAAATATAATAGTCCTCAAATGATTGTGAAGCATTTACACCAAATCATACTCTGCAATGTTATATTAAAAAAAATCTGAAAACTAGATTTGTCATCATTTTTCTCAATATTTTCCTTTGTTCGTCCACAACCACAGAGAGTATCATTCCCAGGGTAATCTAGGTACAAAGTGTGAACATTCTATCCATTTCCTCCTCTTTATCCTTGCTCCTCATGCGCAGCCTGACATTAAGTTCCAGCAGCTCCTCCTTAATATTTCTGCTGCTCATCCTTCTTACCACACTCATCATTACCTTAGTACAGCCTTTATCACACTTCACACCTAAACTTCTACAACAGATTCTAAACTAGTTTCACTAATTTCAGTACCTCTCCCTCCAACTCAATCTCACTGCCACTCTCTCCATCAGGTCACCTTCCTGTAGCTGATGACAGAACAAAACCCAAATTCCTAACCCTGGCACTCAAGGCCCTTCATCCAGATCCAACCAGTCTTCTTCAACTTATCTGCCTGAGTCTACACTCTCGCCTCCTATTCTAACTAGACTGACATAATTAAATTTCATTTATTGTTGCCTTCTTCTGCTATCTTCCTCACTTTCCCTTCTTATTACAAGGAAGCCAACTAGGACTATTCTAGGTAACCTCTCTTCACCTCTAGTAAGTGCTCTGACAAATTATGCCTTGTGCGTCATTTGCACATCACATATATATTCTTATATGTCACTATATCTTGTTACCTTACATAATCATTTTAAAATGCATGACATCTTTATTTTATACAAGTAACCCCAACCAGATCACAAACTTTTAAAGAATAAGAACAAAACCTTAGGCATTTCTGTAATACGAAAGTACCTAGTACAATGTTTTGCATAAGAAAATGCCCAGTCAACATTGCCCAATTATTTAAATATTAGAGAATAAAAAGAAATAAATTCATTGTGCTATAACTTAACCAGAAAAAAAGTAATCAAAAAAAGAGGATTTTAAATGGTTCCGAGGCTACTTGGGACGCTCTCATCTCATCAGAGTGGCTGAGTCTGAGTCCCAGCTCCAGTTACAAGTCTAGTTTCCCACTAATGCACCCCTGTGAGATAGCAGGTGATGGCTCAGTAGTTGAGTCCCCAGCACCCATCTGAAAGATCTGGATTGAATTCCTGACTCTTGTCTTTGGCACGACCCAGCCTGGCTATTGTGAGTATCTGACAAGCAACCCAGCAGATGGAAGATCTCTCTGTGTCTGCCAATTTCTGTCTTTCCCTATATTTGTGTCTACCTTTCAAATAAATGAAACAATTAATTGAACATTTTTTAAAGTGAAAAAAATATTGAATAATGTTTCAAGAAGTTACATTAAATAACCTAGCAGTTCAGATGCCCATATCCAACATCAAAGTGCTGGGTTTGTTCCTTAGCTCTGACTGCGGTTTCCTACTAAGGCAGAACCTGGGAGACAGCAATGATGGCCTAAGTAAATCGACTCCTGTCACCCATGTGGGAGACCTAAATTGAGTTCCTGATTCCCAGCTTTATCCCTAGCCATACGGGCATCTGGAGATTTGGGGAGTGAACAGACAAATGGGAGCATGCTCTCTTTCTTGCTCTCTCCCTCTTTGCCTCTCAAATAAACTATTTAAAATAAAATTATATAAATAATAAAATAAAGCCACTAGATTCTCTGGTTATAACTTGGTTTTCCAGGGCTATCTTCTCTCCCATACACTGTGGCCAATTAAGTTTATTTCATATTTCAAAAGTTCCACAGATTCTGGGGTGAATGTTTGACTCAGAAGTTAAGATGCTTCTTGAGATGCCTGTATTCCACATCAGAATGCCTGGATTTGAGTCTGGTTCTGCTCCCAATTCAGCTTCCTACTAATGCCTTCCCTGGGAGGCAGCAAGTAATAGCCCAAGTACTTGGGTCCTCACCACCCAAGTGGGAGTCCCAGACTGAATTCCTGGCTCCTAGCTTTGATCTGGACTAGCCCTGGATGTGGTGGGCATGGGCATTTCAGAAGTAAAACAATGAATTAGAGAACTTGCTCTCTTCTCTCTTTTTCTATTCTTACACACACACTATATCTCTCCTGTCCCAAATGAATACATTTTTTTTCTTTTTTTTTTTTCTTTTTTTTTTTTTTTTTTTTTTTTGGACAGGCAGAGTGGACAGTGAGAGAGAGAGACAGAGAGAAAGGTCTTCCTTTGCCGTTGGTTCACCCTCCAATGGCCGCCGCGGCCGGCGCGCTGCGGCCGGCGCACCGCACCGATCCGATGGCAGGAGCCAGGAGCCAGGTGCTTTTCCTGGTCTCCCATGGGGTGCAGGGCCCAAGCACTTGGGCCATCCTCCACTGCACTCCTGGGCCACAGCAGAGGGCTGGCCTGGAAGAGGAGCAACCGGGACAGAATCCGGCGCCCCGACCGGGACTAGAACCCGGTGTGCCGGCGCCGCTAGGCGGAGGATTAGCCTAGTGAGCCGCGGCGCCGGCCTAAATGAATACATTTTTAACAATCTATGTATTCCCTAGAAAAGAAAGCCAGAAAAATCATCAATCCACACTGTCAGAAATATTAACTGGGTGGATGGATGGATGGATGGATGGATATTGTAGAAACAGTTGAAAAGGCAAATTGTTTTAACTAGGTGCTTAAAATGTACCAGTCACTGTGCTAAGTGCTGCTGCATGTATTATCTCATTTAGTTCCCAATCAACCCTAGGAGTTAGATAATGCCATTATTCTTGTCTAACAACACAGAAATAAAGGCATAATAGTTTGTTAAAAAGTAATAACATGCCTAGTAAAAATATAAGGCAGAATTTGAATTCAGGTGGTCTAACTCTAAGGCAGATGCAATTACAATTGAAGGTTTTATAAAACCAAATAAATAAAGAGCTATTTTACATTATTATCTGAATTATTCTTTACTAATTTCCATCCTGCCCATAGAACTTTATTTTAATTTTATATTTATATTTATTTTATATTCTAGTTAGATATTCTAAATACTTATTTAATCAGAGCTTGGTCTGATAGCAAAAATACTTCTGGAGTTGGAAATATTTAATGATAATTAACACATTATAAAAAGAGAGAGAGCAGAAAGTGGAGTAGATAATCCTCTAACCAATCCATTTCACTC